>NC_045544.1:62407925-62759406 GCF_009769535.1 Thamnophis elegans
GTATTTTTAAAAGATATGGTACAGTGGTTCTGAGACGAGATCTGCCAGCTCCTTTAGAACTGTGGGGTGTAATCCCTCAGGTCCCGATGATTTATATCCATCAAGACCAGACAGGTGTTCTCTTAACCATTTATTTTTTGCTCACTTTAACTTTTATTTCTAGTCTGTATGTTTTTGGTAGGTTGAGCTTGTCCAAGAGGCCAGGGTGTGGATCAGGCCTCGAGAGGCACTCGAGGAAATCTTAGGGCAAAAATCCAGCTCCCCACTCCCAAAATATACACTGGATCATATACACCGAGTTTAAAGTTCGGAGTGTGTCGTGGGGGGGAGGGGAGAGAATAAATATATTTATTTATATGTAAGTAATGTAGAAGGTCAATTTCTCAGAAGAGCAATACTGCTAACTCAGAAGAGCAACACTGCTAAACATGGGAACCTGCAACTTAAAAGACTCCGATTCTGCCTACACTGACGCTTGAAAGTTGAGCGCATTTCTTCTGAATAAAGAAGATCCGGCAGTAAAATCCCTGCCGGGCGCGCAGATTCTTCCCGCCGTCGCCTATGACGTCCATCTTTGCTACTGCAGTCTTAACTACTCTAAGAAAGTAGGAACGAGCCTGGAGTCTCCATTGCCTTTAATTTAAATTTTCAGGGGATTAGCGTGGCGGGTCTCCAGATCAGGGGTGAAATTCAGCAGGTCCTGACAGGTTCTGGAGAACCGGTAATGGAAATTTTGAGTAGTTCAGAGAACCGGCAAATACCATCTCTTACTGGCCCCGCCCCACCATCCAATAAACAAATAATACCGAACAAACACAGCTGGAAATGTAAATCAAATAGGGGGAAATGTGCCATTGAATAGAATAACAGAATTGGAAGGGACGTTAGAGGCCTTCTAGTCCAACCCCCTTCTTAGGCAGGAAACCCTACACCATTTCAGATAAATGTTTATCCAACATCTTCTTAAAAACTTCCAGAGTTGGAGCATTCACAACTTCTAGAGGCAGGTTATTCCACTGATTAATTGTTCTACCTGTCAGGAAATTTCTCCTTAGTTCTAGGTTGTTTCTCTCCTTCTCTATCGGGTAGATATAATCCTTACTCATCCTAGAACGGACCGAAAATTATACCAGCATCATCTCTGCCGACCCCATTGTCTCTATTGCCTTTCTTGGCAGACGGTGTCCGTCTCTTAAGTTTCTCTTCCATCAACAATGGAGAAAAAGCCGAACAGGTGTGAGACACCTTGAGGATCTCCTTGGATGGTTCTGAATAAGAGAGGGGGGAACAAGACGAATTAAAAAGAGCCCTGCAGAAATTGATCTGTCTCACTCGTGGATTGGAGACAATACGCAAACAACTTCACGGAGACGTTGCAATAACCACCACAACAAGGAAGTTTGCGCCTACAAAACCGGATCCATCTCGCCCCAACAGTCAAGTCAGATAAACGTTTCTGTTTATTGCAATTGAGTCGTCTTCCTGGTTTGCATAGAAATGCAGCTTCCCGCAGGAGTCATTCGCCGGGCAGTAAACAGTCCCATCAATTTGGAAGGTGTAATTGGCGGGTCTTAACAGCATTATTTATTGACCCTTTTGATTTATTTATCGAATTTACAGAGCTTCCCGTCTCACCAGAAGTGACTCTGAGCGCCTGGCTCTATGCAAAAATAAAATAAATAAACGGGGGGAAACCGCGGTAGATTACCGCCCCCCTTGCAATTAAATTGCCATCTTTTGACTCGGGGTTTTCTCCAGTTGCCAAATTTATTAAATTGTTGTTCTCGGGTTTTGAGAGCAAAGAAACGACTGAACGCCAGGATAAACTTCATAGAAATGTTTTCAGGGCAAACTTCATAAAAATGTTGCCAATGGTTACAACCGGGCATATTTCATGATATTATATCTGACATATGAGATCAACATCTCATGATTAGTATACTTTTCCAGCATACTATCAAGATATGCAATCTATACTATCTTACTATGCGGATATGTAATTAACACAGCAAGGCTGGCTGGGGAATTGTAGGAGATGAAGTTCACACTCTTAAAGTTGCCAAAACTGGCCTGGAATGAATATTGAAGGTTTCCATAGCGTTGGCAAAAACAAAAACACCCCATTCGATCCAGCACGGCTTTGCCTTTCCAATATTTGACTCTCCTCCCCCGCCCCGCCCCCCAGCCCTACGCCGATTAATATTCCTTCCTTTGCCCCTCGTCGTAGAATACAGCGGTCGCTTTGTTAAATGGCACCGCCAAGAGCTTCCCTCCATAGGGTTCAGGCTGATGAAAGGGGTCGAGAATTGCAGAAGCTACGTGGGAAGTGAAAATAAACCCGCCTTTTCTTCACACACACTCACACACAATGGCGGATTAAGGCTCACTGGTGTCGTAAGCACTGACAAATCTTGGTGCCTCCCTTCCTTTGTACATACTGTGCAAATCTTTTTTCTTTCTTTCTCAACTTTGTGGTGCCCTCTTGAGTCTGGTGCCCTAAGCACGTGCTTAGTCTGCTTAGTGGTTAATACACCACTGCTTCACTTTTCTCAACCTTTTAGCGGGAGCTATTGTGCATGACAGTTTTTAGCCAAAACGTTATTTCAAGCCAGGGCTATAAAAGTTTCTGACTTAGAGCAAAGCTCCTTTGGGGGACCAGGGATCCGTTTTTGGTTTTTTTTCCACCTTCCAAGTGAGGGTTTACCCAAGGTGTTAAATCCTCATGTGGATTGTTTGATTATGTCTTAGCTCTAGTCTACTTTATTCACCAAGCAGATTCTAGCTTCTCTTGGTGGGTGGTTGTATCTGCATAGGAGTCCCGCAATTGTGAATTGATATTATGTTTTCTGCTCTGATATTTAGGGAACCTTTTTGCAAAGAATCTCTGCATCCCAAGAGGGACTGCATCCACTAAGCTTCTTTGATCTTCAAGGTAATCTTCAGGATTCCCTGGGATTTCTCAACCCCAAACAATGCAGACAAGGATGGATAAAGATGGGTCAGATGATTCTTTTACAGGATACTTTTTAGAAAGATGTCTTTTAAGAAGAGACTGGCCAGCCAGTCTGGAATACTACAAGTAGGGCCTCCTGTTTGAGCAGGTTTTTGGACTAGAAGACCTCCAAGGACTTGTTTGACATTACTAATCTCCCCATGGATAAAATACAGTATCTACTAAAGGGCAATCCATAAATATGTAAGGGTTATGTGTGTAGGTCAATAGGCACAGCTTTCTTTGGAATAAGTGAAAGGGGGGTTGCCGTAATGACAATAATGGCAAAAAAATAATTGCAGTAAGTATTGGGGATGAAAAGAAGAAAAGTTGGGAAATAATTGGGAAAAGCATCATTGCACAGACTCTTAAAATAGTTGTCAAGATGATGTAGGAAGGGGGAACTATCTTGCATGCTATTATTAATGCATGTTGTATGTTAAAACTTGGAGGTATCATGGACAGGAATTTAAAAACTGCTGCCCTGTTACAGTTAATGATGGAAACCTCAACCTTGATCCATGCAGTTTAATTTGCCAGTAGATATAATTACATTTATTTATTGATCTGTATGACTGTATGATACCCAATACTCAACAATTCTGGATAGATATCTGTTCTAACCCCCTCCTCCATCCAGTAACGAATGCTGAGAGAAGCTTAACTGGATTGTACTTTAATAGCAAGACACCAAAACCTCGGTGGCTGAAAGCCAAGCAAAACCAACAGATAAGGACCTTGGCAGCAACTCAGACAAACTCACAGATAAGGCTTGGCAGCAATCCAGCCTGCCAAGCTCACAGTACTGTCCCCCGACATTCAATCCTGTGTTGACTTCTGCAAAGAGGGCTGTGTGCACAAGTAGCTTTTTATAGTCTGGAGAGGAGCCTAATGACCACCAGCTGAATACAATCACCTCCTGTAATTGCGTAATTGTTCCTGATGCCTAGTAGCTCTTTGATGGCGTGCATCCAGGAACAACTCACTACTGGCCTCCGGCTCACTCTCCCTTGTCTCCTCCCCACTGATCCAAGGCTCAGGTGGCCAACCAGCCTCTCTGCGCCCTGCTCGGAGTCAGAACCCTGTCCAGGGTCCTCCACCTCCTTCAGAGCCGACTCTGTCGGAGTCTGGTGGCAGCTCCAACGGCACCTGCTGGGCCACAACAGATATCTATTATCAATCAATCAATCAATCATTTATTTATTGTCTCTCTTCAAGGGACTGCATTAAAAATATTATGTCATTCTTCCTAAGTATTATTTCATTGTGTTGGTGCAGTGCTTTCTGCAGAATTAAGTTACAAATTGAAGACCAATACGAGCGCCCAGAAGTGAAATTTGATGCAGAGAAGATCCTGAAGTACCTATGCTCCAATAGGGCTGCTTTGTCAAATGAATAATCCAAAATGATAGGAATATTTTTCATGAAATGAGATTTATTTATTGCCTTTTATCTTTCTCAAAACCTATTTTGAATGGTGCTGATGCATTGATACCTAGTTTATTGAATTTTCAAGATCCTTAAAATCAGGCTTAAAAAAACAAAGACATTTTCAAGCATAAAAGATATGTGACTGAAATTTGTTGGATTTTAAGAGGACATTTCAAAATGGAAAATCTTGTGTTGGTTTGTTTCCATTCTATGGAACTTTGCAGTTTGCAAGTATTGTTTTTACATTCTGTGGAATGTTGTGGTTTTTTACTTTTTAAGCAATATAACTTCAGTCTACTGTATCTTGGCAGCTGAATTAACTCTATGTACAGCCTAGATCAATCTTTTTTGATTGGTGTTCCAGGCAACCCTAGGGATCTATGGGAGGTCATTAGGGGTTCCACAAGAGAGCATTATTGAGAAAAGAAATTATTCTGATAGATAAACAGAGTTGGAAGGGACCTTGTAGGTCTTCTAGTCCAACCCCCTACCCAAGCAGGAGACCCTACACCAGTGATGGCGAACTTTTTTTGGCACTAGGTGCCGAAAAGATCAGGTGGAAACGCATGTGCACGCGCTCATCAGGGCCGTGCTCCGGAAAATCCAAACTTCCAGGTTCTAGCATGCATGCGTGCCCAACAATCAGCTGGTCAGTGCACATGCGCAGGCTGGTTTTTGGCACTGCTGCATGAAGGGACCATGCTCCAGAAAAGCTCCAGAAAAGCCAAACTTCCGGGTTCTGGCATGCATGCACTCCTGACAATCAGCTGACCGGCGCACATGCACACACCGGTTTTCGGCATTGCTGTGCGTGTAAAGGACAGTTGACCATCATGTGCGCATGTGTGCCAGAAACATGAAAGACAAACAGGCAAGGCTGCACATGCTGGGCAACATAGCTTTGTGTATTACTTTGAGCACGTGTGCCATAGATTCACCATTCTGAAAAATGGCACTCCACTCTCTTCTTGAACTTAGCACACTATGCAATGATAGTGCTTGTGAGCTGTAGATATAATCATTGTTTATTTTATTGTAACTTTTATAAGTGTTTATTTATTTATCAAATTTGCATAGCTGCCCATCTCACAGAAAATAGCTGTGGGTGACAATTACCTTGGGCCTGAATTTTATTTCCTCCTATTAAAAAGATTGAGAAAGGCTAAGTTGAACACATGGATGGATTGATAAATACTTACACAGCAGATTACTGTATTTTGTGCAAGTGTACTTGGCAAAATAGCAGGCTTCTTCGAGTACTTAAAACAGTAACATTAAATCTTACTGAAGCTGCTTGAATGGTCTTGGTTCAAAATCCCGCTCCTTCTGTTTAGTTCTCCGATGGTGATTTTCCTTATTCCCACCCCTTTTTATCAAATCAGCTGGGACATAGCTTTTTTTTTTTTTTTTGCAAAATTATTGAATTTCTGAAAGAGAATTTTAAAACTCCTGGGCTTTCTATTTTTGATACTTTCTCCTAAGGCTTTGGATCACCAGTACTTTGCAAAACATTTCAAAGAGGAAGGAGAGAATAAGAGGGTGGAGGAGGTGATTAAGGAGAATCTCTGAATCTTCACCTTTTGGCTGTCTCAAGTACTTGTCTGCCTTAAAGCTTAATACAATGCAATTCATTAAAAACCATCCTCTACCCTTCCTGCCTTGTCTCATGACAAATGTGCTGGTAGAACGGCACATTTCTTTAAGGAATTGTGTTTATGGAAGATGAAAAGAGTTTAGAGAGTTTAGAGTAATTTATTTATATGCCGCCCTTTTCCCTGGGGGGACTCAGGGCAGCTTACAACTCGAAAGGGGAGGGAAACAAACAATTGACACATAAGACAATACATCATTAAAAGCACAACGTTCATACTATTCGGGTGGGTTACAGTCTTTAATTCCAGGCCTGTTTTTAAGGGCTGTGCGGAAGGTCTGGAGGGTGGTGAGGGTACGAATCTCCACGAGGAGATCGTTCCATAGGGTCGGAGCTGCCACCGAGAAGGCTCTCCTCCGCGTAGTTGCCAGTCGACATTGACCGGCAGATGGGACTCGGAGGAGGCCTAATCTATGGGATCTAATTGGTCGGATGGAGGTAATTGGCAGTAGGCGGTCTCTCAAGTACCCAGATCCACTACCATGAAGGGCTTTGAAGGTGGTAAGTAGCACCTTGAAGCGTACCCAGAGATCGACCGGAAGCCAGTGCAGCTCGCGGAGGATAGGTGTTATGTGGGTGAAGCGAGGTGCACCCACAATCGCTTGCACGGCCGCATTCTGGACTAGCTGAAGTCGCCGAATACTCTTCAAGGGCAGCCCCATGTAGAGCACATTGCAGTACTCCAGCCAAGAGGTCACAAGGGCACGAGTGACTGTTGTGAGAGCCTCCCGGTTCAGGTAGGGGCGCAACTGGTGCACCAGGCGAACCTGGGCAAATGCCCCCCTGGTCACAGCTGACAGATGGTGTTCAAAGGTCAGCTGTGGGTCCAGGAGGACTCCCAAGTTGCGGACCCTGTCTGAGGGGCGTAATATTTGACCCCCCCCCCAGCCTGAGAGATGAAATACTTGCTGAATTAGTGGGAGGGAAACACAACAGCCACTCGGTCTTATCTGGGTTGAGCACAAGCTTGTTAGCCCTCATCCAGTCCCTAACAGCTTCAAGGCTCTGGTTCATCACGTCCACCGCTTCATTGAGTTGACACGGGGCAGACAGATACAATTGAGTATCGTCCGCATACTGGTGGTATTTTATCCCGTGCCGCCGAATGATCTCGCCCAGCGGTTTCATGTAGATGTTAAAAAGTAGGGGGGACAAGACCGAACCCTGCGGCACCCCATATGTTAGGGGCCTAGGGGTCGATCTCTGCCCTCCAACTAACACCGACTGCGACCTATCCGAGAGGTAAGAGGAGAACCACCGCAAAACAGTGCCTCCCACCCCCACCTCCCGCAGTCGTCGCAGAAGGATACCATGGTCGATGGTATCGAAAGTCGCTGAGAGGGAAAAAAATTAAAGGAAGTAGAACAGCAAAATACACATTGTTAGCCTCCATTGCAAATGTCTACAAATGTTCATAAGTAGCAGAAATGGTCAAACATCTGTCAAAATTTAGAGAAGCTAATGATGCTGTTTTTTTTTTTTAATAGTTGCAATTATTGCTACTGCTGGAATAGAAACAATAATATATAGGAATATGTAAGTATTCTGAAGTATCTATTATTTTTTATCAACCTCCAATAACATTACATATATTTTGCTATCTTATTTTTTTAGCTAAAATGCACACTGTAACCTGAAAAGTAACTACATATACTTTTATGTAACATTTTTTTTGTTTCTATTCTTTTAGAAGCCATATATTTATAATATGTGCAGAATGATTATTATTTTTAGATCATACTATACATTTTGTAACAGAATAGACCAATATAAACTATTTGTTCTATGGCATCAGAATGTTTTCAGATATATCAAGATGTTAGAATACTTCTCCCTCTCTAAATACTAATACTATCTACTACAATATGTTTTAAATAAACCAAACAAATGAAGCCATAGTGGTTCACTAAAATAGTTATATAAAAAGATTGAAGAAAAAGTGGATAACAATGAAACTTGGCAATGGCTTAACAACTGAACCCTACAACAAAAACTGAAGGTTTGATTTTGGCTGCTCAAAAATTATTTGAATTATTACAATCAAGGCCAGAATTGAAAAATCAAATGATTCAGAGGAAACTTTGTGCAAAGAAGCAGAAGAAACAATAGATCATATATACTCATTACATGCATGAAGATCACATAAATTAATTGTAAACAACAATAGAACACAGTCGCCAAAATGATTCAGTAGAATTTCTGTAAGAAATTGCCAGTAATGAAAAATTGGTGGTATATACAGTTGAAAAAGTAATTGAAATGAGCAACATGTTGAAGGGTTTCCTTAGGCAAACTGATAAAGTTTGGATAACATACCAATAACTGATACACCAGATCTAATAGTAGAATAAAAGATAAAGAACTGGAGATCACAAAGTATCAAGAACTGAAAACTAAAGTTAAACAGTTTATGAGATGTTGATTGTGGTTGTCCCAGCAGTTATTGGTGCAGTGGATGTCACATAAAAAAATTTGGATGGTGCTTAGAAAACATGCATATGGACAAAATTTCCATCTGCAAATTACAAAAGGCCATGTTGTTTAGATTTGCACATATCCAAAGCCAATATATTATGAAATTCTAGCTTCTTGGGAGGAAGTTGAAGTGTGAAGGCCAACACCAGCTAAAAAACTGGCAACTATGATTTCAGGTTGTTGTGTATGTAATAATAATCATAATAGGCAACAGAATCAATAGCTAAATAGCACATAAAGATAATCATAAGTGGCTCAAAGAAGTACATTGGCTTGCCATTCTTAGGGCTAAGATTTATATGCTGTATTAAGCCAGAGCATGATTTATTTGTAGCATAGGCCATTGTGTGAGTACAGCCATTGTTGTTTTATTAACTTCAATTGACAGCTTAGCATTTTGCATGAATCTTGACTATCACCACTTAGCAAGCTGTGGATAAAACTTGGTTAAAATGACATCTAAATCCCAGGTCCTAGGAATTTTAGCTCCATCACTGCTGTTGAATACATTTTGAGATGCTTAAAAATTTCTTCCTTCCATGAACATTGTATAGCCTAAAGTTCCATGAGAGAAGGAGGAATTATAGCACAGTGATTACTAATTATTGTTTAAACATGCCTGGTTTTTCTGAGGGGGGTATTCCTTCAAATTGGTATTGATTCCTGGCAACTGCCTGGATAGCTCCTTTCAGGGGGGTCAGGGGGGGCAAGATTTTAGAAATGGCTTGCCCTTGCCTTTCTCTCAGAGCTGAGAGTGACTGGCCCAGGCCATCCAACTGGCTTTGTACCTAAAGTGGGATTAGAATTCACATTCTCCAGGTTTGTAGCCTGCTACCCTAACCACTACGGCTATGCCAGACTGACTCTTTTGGTGTACCTCACTGGTACGGCATAACAAAATAAAAATGCAACAAGCCTACTATAAAATATAAAAAAATAAAATAAACTAAGAATTATAATATATTTTGCTTGTTTTATACATCTATGTTGTTTGCCATCCATGCCTGGCTTGGATAATCCAAGTGTCTATGGAGATTCTCAATCAACCAGGTCATGGTTCTGAGCAAGCTTCTTGTATGAGAAGCAAAACAACCAAGAAAGTCCAGTTGTCTTTTGAAAAAACACCTTTGGATAATGCGAGGCTCATGGTTTTCCCATGTGCAATGAACGAAACAATACAAATTCTTCAGTACTTTATCACTTTGCTTCCCCAAAGCATTGTCATCTTAACCACTATAGAGATATCACATACTGTATTTTTCGGACTATAAGACACACTGGTCTGTAAGACACACCAAGATTTCGAAGAGGTAAGTAAGAAAAAAGTTTTTGTCCTTCCTGGCCCCCAGGAGCACTCTGCAGGCTTCAGCAGGGCTGGGAGAAGGGGAAAATGCCTTTTCACCAAAACAGAGGCATTTTTCCCTTCTCCCAGCCTTGCTGAAGCCTGCAGAATGCTTCTTGGGGGGGGGGGGGGGAGAAGGCAAAAACACTCTCATTTTGGTAAAAAATGGGCCATTTTTCACCCATTTTTCACAAAAATGAAATGCGGGGGCGGGGCTTTGGGAGGCCAAAAATGTCTGTATTCAGTGTATAAGACGCACCAACATTTCCATGCTTTTTTAGGAAGGAAAAATGTGTGTCTTTTACTCTGAAAAATACGGGAGCTTCAGATAGCCATTTCTCATCCTAGTCTCATCCTAGTCAAGGTTCTATTACTGCAAGGCTGTCCTTGAAAAATGACTCACAAATTTCAATTAATTAGAATGGAGCAGTGTTGGCAGTGATGGTTATGCCTCTCTACGTCAATATGACATTCTTGCTTTATGAACTGTACTGATTACCACTATGTTTCTGGGTGCAACTGAAGGTGCTGATCATCTCACACAAAGCTACATGGCATTAGGCCAAGTATTTGAGGGACCACCTATCTCTCATGCCCTGCTGGTATGTGCTGGCAGAGTTGGTATGTTCAGGGTTCCTTTATCAAATAGGAGCATGCATCAAGAGTCAGGTAGCACCCGCCTTTTGACATAAGATTCTCCCTGAAATCCACATGGCTGCCATCCTGATGTTTCTCTGTACGGTTTTGAAGATTTGGTTATTCTTCCAGCCTTTGGATTGAGAAGTATGGGACACCTTGTTGGATATGTTTTCTCTGTAATTTTGTATAAAGCAGTCAGATCCTAATGTGTTTCATTTTCTATTGTGTCTTTAAGGTTCATTATATGGTCAGTTACACAGAGTCCGTGCAGCAGTGTCCAAATTGAATTAAATAAATAAGTCTGGCAGCAGGATTAAGTGTCTGGATTTGCACTGAAAGCTACAGCATGCACCCTATCAAAATAAGTCTCTCAGGTATACCAGTTACATTAAAGTTGATGGAGCAGTATTTCTAGCAATTTTTAATGCTGAACTATAACTTCAACTTGGATATTAAGGAGCTAGATCTGAAGCACAGGAAAGTGGGAGTAAATCAGGTCTCTCTCTCTCTCTCCCTCCCTCCCTCCCTCCCTCCCTCTCTCTCTCTCCTGTGATGCAGAAAAAAGGGATTGATTTACACCTTGCTAAATTTATATAGGCTTGTAGGACAAGAACTTCCAAAGCACTCAAATATCCACATTTCATCCTAGCGGGAGTTCCTCTATGTATTTCCCAGTTATTTCCCTATTTTGCAGTGCACAGCACACAGCCAAGGAGAGAGCCATTGTTCTCAGGGAATCCTAGGTATACCTTCAAATAGCCTTGTAAAATTTCAAAGATTACACTTCCATGCTTGTCTGAAAAGTGTACTGATTCAAGTTCTATTGATTAATAGAAAGTATTGCACAAAATACTTTAAGTCATTTCTGAGCTGAAGACAACTGAATATTGTGACACACATACACCCACACATCTGCCTTGTACATTTCATTACTTTATGAAGATAATATTTTCAAAGGAAAAGTGCCTACAAATGCAAAGAATAGAATCTTTTTGCTGTGGGGAAGGCAAGTCCAGCTGTCCTCCCCTCTTCTTTCTAATAAAATATCCTCCTATATTTACCACAGTTGGCTCTAAGGAACTCTTGCTTTAAATACTTCAGACTTTATTAAATATGTTGTTCTCAGTGATTTCAATGACATTGACACTGGGACTGTACTACTCCTGTACCACAGGTTTAAGCATTTTTATTTGCAAGCAAGTCATGGAAAAGCCCAAGAACTTAGAATCAAGAGAACAACTTGGTTGCTCTTGGTTCTAAGTTCTCCCAATTACAGATGATTTGTGAATATGCAAGTTGCATATTCCTTCTCCATGGTGTGAAGAAGCTTAAGTCTAACTCTGATCTATGTCACACAACATATCCCACTTCCTTCGTATCTGAACTCCAGCCATTGACACCCTTCTCTGCCTTTTAACAATCTGAGCTTAATCTTTATGAATGTTGTTGCAAGCATTTAATCATGTACTCCAAAACATTTCTAACAACTTTAATATTGTCTTTATTCTTCCAGACATCGTGACCCAATTGTGCATATATTCTTTTGAATTACCTTTGTTAGTTTTGATAAACGCGTTAGGGTTGTAGGAATCATTTTTAATCAGCATTCCAAAAATGACTTCTCACTTGCTTTCCAAAGGGTGCCTCATTAATGTTAAGAACTTGAATAGCACCCAGGAGGAAGTTGTCAATTAAATTCTCTTATAATACTCTAAATCTCTCACATAAATAATTCATTATCATAGTGGGTAGTTGAAAGATTTCACTTCTAAGAACTTTTTCAAAGTGTGAGAACCCCAGAAGTCCATTCTCCCCACCCCAATATTTAACAACTTACTGTAGTAGAATGCAACCTTGGTGTGATAAGAGAGGAAAATAATATATGCTGCTTCTAGAAATAATCACATTTTATCTTTGCAAATTTTTAAATTAGCGATAAGCATTCCAGAGCTGGAAATTAATTCACAGCTTTCAAAGTACTGAATGCTGCTGCTGCTGCTGCTTATGTTGATGCAATTTATCTACATGTGCTCTTTGCTAAATTATTGTTTGGTGTATTGTTCTATCACAGATGTTTGCATTAGATTCTTAGTTAAAATCACATTCACTGCTCCTTCTACCAATGTAAAGCAGAAGGTTTGAAAAATTACCTTTTGTTACTGTCTATGAAAATCACACATGATTTTACACCCATGCCTTTTGGGTTATACTTTAGTATCTTTGTCTACCAATATATTTCCATTGTCCTGCTCCAAATGAAGCCGAAATGAACTTGGCTTCCGATTACTGGGTGGTAGAGAGGGAGGGGTGAGCGAAGTTTGGTAGTCTTGGAACAGTGGCAACCTACCAAATTAGAAGATGTGGAAACAGGAAAGTCAGGGAGCAAAACAGGGAAAGTGAGGCTTTAATTACAGGAAACAGCCAGGAAGTTTTAAAGTACTTAACATACCCGGAGGGCAATATACTGCCAAACCTTCACACATCTCTAGGATCTAGGGATGGTTTCAGATGTATTTTCGGGAAGGATTTCTTTTTCAAGGGCTACTTAAGACTTAAGAAATATTCATAAAGGACAGTTTAAGAAAAGTAGGGTTCTTTTCCTGCATTTATCAGTTGCATAGTGCAAACAGATGGCACCAGTGTTGCTGTTGTTTGGGGAAAAATAAACTTACAAACACTGCTGCATAATAGTTAAAAGGCTTATCTGATGGAAAGATTATGCAAACGTAGATTGGGGAAGAAGCTGGGGCAGGAGAAAAGTCAAAAGTCTGAAATAGCTTTCTGGGAGAAGCTTTTCTTTCACAAGTGTTTTAATATTTAACAAATTTGCTGTGTTATATTTTATATTGTTTTATTGGTACTTCTATCTAGTAAATATCATTTGATGGGAGTAAAAAAATGGAAGAGTTGTGCCAAAAGTTTATTATTCAAGGTTTTCACTGAGAGAACCATTGAGTCAAAACTTCTGATTATTTTAATCATTGGAACATCATCCTGGGAGATTTGCATACATATTTTGATTATACAGTTTGAATTAATATTCTGCAATAAATCTGTCCATCTTGGGTAAGATATCCAAGACCCAGTATAAAGATGAAGATATTACATAATCCAACAACAAAAATAAAAACAAAAACAACTCCATGATACAGCCCTCCAACAGCAGCAATTAATTATAGCTGGAAAGGCAGTAATTCAGTTGAACCAAAACAGCAGCTTGCTATTTACAAAATTTAGATGGATTTTAATTTGGCTAAGAAGTGTAAGGAATGATACAGACAATTATACTCAAATATAGCCATTTAACTATATAAAATGACATTTTTCCTTTATTGGAAAATTGGGGTAGTAGCATTAAGTGGCCCAAAAGGGAAAAAGGCATTTAAATAGAATACTCAACTGAACATTAGCAACAAAGGGACGATAGTAGGTGGACAATAGTGGAGTAGATTATAAGTAATAAATAATGGAACACAGTCTCAGTAACAGCAGTTAAGATTTTTAAGTTAAAATATGTAATCTCTAATACTTTCCATTTTTTTAAACATAGAATTTAACAAATATGTAATACTTTTCTAGGCTGTATTGCAGGCATTGGGAATGAGGCCTCTTAGCCAAATGAATAATTGTTCATTACATAATTTTAAATTGATTTATTTTGTTAAAAAAGAAAAAATAATTTCTTTATTGTGTTCTTTATAATGTAGAAACAACAGAAGAATGTGAAGGGGAAAATAATTCCCAGAGAGTAGATATTTCTTCCACCCCAGTCATCAGACTCCATTCCCATCAACTAATCAAGAAAGCTTAGCTGGTTCCTTTGTAGCTGGGAGTTGATCTATTTATCTATAAAGTTGACAGACGAACAAATTATGGTGGCAAGAGGAATTTAGATAATGACGTGGAACATACTTATTAATACAAGTCCCAATAAACTGCAATACAAACTCCAATATTGCCATAGTTAGATCTGTATGTGATGGGGATTATTGTATGCATGTCATCACATTGAAGAAGACTGGAATATGCCAGCATCAGAATTTTGTAGTTTGCTGGGAAGTTGGACTAAAGTTAATTTAGACTCTTGAAACAGTAGCCAGGCAGGGAGAGGCAATAAATTGCAGAAGGATATGTGCCAAAGAAGTTTAATCCATGATCCAAACCAGTAATGGTTTTCTCTTACCTTCACTACCGGTTTGGAACCAGGAGAGCATGTGTGCGCGCTTGCTTCGCTCGCTTACGGTGCTTCTGTGCATGCGCAGAACCTTCTGTGCATGCGCAGAACCTTCTGTGCATGCGCAGAACCTTCTGTGCATGCGCAGAACCTTCTGTGCATGCGCAGAGCGTCCGTGATGACATCTGGGTGGAGCCTCCCGCCGCTGCTACCGGTTTGCCCGAACCGGGGCAAACTGGCAGAATACCACCTCTGATCCAAACCCCTCTTCCTATGTTTATCAATCATAGAAAGGAAAAGTGGAGAGTTTGTAAACTGTAAAGTTCTTTTCAGATCAAATCAGCTTTTAAAAATCCAAGAATAGGGATAGGAACAAAGAGCTGGCCCCAATCCAACCTCCTACATGCTGTAGCTACCCAGCAGACCTGAGAACAAGAGCAGATAATCTGGATGGTACTTTTGACCAGTTTACTGAGTACTAACAACTCTGTCCAAAAACTATCAATATCTGTGAAAAAGACCACATGGTACTTATGAGACATGAATTGAAGCCAATCTGGTAAGTTTTTCATCACCTCTCTCAAAGATGTGGAGAAGGCAATAACATCTGAGCTAAAAGAATATCAGAGAGAGGATCTTTAACATATGGATATGCTGGCATGTTTAAGAGCAGAGAGTCAATGAAGCACATTCAGTCCTCTTCATTCATGAAAATGTGAATTAGAGTATCAGCTTGTACAAATGGAATTTATTTGAAATATGTTTACTGGAAAATACAAAGAACAGCACTGGTACTCTGTGAGACTTGAGCAATACCATCAGAACAATAGAACAATTAAACATATGAATCTGTTCACAATTCGTAAGAAGAATGTGTATCAAAAAGTCATATTTAGAGAATTGCAATGAAAGAGTGGCATGAGAAGGACACAGTACATATGCAGTCATAAATAATGTTGATCAAAGTATTCATAGCATGTTTTCACAGGACCAAATAGTTAGTATTTTTCATGGTTGAAGGAATTTTTGCCAGAGTAGTTTGTCCAATATTTGCTTATTTGCTTGGGTTCCTAAAAAATATTAAAAAGATTTTAGTACATCAACAGATATTTCCTCTATTTAAATAACTTAACAGCGAATACATCAGAATATACATAAATAGTATTGCCAGCAATTTAACAAGGCAGTTATCCAATAAAAAAAATCAAGATTAATATGATGAACCCCTATTCTTGATATATCCATGCAGACCTCTGGTGATTGCTGCCTTGTTTTCTTTTTTTTTATATAAATATTTTTATTGCACTTTTCCCCCATACATGTCTCTTATCACATGATTAATGGATCTGTGACATCCATAAAACTGGAATAAATATTCAACAAATTATACACATTCTATTTCCAAACTTTCTGACCCTATGCATGCAGGCTTGTTTGCAAGGTGCTTGCCGATCAATCCTTTTGTGAAGGATTTAGAATCGTTCCGGATATCAATATCAGACTGATTGGGTTTTTATAGTTTTATTTAATTGTTTAAAAAACATTCATTATGGCTGCTTTGTTTATTCCTTTGTGCTCTAGAGTAGTAATTTTTACCTTTTTTATTTCCAATCCCTCACTCTTAATTCGCCACAGTTCTTGAACTCATTTTCTGTCTTTCTATAATGTTGTATTCTTTTATTATTATTATTCGCCACAACAGAATTGTATCACAGCGGCCAGTTGTTTCGCCGAATTTGGCATTGATTACTAGTCGGGCCCACCCACAGGCCTAGGACGTCGTAACATATTTTCGTAATATCCGTGCAGTTCCAAGCAGTGCGGCTTTTTGCATTTGACTGACGGTGATTTTGTCAATTTTTAACTGTTTAAATGTAATTCCAGTGCTTTTGGAATAGCACCCAGTGTGCCAATTACCACTGGAATTACCACTGGTTTGTGCCATGGTCGTTGAATTTCGATTTTTAAGTCCTGGTATTTTGGGATTTTTTCATGTTCCTTCTCGGCGACCCTGCTATCACCTGGTATTGCGATGTCTATGATTGTGACCTTATTTTTCTCAACCAGTGTGATGTCTGGTGTATTATGCGCCGGTATTTTGTCCGTTTGTATGAGAAAATCCCACAAGATCTTGACCATCTGATTTTCGGTGACTTTTTCAGGCTGATGTTCCCACCAATTTGTTGCTATTTTAATATTATAATTTTTGCACAAATTCCAATGGATCATTTGTGCTACTGAATTGTGCCGCAATTTATAATCAGTCTGCGCAATTTTTTTACAGCAGCTGAGTATGTGACCAACAGTTTCATCAGCTTCTTTGCAAAGTCTGCATTTGGCATCATCAGAGGATTTTTTGATTTTGGCCTTAATGGCATTTGTGCGGATAGCTTGTTCTTGTGCAGCCAGGATTAGTGACTCTGTTTCTTTCTTTAATGTACCTGCTGTTAACCATAACCAAATTTTTTCACTGTCCACTTTATCTTTTATTTTTTCCAGAAATTGGCCATGCAATGCTTTGTTCTGGTTTGTTGTTGTTGTTGTTGTTGTTGTTGTTGTTGTTTCTCTTTCATACCTCCTCTATTGACTGGATAGATGTATGAAGAAGATTGCTGACTGGGTTAATGTAGAAGCAGAGGGCTTTTCCCAGCATCTTGGCTCCTTATCTAGCTAGCTATGGCTAGAGAGCAGACAGTGAATATTTACTTATTTCATTATTGCTACATTTATCTCTTGCCTTTACCCCAAGGGCAAAATAGCATTTCCTCCTCTAATTCCCCCCCCCCCAACAGTAATTGGTTGGGGCTGAGCTTGAGCTGAGAGAGGGTAAGAGACTCTTAGTCACGGAGTGAGTTTCCAGGAATGAAGGGGAAGTTGTAGTGGATTTCTCCATTTGCAGTCCAACCTCTTAACCATTATACAACTCTGAGCTCTAACACAGATGTTAGCTCAGCTGCTAGTGGATGATGTTTATTTATTTACCATCAAGTATTATGTCCCCTACTCAAATACCTGTAGACAGCAGGTATACCTGAAGATATTTTCTTTGGTATCTATCAATTCCATTGCTCCTATTATTCTTAGTAAAATAATTTTAAAATGGAATCAAATTTAAAATATTGCCTTTGGGCATTATTTAAAAAAATATTTTAAGGAAGATGGCTGGCTATCACCGACTATCAGTTCGAAAATGTATCCACTTGTCAGGAACAACCCCCCCCCCCAATAAAATGCAGTGATAGGAAGCATTTAAGAATAATACTAAAGCAGGAAGCCACTTTGCCTGTTTCCTATCATCTAAATGGGTACTATTTGATTAACTTGCCAAGTCCTGGAGTAACTACTGTGTTTCTCTGAAAATAAGACAGGGTCTTATTTTCTTTTGACCTCCAAAATAAGCACTTGGCCTTATTTTTGGGGAGGTATTGTTATTTTTGAGGTGCAGGAGGCAGCGAGTGTGGTCACCTCATGGCTGCTGCTGTGTTGCAATATTTTTGGGGAGGGCTTATTTTAGTGCATGCACTCAAAAGCCCAATTGGTTTTATTATCCGGGGAGGTCTTATTTTCAGGGAAATAAGAGTATTTATGAGAAGATCCAGTTCAGATAGTCCTTGACTTATAACCAGAATTGAGCCAAAATTTATGTTGCTAAGTGAGAATTTGTTAAGTGAATTTTGCCCCATTTTATGACCTTTCTTGCCAAGATTGTAAAGTGAATCAGTGCAGTTGATGTTTGCAACGTGGTTGTAAAGTGAATCTGACTTCCCCATTGATTTTGTTTGTCAGAAGGTTGCAAAAAGGGATCACATGACTTTGGGAAACAGCAACAGTGATAAGTATGAACCAGTTGCCAAGCATATGAATCTTGATCACATGATCATGGGGATGCTACAAGGATTGTAAGTGTGAAAAGTCGTCATGTCGCTTTTTTCAGTGCCGCTGTAACTTTGAACGGTCATTAAATGAACTGCTGTAACTCGAGGACTACTTTTATATCCTTTCAAAATACCCACGTGGCCACCAGTCTAGAAAAGTTTTCTCACTGGGAGCACTTAGGTACCGTTGGTAAGCTTGTGAATTATTATTAAATAATGAAAAACAGAAAAAGAAATTTAAAAAGAAAAAAAACCTACTATTACAGGATGGTAAAGGGCTACATCTTCCAGAGATAAAGGCATAGCAATAGTGTCCTTCTCACCAACAGCAGATGATTTCTCATCTTCAATCCTGTTGGGCAAAATAAAACTGGAAACCAATAGTTGTATTAGCAATTATATCTTCGGTTATCATCCATTTATCATGGCGTCATGGTATAAAGTAGCTGATAGAAGCACTGAGACTTTGTGTTCTAGACATCCTGTTTTTTACATAATAGGCAGCCTTCAATTCATGAACACAACTAAGACCAGAATTTCTATCGCTATTTCTTGTGGTCATACAGTGTGATGTCACATGACTGCATCACTTAGCAATGGCAATCTTGGCACACCCTGCTGTCATGGTTTAAAAAGTTCCACCAGTCGTTTGCTGAGGAGGACCCATCCCAACTGAAGCCATTCTCAGCTTAGTTCCTTCTCCAACTCCCTGCAATAACCTATCTCCTTCCTACCTCTGCCCTTTGGGCCATTCTGCAACTTGCCCTGCAGACTGGCGAGCAACCTCTGAACCACACAAACTTAGCGCTGCTTGCCATGTTGTGGACTCAGAGAGGCATGTTGGCGTGCCACAGTTCTGAATCTCAAGCCACAGTACAAAGCCACAGCCAATCCTGGAAGCCTCAGCCACCTTAACAGCATGACAAAAAGCCATAGGGCCCAGGAAGCTCCTGCAGAGCACTGCAAAGCTGTAGCATCCGGAGAAACCTCAGCTATCCTAACCCAGAGTCACCCTTGCCATCCTGGACAGTGAGGCCTTTATGTTCTGCGCTCTACAGTAGTGGTAGGATTCAAAATATTTACTACCAGTTCTGTGGGCATGGCTTGGCTTGGTGGGCGTGGCTTGGTGGGCCTGGCAGGAGAAGGCTATTGTAAAATCTCCATTACCTCCCCACTCCAGGGGAAGGATACTGTAAAATCTTTGTTCCCTCCCCACTCCAGGGGAAGGTTACTGCAAAATCCCTATTTTCTCCCGATCAGTTGGGACTCAGGAGGCAGAGAATAGATGATGGCGGGGCCAGTCAGAGGTGGTATTTACTGGTTCTCCGAACTACTCAAAATTTCCGCTACCGGTTCTCCAGAACTGGTCAGAACCTGCTGAATACCACTTCTGCTCTACAGCCCCAGTTGACTTTCACCATCTTCTTGCTCCCACTCCTGATGAGGTCTACCTCCCCCTGCCCTTTGAAAGAAAGCTATTGATCACGTGAGGCTATCTTTCCCAGGTCTTATGAGGAAGCTGTCATGGATGGCCTAGGGAAGAAAGCCTTGTGTGACCGCCAGTTGCTTCACAAAGGGCCACAGTAGGCTTGTTTGATCAGCATCAGGAGCAAGAAGAAGGCAAAGGTCAGGTGGGCAACAGTGGTCATGGAGTGTAGAGGACCAAAATGGCATAGACAGGAGGAAAATAGGCAGGTAGGGGAAATTGGGGCACCCCTACAGTCATAAGTGAAGGTGGACTGCCAAGTGCCTAAATTTTGATCACCTGTAACTTCAAATGGTTGCCTAATAAATGGTCATGAGTCGAACACTACCTGAGAGTTGCTTATAAATTCAAAAAGCTAAAGTTAATCAGCATACAGTAAATACATATTGCAGCAAACTTTAGAATTTCCATCCCCAAGTAAATGAGAACTATTAGTGCCCCTTCACTGTTTAGTCATGCCAGCCACATGACCACGGAGATGTCTTTGGACAGCGCTGGCTCTTTGGCTTTGAAATGGAGATGAGCATCCCCCCAGAGGTGGTATTCAGCAGGTTCTGACCAGTTCTGGAGAACCGTTAGTGAAAATTTTGAGTAGTTCAGATAACGAGTAAATACCACCTCTGACTGGCCCCCATTTATTCTCTGCCTCCCGAGTCCCAGCTGATCGGGAGGAAATGGTGATTTTGCTGTAACTTTCCCCTAGAGTGGGGGGGGGATGGAGATTTCACAGTATCCTTCCCCTGCTACGCCCACCAAGCCATGTCCACAGAACCGGTAGTAAAAAATATTGAATTCCACCACCGCACTGCCCCCTAGAGTCGGGAACAACTAGTACATATGTGTGAGGGGAACCTTTACCTTTTACCTACTCATAATGTGGATTACTCAAACCATTTCTAATTTAGAAATTAGGGTAGGTAATTTTGTTCAGCTTCATAAACAAATCACTACTATATGAAATCTAGCATCTTCATTGGCAATGATTCTCTAAAAACAATAGATGAGTATTTTTTGCATTGAGCTTTACAAATACTATAAAACAATTATTGAATTTTGCTTCTCCCAAATTTTATACATAGAGTAGGAAGCATAGCCACTGGGTTCATTACAGGATATAGCCAATCAGCAGCCTTAAAAACAAAAACTTACATATCAACATGTTTCTCTTGCTTCAACATTTTCTTTTCTTTTGGAATTCTGAGTACTTTGGGAGAGTCTTTCTGATGCATTTCTTGCTGCTTTGCATGAATTAAACATGGAACTGTGTTTTCTTCTATTACCATCTCATTACATTTCAGTCTGGAATGTTCATGACCATTTGGAAACAAATACTCCATCTTGAAATCACAAAAACAAAGGGTTTCCCCCCCACAAAAAAAGTCATTTGAAACAATTTCACCCTATTAAATAAGAACTTGACCATTTAATATAGTTATTATTTAGTAAGTTTGATGCGAATTTAAATTTATGTTGTAGCAATTTTATTGGAAATATCTGTGTTTTGATATTCTTTTTGTCAATGGATTTGTGCAATGATCAAAAATATATGAATGCTACATTTTTATTTCTAGTTTTCATTTTTTATTGCTGTATATCAATAGGAATGTGCAAATCATGAAAAAGTATCCTATACAAAGATCAGATAAAGTAGCTTTCAAAACTTTTAAAATATATAAATCATACTAATCATATTGCTGTTATGTTTGCAGAAAAAGTGAATTTTTAGGGAGGGTTCTATGTCTGGCCAGTTTATTTATCTATGTCTGTCAAATACTATGTTACAGGTTTCTTTCTCAGCATTTTTCAAAACTCACATACTTCAAGTCATAAATTTTACCCTTTACCAAATTTTCAAAATATTATTGGCACTGAAGTATAGACTACAACTGCCCGCTAACCTGGAATAATTGATCACATTGTTGTGATTGGAAAACATATAGATAACTTTAAATTTAAAATATACTGACTTCCAAAAAGCATGGTCAAAGACAGAAAATTGTGAAGACCATCTAGTGGGAGCTTTAGTCTAATGTCTTCATCAGAAATGAGCATTTTTACTTTTCTCTTAGCATATAATTGGTTAACAGATGAGCTTGAATATTCAAAACCAAATTCTGAATATAAAATATCTCCATTAATACACTGTTATTTTATGCAAATGATTTTTTGTTATATTTGTTATATTTTATTTAACATCAAAGACAAAAACAAAAATTATTGGGAAGCGTGTATATTAATGATAATCTACAACATGGCTACAGGAAACATGTAAATGTAAAACTTAACACTGAGAGAACAAGATTGATACTAACCAGATCATGGACACTTTGCCCTTTCCTGACATCTGAAAACTGACCATTTTGCTTTAGGAGCCTGTTCCAACAGTAACCAAAAACAAAACAAATTAAGAATAGAAACAGCAAGGGTGTCAAACTGGATTTCTTTGAGGGCCATATCAGCATTGTAGTTCTCCATTGATTTTCTTAACAGTCTTTACACCCGCTGCAGCATCCTGCTAGCCAAAACAGGATGTGGGGGGCCACCTACACCCCCTGCGCCCCATTTTTGACCTGGATATCCTCTTGCCGTGCACTGCTGGCTGAAACAAGGTGCGGAGTGCTACACACAGCCCCCGGTGCCCCCTTTCTTCTGGCAGAGTGCTGCAGGAGACCATCCAGTCTGAAAACAGGGCGCAGGTGGGCCGCACACAGACCCCGTGTCCCATTTTGGCTTCCAGAGGCACTGCGGGCCAGTCCTTTGCTATTTCCAGTCCAGCTCCATGGGCCAGATTTAAGCACCTTGAGTTTGACACCCCTGCCATAAAGAAGAAGACATTTCCTAATTTGCTTCAGTAGCAATGCTTCCAGGAAAATAAGGACACCAAAGATTGCTTTCGGTACATTTGAAACTGGCCAAGAATCTTAGTGTCATCTATACAATGTACTTCCATACATTTTTTAAAAAATAATTCTTTGGCATCATCTTTTATATTAAAGAATCCTGAAAATATAATTAATGCAACGCAAAAAAAGATTTAAAATCTTATTTCACCCTTTTTTAAAGAAATCTGATAATGTTCTTGATAAGCCAAAGTGGGGAAATATTACCTAAAACCTATGTATTACAAATGAAACAAATCAGAAGAATTACTGACTCTAGCACTGTTACAATGCTGTTTATAACGATTTTCATCTGCTCTTATGTTAAGACATTACTCACTTTCTCTAGTGTGAAATATTTTCTTATCTGGGAAGGATGTTTCAAATTGCCCTTTTCAATTCTCGCAGACATAATATTAAATATAGCTGGTATAGTTAAATCAATATGTCATGTGTAATTTTTGCCTTTCAGGTTCATGCAAAGAAAACCACACTGTATAAAATGAGCCTCTCCATAGGTGTACTAATAAATAAATGTAGAATAAGTCAATTTATAATATGCCATATAGAAAATAAGTGTTGAAATAACTTAATGGTACCATTCATGTTTCTATTGATTTCAAAGACTAAGCATGATTTGGATTTGTCAGATACATTTTTAAAAAACAAAGTTAAATACATTAATACAGTCAAATCTTTACTTTCTTCCATTATCCAAAAGAATAAAATGCACACAAATGCCTCCTTTGATAGTCTTGCAATTCAGCTTTCTTAAATTTGTTAGAGCCAATTTGTAGACTGCTAAATCCTCATTTATCACAGTCACTGTTTACTTAACACGATGAGCCCCACATTGTATGGGCATGACAACACATGCTCCTCAGAGGTGGTTTTCAGCAGGTTCTGACCAGTTCTGGAGAACCGATGTGGAAATTTTGAGTAGTTCAGAGAACCAGTAAGTACCACCTCTGACTGGCCTCGCCCCCATCTATTCTCTGCCTTCCAAGACCAAGTTGATCAGGAGGGAATGGGGATTTTGCAGTAACCTTTCCCCTGGAGTGGAGAGGGAATGCAGATTTTAGCAATAGCAGTTAGACTTATATACCGCTTCATAGGGCTTTCAGATTTTACAGTATCCTTCCCCTGGAGTAGGGTGGGAATGGAGATTTTACAATATCCTTCCCCTGTCATGCCCACCAAGCCACACCCATCAAGACATGCCGTGCCCACCAAGCCACGCCCACAGAACCGGTAGTAAAAATTTTGAATCCCACTACTAATGCTCCTCTTCCTATCTTTGAAAGTGCAGAAATACACTTCAGCAATTGAGTTACAGGGATCAACTTATCTCTGGTTCCAAGGTAGGGCAAAAGTCTGATATTACTTGGCCAACTCTCACTTGGAAACATTTTAGACCAGGGCTAACCAGATGTGGTCCCAATGAATTCAATTAAGATATTTAAGTACTTTGTGTGCTTATGTGCCACTGGGTTATTGACTCTTAGCAATCACATATTTTTTTCCAACATGACCTGTCCACAGGGCAACCCTTCAAGTCTTCCAATGATGCACCCATGGCTATTGTAATTGAGTCTATCCACCTCATAATCTTATAATCTTTCACTCTAGAAAACTCTTTCAAAGTTCCAGCCATACAGCATTGCACATTTCTAAAAGTCAGTAAAAGAAACCTTTGTATTAAACAGAGGAAAACAAAACCAGTGTTGCTCTAATAATTACAATGCCACATACCAGTATTATAACTCACCTCTTGGTCAATGCCATTTTAATAAGGGAAAAGTAATACAAATGATTCAGACAATGAAGATGCATTTCATGTTTCATTCTTTTATCTGATTCCTTCTGTTAATTAAAAAAAAAGTCAGATTTGCACTAATTGGCCTATTTGTTTTTGGAACCCTGGCTTTATCTTAATGCCGTTTATTAGAGAGAAGACAGGGCACCGAGAAGAAACTGACAAAGAATTTCAAACAATTTATGTCTTCACTTTATTGTTCTGCTGACTGCTCAACCCCCACTGCACAATTTAGATATTTTTTCCAAAATCAGCGTGCAGTGCAGAAATTCAAATGAAAGCATCCCAATCCAGCTTCTACTGGATCACATCCTATCAATGAAAGTCCCTGCCTACTCCACTGTTAAACTCACTGTTTGGAAGCTCTTTCTAACATTCCATTAAAATCTGTCCTTCTGTGACTTAAAAAGATGGTGCCAGGTTCTGCCCTCTAGAATCAAAGACAGTTTTAACGTTCTTCCAGGTGACATCTTTTCAATTACTTGCTCTCACATTCCTTACCAGCACCAACATATAGTATAGTTACTATATACATATGTATATACTAACTACTGTATATTCATAAATACACACACATACAGACACGTGTGTGTGTGTGTTTGTGTGTGTGTGTGCTAACCAATAAAATAAGGCTAGTTTGTGTGGGTTGTAGTCAGTGGTGGGATTCAGACAGTTCGCACCACTTCGGGAGAACTGGTTGTTAAGTTTCTTAGCAGTTTGGTGAATGGTTGTTGGAAGAAATCATTAGAGAATCGGTTGTTAAATTATTTGAATCCCACCACTGGTTATAGTATCTCACATAGTATTCATGAGTTCAGTTGAAATCTTACCTCAATCATAGATTAACTGGACAACAAGAGGAAGCCAACTTTGACTTCCACGTGCCCTGTGAGAGTAATAAAATATTGACTCTCCTTAAAGTATATGATGTAGTGGATATTCTAAAATTGTGTTTCAAGTACATGTCTTCCTTCCCCCCTCCTCTTCTTTTCACTATTTTGACATGAAGAAGCTATGACAACCCTGTTCAAAACATATTCAGTGGCCTACTAGAAAATTATGGTTTAAATAGCTATTAGTCAAAATAGGAAACATATCCTTATGTAACATCTATTAGGACTATTTCACATTATTATTGATCAGAACCTTTATAAAAAGAGGTATTATATATTTCATTAAGCTACCTAACAGAGGAAAACACTCCATCTGGTTCCACCACCTTCCATATTCTGCTTTGCCCTTGTTAATGTTAGTTCCAAATACTTTATTGAATAAAAATGGTCAGACCATCTAATAGAACTTTAAATAAAGAATAATAAATGCATTTTTCTATTGTCTCTAACGTCACTAATAAACGTAGTGTTAAAAATCTATTCCTTCATACATTATGACTGATTCATCCAGACTCTAATATTTTCAGTTTTTGTTGCAACAGAACCATGTAACCATGATTCCATAACATTATATACAATGGTGGCATATAAATATGTGTTAGCAAATTTATCTCCTTTTCCTGTTGAAAAAAGATGAAAAAAGTGTCCATTTGAAAAAAGTTTTAAAAATCCATGAAACAGATTTCAAAAGAACAGAAAAGGGCAGTCAATGTAAGGCAAGGTTTATAGCCCTAACAGGGAGATAACCAACAACCTCACTCTGCTATGCATAATTGATTGGGAAGCTTGATTGTACTCTCCTGAAGCCTAAGGCCAGAGAATAAAATGCAAGTGGGAAATGGCATTTTGAATAAAGACAATGTTGACACAAAGCTGGAGCCAGCCTCTGTATGATTAAGGATGCCTTCCTAAAAGCACCTTTCTCCAAAATTCAGTGACCTTTGGCCTTCTTTACAAGCAGAGCTATATTTTTCTACTTTAGGTAAGAGCTCAGTAGGATGAATTGCTGTATCCTGTTTTCATCAGTCCTGAAAGACCTGGGTTAAAGGTAAATCTAAGGATGTTTGCAGGACACTATTTTGAGCTATTCTTAGCAAAGTTTTAATGGTACTATGCCCAACTCAAAGATGGCCATCTCTGAAGGAACAGCTAGCATGAAAAAGCAGCTAAGTCCCAAGAGCTTCAGATAAGAGTGTGAAACCTACCCCTCCCCTTGACTTTGTAGTTCTCTAATCACCTTAAGTAAAGAAGACTTGTGAATCTCTTTGGCAGGGAGGAGCTGATGGCCCAGTAGCCTACCCTTCTTGTGTAGACGCCTTCCACCCAGCCTTCATTACAAAATTATCATAATAAAGGGCAGTGCTTCCTTTCAATTCTCAGCTTGATCTTGAAACTTCAGAAATTCTTCTTCATACTGTAAAACTTTGGCTTCTCTCCAGGTGAAGAATAAAAATAAATAACCCCGCCCCCACCTCCGTACACAACACATGCATATATACAAACATAGCCACTTCCATCCCACAGTTGCAATTTGGGGATAGAAGGATTGGGGGGGGGGGGTAGGACAATGCAAACCTGGTGAAGAGGAGCTGAAGAACATACCACCTGCTGAGATTTCAATGGCTCCCCTTGCTTTTTTCTCACATCAGAAAGCAGGAACTGCAGAGGGGGAGAAGGAGAGGTTTTAAAAATTCTTATAAAATTTCAATCAACCTTAAGACATGTTCCTCTGAAACATATAATAAACAAACCATAAAATGGGTTATTCCCTATAACACATAAATATAGCTGTAGATTTGATCGGCATTTATTGCAGTATAAAAACTAATTGCATGATACAATAATGATCAAAGGCGTAAAAAACCACCACTGCCTGGTGATAAATTATTTGGCCTTCTACTGTATTGCATTTAATACTTTTAAGTTCTGCTAACTGTACACTAGAGTATTGTCTGATTTGGGAACTGATGTTACTATATTTCTTTTTGGCCAAAATGAAAATTGGCACTTACAATAAATGACAAGTCCCATTTTATTTGTTGGATATTTACATAGTGAACATTTTATAAATCTTATGTTACTAAGCTTTTTCCTTCTTTGAATGTTTTTGCGTTCCAAGATGGAAATATTCAGGCCATTGACTTAGAAGGACAAATAAGACATTATATTAATTGTTTTTTTTATGAATACAGTATTTTAATGCCACCAGTTTAATTTGGAAGAAAAAAGAAATTCAGAATCCTGATCTAGACTCAGTTTCCTGATTCAGACTATAGCTTTGGATCCCTAGTTACAATTAGCTCTTGAAAACTTGGTTTATAGGATATAACATGTCAATCTAAATCAGCCTTCTCCAATCATGCACCTTCCAGACATATTGGGATGCATCTCCCAAAATTATCACACAAACCAGAGAGGATCAGTGAATGCACACATTGCTAAATATTATGCTCCTTTGTAAAGATTCAGATAGTCCTTGGTTAATAATGCTAATTGGGACAGGAATTTCTGTTGCTAAGCAATGTGGTCATAAAATTCAGTCTCATGTGATCACATCACTTAGCCACAGCAATCCTCGCAGCCCCCATTGCTGTCATTAAGCAGATCACACTCGGTTGTTAGGTGATGATTCACTTCGATCCAAGCCATTCCCAGCTTGGTCCTTGAAGCCTAAAGCCTTAGTAAGCTGCAGTAAGACTGCCTCCTCTTGAATTTCTCCCATTCACCTATTACCACACCTCTCTCTTTATGGCTACCCTGCATAGCGGCACTCCTCAGTGGGGGAGGGGTCTAAATGCTGAAGTAGAGCTGGTCTCAGCCAGCTGCTGTCCCCCCCCCCCCGACCTCTACTTTAGCCTGAGCATTGCTGACACTGCCATTGCAATGAATGCTGCCCAGCTTCATGATGCAAAGTCATAGCTACACCAGTGCCAAGCCTAGCTCTAACTTCAGCACCCCTGCACCCTGCCAGCCTTATGCTCTGCCAGCCCTGTCACCCCAAGTTGACCTTTGCCAACTTCTTCCATCCTCCCTTCTAGAAGTATCCTTGATTACTGAACATCTGTTCAGCAAACTGCTCAAAGTTGTGACAGTGCTGAACAAGTGGTACCTACAATCTGTTCTTGAAGTTCCAGCTATTAACATGCCTTCACAGTCATGGGTTTGCAATTCAGGCACTCGGTAACTATCTCTCACAATGATTGTGGTGCCCTGTGGAACTGACAAGTCAGCAGGGAAGGTCGCAAGTCCCTCTGGTAATTCCCCATCCTTGGCCTTCCTGCGCATTGCGCTGCACCCTCCCTTCCTTGGCTTCCCTACACTCATACCTTGCCACATCTGTTATCCCTTCCAGGTAAATTAGACAGGAAACAACTAGATGGGCTAATTCTTCTTTATTGTAAGCCTCAATTAATAGAATCTTGCTAAGCTAAATTAATAGAATCTCGCAAGCCTGAGGACTCAAACTTTCTGCCACCAATAAAATAGTCTTTAATTCCCAACTGATAACTCTTCTATCTTCTACATGTTGAGGTTCTGATCTTAATCCTACCTCATTTTTTCTGTTCCTGCATTAAAAATTCCTGTGCCTTATAACATGAATGCGGGTTGCAAAAGCTGCAGAGCAAAAAGAAGGACAGGAACTTTGCCCCATTAAATTCAGTGAGAAAGATCTGGAGCTGTTACACTCTTACCCACTGAAATAAAGGAGCATCACAGTTCACAATAAACTGGAATGTGAAGAGAATGCCAATTTTATTTTTTGTTACGTGCACAGATGTGGCATATTTTTTAAAGTGGTGCATAAAGTCATAGATGAATAAATACCCCTCCCTTCCTATAGCCTTTCTGCTATAGGACAGAGCTTGCTAACTCAAAGCCAGGGCAAAGTTTGCAGTAAGCTTTTTCAGTCACAGATTCTCAGCAAGGGTATAGATCCTCACCTTCATGCATTTCTTCTAAAGCAGAAACCCCAGAATTGTGGTAAAATTGAAATATTTAATGAGCAAGCTAATTTATTTCATGCATGGGGAATATTTTAAACTGCATTAAATACAATTAAAATCAATCTGTCGTTTCCCTCCCCTCTTTTATTTTCCTATTCTATATAAACTTTTTGGAGTGTGGCCCATTGCATGTCACTCAAGTATGTCCATGGAAGAAGAGAGTGTAAAAATAGTGACAGCTCTCTGATCAAAGTCTTACCCTGTTTTATAGGTTTCATATGATTGTGGCTATCAAGGTAACTTTTTTCACCCCACCCTTTGATGCCACCGCTTGATGCCATTTAAACATTAGTTTTCTTAAACCATTGATCTAAATAGTGAATTAGGTCAGTAGGTACCTAGAAAATGTTTTAAATACAATATTTTATTTATTTAGAAGATTTATATGGCTGCCCACTCATTTTCATTAATTCTGGGCACCTTACAAAGAATAAGTGAAATGTGCTTTGTTTCAGGTTAGGGGTGAGGTTTTGTATTTATTAAAGATACTATTGAAGAATTTTATTTTTTTCGTCAGGTTTCAAATAAGTCATTTCTTTTTAAATATGCTCCAAAATTGACACTATTGAATTCATGTGATCTGGCATGAAAGTGGAGCAAATATTTAATTTTCTTTCACTAGATTCTACACTAAAGTTCTTTACGGTAGCTCAGTTGTGCCCATTTTATTTGGATGATTAGCATCATTATAAAATACTTTTCTCCAGTTACATGTTCAAGTAACTGTTATAATATCTGCAAAAAAAAAGATATGTATGCTTCAGTGTACACTGTTTGTATAGTGTTACATCAATTTTAAAAGAGTCTTTAAGGGGTTTTTGGTTTGCAACTGCATTTCATTTTTTAAAAAGATATTTATTTTTTAATCTTAAAAAAATTAGACTGATTTTCTCCTTTTCAACACAAAATGGCATTAGCTCATGGAATTTAAAGAAATTTAAACATTTATACCATTTCCCACATCTTCCTGAATAATTCAAAAGCTTAAATTTGATAGAACTAGTAACTTATTGCAAAGGCAAACTATGGAAAGTTATTTGTTGCCTTAGAAACCCTCAGCTCTGGATTTCCTGCCTTCTGGGTGAATCCAACTTTACTTGTAAACATTACATCAATGTTGTCTTTTGCTCACGATGAAATATAGGGTTAGCTTTTAGCTAGGAAAATGCTATTGAAAAGTTTCCCTCAATTTCCATTTCCCTCCATCTGTACTTATATGGGAAAACATTTCCACGCACAAGCAAAAAGAAAGGGGAGGGTGGGACCCTACTGCTATATTTTTCTTTTCCTGCAAAAAGGCTGCAGATATCTTAATGTACCTGAGACAACTAATTTAAGAAGGAAGTGGTCAAAGTCATTCTTCTTTGTAGACTTCAAAGGTGATCCCCTCGCCTTCCTCCTCTTTACATTTTACTGTCTGTCTCTCTGCAGCTGTCAGCTTACCCTGAGAGTTTCATGGCGTCAAACCTGCCTCCTCCTGCTCCATAAAGTGACAGTCTTGGTTTGGTGGAATGCAGGTGTAGGAAAGGGGAAAGACCAAGATGAGCCTGCTAATGATTTCTCTGACACCCCATGCTGGGCTGCTAAAGAAAGAAATCTATGCCCACTTCTCTTTGTTTGGTCAAATATTCTAGGCTCTGCTGCCTTTCCCTGCTGCAAAGGAGCTTTTTTTTTACAATAGGGCAAAGGCTCTATGCTAAAACGATGGCATCTTATTCAAAGTTTGAAAACTCTGAGGCTTTAATTAGATACTGAAGTGGAGACAGGCAGCACCCAAGCCTTCTATTTTCTTGATAACTAAGCAAATGCTTCATTCAGGGTTTTAACCCCATTGCAGCTTAGATTGGTTTGAAGAATGGAAGAAGTCATCTTTTTTCCCGGGGACATCATACATATCTTGCTTCCGGGCTAGCAAAAAATTAGGGTCAAGAGTTTTCATTTCATCACTATAAATGTTCTATTCCGCTAGTCCTCTTGATTTTGGTTTACATTCAAGTAAGCACAACGAAGCTAGATATGGGTTGTATGTAGATTCGAATTTTCCTCCCTGTCTTCTAGATATGGATTTTAAAAAGGAAGCAAAACATCTGTAATTGAAAACCCATTTACTAATCACTAAGTCACACTGCAGACAAAGCTATCCTGCAAGTAAAAAAACAATTGCATTGCATGTGTCTGTGAAACCAATGGAATATATTAGCCATGATTAAGTAGAGTTTTCCCTTTTGTGGAAAGGTAATAACCACCACTCAGCTAGGATGGTTATATTTTATTCATACTGAAAAATCTAATCTTGCTGTGGATGGCATGCTGAACTAAACTAAATCAGGGAGAATTAAATTAGCCTGATGTTCCATTGGCAGTATGTTCCTCTAAACTAATAATGAAAAAAACCCAGGCATTTAAAATATTTTCAAACATTCTTTTAGATCCCATGCTTTAGAAAATAAAGCGCAGTTGAGTTCGTTTAAAAAGACTAAAGGGCATACATTGCAAATGGTGAAGATTGCTTAATGTGTTTATATGTCTAGAAGTGAACACTTTTAATAATATCTCAATGTAATGCAATTCAAAAAAAGATTCTAAAGTAGTTGAAGGCAGAAAATAAGTAAACATTATAATGTAAGCCCCACAACAAATGTAATTCCATTAAAAAGAAAAAAACTATCAGTTTGTTTCCCAGCATAGCCCAAAGTATGTGCAATTTGTATTGTTATCGTACCCACAGTAGTTCTTGCCTTTCCTCAGTGCACTGGATATGACACCTGGTACCAAAAGTTTTTCCCCCCACAAAATTCCACAATTTACGCAGTGCAGGTTTACTGGATTTCAGCTCCCATAGTCTCCAGCTAGCATAGCCAAAGGCCATTAGGACTAGGTATTATAGGAACTGATCCAACACATCAGTAAATAGATTTGCTCTATGGAAGGATAATACAATGCACCCAATCCTTTATTAATGGAATAAATTTTTCCTTCACTAAAGGAGTCTGCTCTCAATTAAAATACATTTTCCACTAAGACCAACCTGTGAGGATTATCCAATTCCTCCTAGATATTTCTGCTGCTTGCTCTCCACCACTGATCACATGCTCAATTTTTTGGTGGGCTGCAGAATTTACATGCTCTGAGCAGCTTAGAACATCTTGCCAATGACAAAATTTGCAAGGCTGGGAATTGGGATTGAGATGACACCAGTGACGTGCGGTGAGCTTTATGGCTGGTGAGGCAGCAATTTTTTTTTAGACTTGTGGACTTCAACTCCCAGAATTCCAGAGCCAGGCATGCTCAGTTCCGATTTAAAGCAACAGCATTTTTCCCCCTTGCAAAATAATTTTTGCAAGGGGGAATTTTTCCCATTCTTTTTTTTCTCCCTTATGTAACCCAGATGTGAAGTTCTGACTTTTGGGACCAAGGGTAAAATCCAGCAGGTTGTGACAGGTTCTGGAGAACCAGTAGTGGAAATTTTGAGTAGTTTGGAGAACCGGCAAATGTCACCTCTGACTGGCCCGAGTGTGGTGAGAATGGAGATTTTGCAATATCCTTCCCCTGGAATGGGTGGGAATGGAGATTTTGCAGTATACTTTCCCTGCCACATCCACCAAGCCAGCCACGCCTACCAAGCTACGCCCACAGAACCAGTAGTAAAAAAACTTAATTTCACCACTGGTTGGGACCCATCCAAAGTCATTTGCAGCAATTGGTTAGGCCCATTTATGACTGTTTGTAGAGTACTGTGATCATGATTTTATTATGGTTTTGTTGAAAACTGGCACTTTCTTTTGATTTCTGGCAAACTCATAAACCATCCGTTTAGTGATTTTTCGAACTTACAACAATGTTGAAAAAGTGAGTTATTTCACACTTACAACCGCTGCAGCATCCCATGGCCATGTGATCACAATTCAGTTGCTGATTTTGCAACTGGCTCATATCTATGACGGTTGCAGTGTCCCGGGATCATGTGATCATCTTTTGTGACCTTCTGACAAGCAAAGTCAATGAGAAGCCAGATTCACTTAAAAACTGTGTTACCAACTTAACAATTGCAGTGTTCCACTTAACAACTGTGGCAAAAAAAGTTCATAAAATTAATCAAAACTCACTTAACAACTGTTTCACTTAGCAACAGAAAGTTTGGGCTAAGTTGAGGATTATATGTATAGCAAACCAGTGGTTTGTTTAATGATCTTTATAACATGCTACTGTACTGGGCAGGCTCCATTATAATTACATGTTGAAGACTACCTGTATATAGAAAGTGATTGTCAATTATTAGAACCACCTAACAAGGGTGAAGATATTGTATAATTTATTGTATAAACTGTCTTGTAGGCAGTGTTTTATACTGATGCACCACCATCTACTCAGCAGGCAATATAGTTCATTGCATGCCTATTTTGACCACCACCATGTTTAGGTATAAGTAATTTAACTTTTCCACCATTTCTATTATTAGCTCTTCAGCATGAATATTTTCAAAGTATCTGGAATGTTTGCTGCATATTTGAAAGAACCACATTCCTAAATTATTTCTTCTCAATTTCTGTTGTTAGCTGTCATCTTAGTTATTACAAGACATATTGTGTCACTTTGATATATGTCTCACTATTAAGGTATAAATATTCTAGTGTTTATATACTAATGTGGCTTTATCCTAGCCATTCAAATATTGCAATCTCCTATGAATAATCTCAGAAAACAACTATATAGACATATTAATTTGAGAATATCTTGAGGTGAACAAAATCTTGCCCCAGAAATCCTCTGTCCTTTTATTCTTTAAGGTGATCAGTTGGAGGCCAAAATGTAGCAAAATTGAGAAATGAAAGAATTCTTCTTTAAAAGGCAAAAAATGCTAAATTTAAAGAGGGATTGAAAATCTATCTAGGTAGCAGAACAGAAGGATACATAATTCTAATCACATGAAAGAAGGGAAGAAATTGGACCAAATAATAATAATTTATATATATTATAAATTTATATATAATTATTAGCTGACCTTGCATATATTTTCAGCATTTAAAGTCCTTCATGCAACTCAGAATTTGTGATCACAGCAAAATCTCTTTTTGAATGGTTAAGCAATATTTTATACAACAGTAAAATAGTAGCTGTCCCATCATCATTCACCAGCATTAAGCCAGTTTCAAATGGAAGAAAGGGCCATTTTTCTCCCCTCTTACCTTGGAAAACATTTGTTCTATTTGCTGCTGGCTTCTCATCTTCATTTTTGTAGGAGTTGATGGGCAGCAAATATCCACAGACTGCAACAAAAGAGCTGCAGTCTGCTGTGAAAATTAGGAGGGGGACAGTGAATGATTACTTTGTACTCTTAGAGAAAACTGGAATAAAATGTATTTATCAAGCAGCAAAGAGATAATTCATTATGAAAATGCAAAATTGTTTAAGCCCTTCAAGTGAAAAATAATAATTAAAAAATGAATAATCTGTTCACAAATACAACTATTCTAGTTTTATGAGCATTAAGATAAAACATACGTTTATATAATATGGTGCACTTCATCAATTTTGTTGATTCCGACATATTTGTTTCCATAGTATTAAAAACTCATATTTCACGAGTCATTATTTCAAAACAGTGACACCTATGAACATTAAGCTTACTTCTATTTCAGGGGAATGTCACAAAAATTGGTATTAAAACAACATATTGGTATCAAACTTGCAGAAAAGTTATAGCTGTGCAGCTAATTTAATCCAGTCCATTACATTAACACATTTTCATAATTTAAAATTTTGTAATTTGGAAGTCCTAGAAGGAAATTACTTTGTTAAAATAGCAGCAACATTTGCAAAATTTAAATTAATTTGAAATGGTTTTCCAAACACATTAGTTCACAAATCTAAGATTCCTATTAAGTCACGAAGTTGTTGCGCCTTGATTTTGTCCAAGCAGAACATCTACTACTACAAACATCTGTGTTACAAAAGGCTCTTTCGTTTAAGCACAGCCCAGCTGAACAAAGAGAGGACAGCATATTATTCTTCCCGAATCTGTGGCACATGTATTTTACACTTCTATTTTACACTTCCATTGTAAACAATACCTTTTTGTTCTTTCTTCTCACACACATTCATGGTTTACAAATAGAACTAAACAAAATGCATGTATTTACTGAATCCAATCCCAAAAAGCACAAATCTAGTAACAGCCCAAACTTGACCTCAAGTATCTTAACTGCAGAATAGATTAATTGATAGTATATACTATCAATAGGAAACGTAAGAATATTATAGTCAAGGCATGAAAGGCCCAAGTTCTAAATCCTCTAAATGAGGATTTCAGTAACAGAAAATGAAACAGTTTTGAAGAAATGTCAACATCTAATAAGGGCAATGAGCAGACTTACTACTGCAATTTTTACCCAACAAAACCTCTGGATATTATTTTTCTTTAATAGCACATACTGCAGCATTCTACTATCACGATGGAACCAAATCATGAATAAATGTTGCAGGATCTGATTGATTCATGAATAAGTGCATGACTCTATGGTATGAAAGGGTAATATTGTCTGTCTGGTCCTTGGCATCCCATAAAGATCCTGATTTCTCAAGATCAAGAAGCACATCAGCTCAAGATTGAAACTCAGCTCTTTTCAGAAGGAAAAATCCAAACCCAATCTCTATCTTATCTGGATTTACCACGGTTGCAAAACGCATTGCAGCATATTCAAATTACAATCTGACACTAATCCAATATTCTCATTTAAAAACATGAAAGAAATGCCAGTGAGTAAGGCAACAGCAATTGCCAGAATAAAACAAATCACACAATATACCTTGAAACATGATTGGGTCTTTTTTGAAAAACACTTGTTCTCTGAGCACACATGGATTGCATTCCCACAGTAGGATAAACAATGCTGCTAGGTTTGTCTCTCATCCCTTCAGAATCTTTTTAGTGACAGATTTTTGCACTAAGCAGTCAAAGTGTGCCAGCACTGGAGTGAGCGATACTATTGGTGTTAGCTGCAGCATGCCGATACATCCTTGAGAACTAGCACATCATTAGTAATACCTTCACAACTAAGGTCAGATGGCACACAAAGCAATATATCCTTAGGGCAAGTGTGTAAAAAACATTTAATTTAAGCTCTTTATCATTGGTTCTCTTAAATTGTATATGGAATATGCACATATGTATGTAAGCATTTATGTGTGGGTGTGGGTGTGTATACACATACATATACACATACATACAAGTTTACATTTGATATAGACTTGTCAATTGGAACCATACTCTATCTGACAATGTTGCTAGAATCTGTCCATCAGTCCAATTAAGAATTGTTTTAGAAAGAAGTTATGAATAGGCACAAGGTAAAACATAACATTTGTTCATATACAGCTTTTGTTTACACTTTGTCATGCAAGCACTACAAAATAAATTTTTAAAAGTTGTCAAGATTCTTCACAGAAACGTGAACTAGAGCTAATATTCTCTGTCCACATTAAACTCATAGACTAGGATGATGAATCTCATAATCTAACTGAAATTTACATTTATATTTAGTTTTGAAACTTGTAGCCCAATTCAATAATTTTCTTGCATCCCTTATTATCATTGCAGTCAATGATAATAAGTCAATTATTGTTATTGCAAAACAGGTCTCCCCCCTCTAATTTTGGCTAATTGAATCCTTCCTCACCATCATTATTAAACTGTATATTTCTACAGCATATCCGAGATTACTATTAACAGATTTACAGAAACACATCGAAATTGAGAGTTACCGGTTTTGTGAAATTTTAACTATAAATATTGACTAGATGCTCTTGGAAACAAACTGTTATACTTCAGTCTCTGATCTATTTTGGGAAACTATCCAATTGTGTTGGAGCCAATAGATGAACTGGGTTATTCTGGATTTCTAGTCTCAAAAGCTCTGCAGAAAAATAAAGGCTATACCAAGAGACAAGATATAGCAAATTAAAATAAAATAGTCATTAAATGATCTTTAAAAATTAGGGCTTCTTTTTAAAAAATGTGCCTTAATTCTGAAAAAAATGTTGTTTCATATGTGTGATTATCAGACATATTTTTGTCATTTCCCATCTTATCCCATTTCCTTTCCAAAGTTAAAAAAAACCTGCTAACTTGATTCTTTCTACAATTATGAAATATTATTGAAATACTGTATATAACTAATATGATATGAAATATGTGGATGTATTATCTTTAGTTTGCATTTTTATCCATTTCTATTATTTGCTTTACTATCTAAAATTACTTATACCAAAGAAAAGAAATTAACTATGTTCAAACTCTGTAGGTATAGTAGGCTAATCATTATTAGTTCAGAAAAAAATAATTAAAATTGTTAAATCTTGGTAGATGAACATATAAAGATGGATCATTAAAAATTGCCTCATTTCTCTTAATTATTTCCACTAATGTGTTGATTAGTTTGAAGAGTTTATCTCTCAGATGATAACCTGAAATGCATCTGATTTTAGTTCCAAAAGACAGTGGCTATTCAAATGTATGAAAAGGTGCTTTTTCATTCCTCCATTTTATTTCTCTCACATATATGTGAACAATTTCCCTTGATTCACTCTGCCTCCCAGTAATAAGGATTCAGCCAAGATATATTTATTTTAGGCCAGGCAAACATGGGTCCATGTGGCCTACCTTTGACTGGGGCGGGATGAAAGGCAAGAAGGGCCTCCTAACGGTTTGGTGACATCTCCACTAATCCTCCCTCCTTTGGGGAACAATTACAGATGTCAACTAGAAGGCATCCACAGGAAAATTTCCAAGGCATATTCTGAAAGGTTTTTGCTTGCAAACCCAAAGTAAAGCATTTTGGTATCATTCTGAATGATGAGAGTTCATGGAGTCACCTCAGCAGATATTGTCTATATTGTCATAGAAAATGCTTTCCATGTGCAGATAGATTAGATACGTTTGTCAAAAGGATTAGACTAGGAGCCCCCAACTCCTTTAAAAAGTTTCAAATTGTTCAGTGACTCCCAAACATGCGGGTTGATATTGACCACTTTGGAAAACCTTGGACTAGACTAATATGAAAGATTAAGCCTGCAATGCATTACAATGATTGAATAGTAGTTTAACAATCTGTTAACGATTTATATTTCACCACAGGCTACATGCTTATAAACACCAGGTCTAGTGGGGATGCAACAGAGGTGATATCTTCAGGCTCTGTAGCTATGCTCCTCAAATCATGTAGATAGCATCAATGATTCCCTCCCCCCAATTCAGCTCCAAACTCTTTCATAACTGGCTTAAGACCACTCAAATTGAATGCAGAATGAAGGTTTCTAATCATTCTCTGGTTGACCCTTCTTTTGCCCTGATCAAAGACCAAGGGTAACTTTGTCAACCCTTACCTTGACCTTACATGCAACTGAATAGCCACGAGGAAGAAAAAGTACTGTTAATGTCTTCCCTATGTAGCCTAAAATCTATGGCAATCCTCCAAAACTACTGAAATAGGAATGAAATGGATGATTTGACCCTTTCTTCTTCATCTGTTTTAATGTGTAGATTATTAAAGGGTTGAAATACAAAGAATATTTTTTAAAGCAAATGCGAAGGAGGTAGAAAAAAGAAGAAAAAAGGCAAGATGATAAGAAAAAATCTTATTAATTTAAATTGTAAAAAACAAATCTATATTGCATTATTATAAACCATACATTATATCCCCCTTTCCTTCCATCTGTATCCCCATTATTGGTCATAGTTACATTATTTGAACTTTACATCAAATATTAATGATTTCTATTTAAGTTTTAAAAATGGTATTCCAGATACTTAAATTTGCTTTGCTCTGTGATACAGTATATGCATGGGAGTCATGCAATGAACCATTGGTTCATTGTAAATTACTTCTCTCAAATTTTGTATCTATTTTATGATAGCGTTTTAATATATTAACTCTCTATATCAGTGTTTCTCAACCTTGGCGACTTTAAGTCCTGTGGACTTCAACTACCAGAATTCCCCAGCCAGCTATGCTTCTGGGAGTTGAAGTCCACAGGACTTAAAGTCGCCAAGGTTGAGAAACACTGCTCTATGTCATATTCAGCAACAGTTTATGTACGTATCTAAGTAACCATTTCAGGCTCTGTCATATTTTTCAAACTTCCTCATCTTTTTTGAGATCGCTTTTTATTTTTCCAGTTATTTATAAACACATTAATCATGGTGGTTTGTCCTTTTTCATTGTAACCTACTAATTGTGATTGCTCATAATTTTTTCCCCACAAAATGAAATTTATACAAGTGTATTATTGTCTTTTTTCTCTTCAGTGTTCCTCAACATAATTTCACTCTACTTTTAGCATAGATGTAATGATAAATAGATTCATAGATCATCTTTGTGAAAAGGGGTCTTATTTTTTGGCTATAAATACCAGCCAATCCTGAATTTGTTGTGATGTCAGAAAATAATTCAGAACAAATTGGTAGGATCCTTAGGTGAGATATAGATTTGTTTTACTTTATATAATGTGGTCTCAAATGAGCAAAACAAATCATTTACCTACACAAACCAAATTTTACTAGTTGAAACATATGCACATAGGGAAGACAAAAGCCTCATGTTACATTCTAGAATCAATTTAATGTTTTTTTTAAATGCAATACCTTAGTAAAGTGGTCCTCAAGTTTTGTATTATCATGACTAGCTTCCTAAAATGAAAAAATAAATTTGAATAATCTCTTCATAAAAATGAAGCAGTTGGTGTTAGAATTTATTTATTTATTTTAATTTGTCAACAAGTACAAGGAAACAAGTAGGAAAAACACATGAAAAAATGGCACAAATAAATGGACAAAAATAAGCAAAACATAGCCATAAACATATAAAAAGAGTACATGTAAATGGGACAGTAGGACAGGGATGGTAGGCACGCTGGTGTGCTTATGTATGCCCCCTTAGAAACCTCTTAAGAAATGCATAAGGTCCATGGTAGACACCTTAAGATAAAAGGTATGGGGGTTAGAGCAGTGGTCCCCAACCTTTTTATCGCCGCGGACCAGTCAGCCTTTGATAATTTTACCGTGGCCCGCTGAGCGCGCGCAGGGGTGGGGCGCCGTTGTTCGCGATGACAGATTGATTGTCGTGGGGGAAATAGGGGGTAGGAGTATTAGGTATCTTCACTAGCATATATAAAAGGAGATACTATCTTAAATAACAAAGTGGGCCCCCACCTCCAAAATATACTAAAAGAAAAAAGATTCCATGTGCTCAACTAATTTTTTTTAAAATCATCACTATATTATGGACTACAGACATATATATATATATATATATATATATATATATATATATATATATATACATATACATATACATATACATATACATATACATATACATATATATATATATACATACATACATACATACACACACACACACACACACACACATACATGCATATATACATACCGTACGTATGTACGTACGTATATATATAATGTCCAAATAACAGGAAAAGCGCTTCAAGGACCAAAGTATATTCCTTTTCTGCAGCCTTAAGAGAACTCTCGTTTTTTGAGGCTCAGAACCAGGCATTCTCGTGGGCTGCAAAAAGGAAACGCGACCCGGGAGTGCAGCCTCCAAGAGTCCATATCACCAATAACTACGCGTGGGGGGAAAGGAAATGTGTTTTGTGAGGAAGAGAAAGAGCGCGCTTCACCGATGCCCGTTGGCGAAATTTTGGAAGAGAGGCAAGAGACTTCAGGCACCGAGCCCCCACCCCTGGCTGCGGCAACTGGAGCGGGCGGGAGGCAGGGAAGGGGTGGGCAAGACTGCCGCTTTTCCACCGTGCGCTGCCCCCCATCTCCCCTCAAAAGACCCTCCCCCGCCCTCGGCTGCCCGACGTTCTCTCTCTCTCTCTCTCTCTACCTCTCCCGCCGTTCCTTCTCACAAGCCAAGGCCGGGCGGGAAGCCGCCAGGGCCTCCAAGGGCTCCGCTTCCAGCGCATGGTCCGCCCCCTCCTCGCCTCGCTTCCAGGCGAGCCGACTGAGGCGAGAAAGGAGAAAGAGGCGGAGGCGTTCACTGAGGGGACGGCTGACTCGGGGAGGGGGCGGAGGTGGTGTAGTAACGGGGGATTCTTCCTCCTCGCCTCACTTGCTCCTGTGCTTCCGCGCAGCTCCCCCCCTCCGGCAACGGCGCTGCATGAGTGAAGAGTCGGCCGTTACATGGCCCCCGGCCGCTGCAGCGATCATGGCCCCCGGCCGCTGCGCGGCCCAGTGCCAGGTACTCCACGGCCCGGCACCGGTCCGCGGACCGGGGGTTGGGGATCACTGGGTTAGAGGAACTAACAACAGGATTGATAGCGTGTTCCACACTTTTACTATTCTGTTGCTGAAATTGTTTTTCCTCCAATCAAGATTAGAATGGAGTTGGGCAAGAGATAAATATATCCTATTTAAATAATGAAAATGTAACCCATATCTATATTTGTTTATTGGGCTCTTAAACTCCTATACCAATTACCACTATTGTGCCCTTGCAACATGTACAAAGCCCAAATGTGAATGTCCACTACCAGTATATTCTTATTTTGCCTACAAAAACCAGATCAGGTTAAAAAAAAAACATGCCCAACTGTTTCTCAACTGCATTTCCCCATTTGAGCTGTTTGTAATATTAATTAAAACTTTATATTGGGAGGGGCCTGCTTGTGCTAACAAAATTAAATAAAACTGAGCAGTGTATATTATTCCATTTCACCATTTCTTAGAAACCTAACTATATATCTTCCAGCAGAAGTTATTTCAAAAACCATATACTTTGAAAAATCCCCATACAAAACTGGCTTTAGATGATACCATCTTTCTATTGTAAATTAGTTGCAATTGGTGGCATTTTAGAGATACATAAATATGGAGTACTAAGTCAAGAGCACATGACTCTGGGTCTTTTTCACAAGAAACATTTTGTAATAGTAATCTTCATAGCCCCTTTATTGCAGCTTTCTCTAAGGAAGGACCTAATAGACCCAATATATTAGAAGGGACCAGATTAAAGAAAGCTGCTCATTATATGAAACTGAATTAAGTAGTTGAAAAACAATTTCACAATTGTTTTGTTACTGAAAAGACCAATTTTCCTAAATTAAAGCAGAGCATTTAAAAATAAAAAGGTTATAAATAGATTTTTAAAATGTACTTACTTTTTTCAGCCTGCTATTTGGAAAGCTTTTAACTTGCTGGAGTGGCTTGATTCCAGTTGGAGTAGAAAAAAGTAAAGATTTAGCAGCGGACACTAGAGATTTAAAACAGAAAGTAAACATTGAAGCTCTGATGTAAATAGCATAACGAAATTTATTTTCATCAGCTGAAACAAAATGATCAGCTGAACATTTCCTCCTATACAGCAATTTTATACAAATTTCACTCATTGTGTTTTTCAATGGGACCTAGGAAGCATGCATTTTCTGTCACACCACCTGCTTTCTGGAAAACCAGAGATTAGATTAGACTCGATCTGCTGGTCTTTTGTGAAGTATTGAAGTGTTCCAGGACTTGGGGCTTAGAAGTCTAGGTGGTTCGTGGAAGGATTTTGTTGATTGTTCTCTTCGGGTTTTCTCTTGGTGACCAGTGTAAGTTTTTTACTCTTTATTATTGTTTGTTTGCTTGTTTGCTTTTAGGCCCTGTTAGGTGCTCAGAGTTGCGATTGTGAGATAGCTGATCATAGGATTCAATCAATCAAATAAAAAATATAAAGTAAGTGCATCTAGAGGGGGAATTTTTTGAGAAAATTCTGACAAAGATGAGTGAAATGAACATATTTCAGGGCTTTCCTCGTGGCTGTGGATGTGTATAGAGTAAGGAAGATGGCCTTGGTGAAAATATAAGCAAGAAAGTGACAAGGGGTAAAATATTATTTTTAAATCCAGAACATCCAAATAATGTTTGGAAGTGGCTCTGACAGACAAAATTTTTGTGTGCACCGAACCGGCAGTAATGCCAGGAGCAACCCACCCCTGAAGTAACGGGAGCTCACTCTGTTACGGAGCACTAGGGATTCAAACTGCCAAATTGCCGGCCTTTCTGATCAACAATCTCAGCATTTTAGCCACTGAGCCACCGTGTCCCCTGCTAGTATCTATAGTCCAATCCATATTTCTCATCTCCTTGGTGCCACTTTGCCAGTGAGATTATGTGCATTTCAAATTAATTTATTATTTATTTAACTTGGCTTTAATCTTGCATTTTAATGATTGTAAATGCTCACAAGATCTACTAGGGGACAATTTCCTTATTTAAAATATTGGTCAGTAAAATAATAAATAAAATATGTGTCTGCTTTTCTTGTAGAGATGAATCTTATTCCATTCTCCAGAAATTATGAAGATACTCAGCTTCTTGCTTTTATATCAGGAAGCTTGTCCTTGATCTTTGGACCAGGAACATCTTCCCAAGCAAATTTCCAAAAGTTTTCATAATCTTGCTGGTTCTTTATGATGCCAAGTTTAGTTAGTTCATTCTGCAATCCAGTAACCTTAAACAAAGGAATGGAAGAAAAACATTCCTTTAAAATGTATGATTAGTTAGGGAGCAGCCATATGAAATATAAGATTTACTTTATAAATGAGGCAATGCATGCCAAGTGGAAATGGAGGTTCTAGAGTTGTTGTAGTACTTTTTTTTATTCAAGAGCATACAGTAATTGTGATTTCTGCAGAAACTACATAGTTTTTCAAAAGTAATATTGCTCACCTAACCCATAATATATCTGGTTTTTTCAAACGATCCTGCTATAAAACAACTGCAATCATATTACAACTGCATTAGTAGAAGAATATATTTATTGCCAAATTTAAAAAAAACAATCCAACTATATATTGTTCAATGATTCTCAAACCTGATCTATATGGACTACCACTAGTGGTCTACTGCAGCCTCTCCTATTTAAGTCCCCTTGTCACCTCTTTCCCTCACCTCCCTAATAGTCAGCTAGTTTGCAAGCATGGATTAGGAGCTGAGAACTGGTTCACTGAAGTATACAAGTGATAATACAAATAGTAAGGCGAATGCTAACATTCAGAGGACTGATAGTAAACAGATCTACCCACCCACTACTCCAAATAGAACTGTGATCTTACAGCAACATTTCAAAAAGAAAAGTGAATATGAAATAAGATGACTTCCTAAAAATGTGTTGGCTATAATCATTGTGTTAGGGCCTGAAACTCAAGGAATTTCTTTTGAAGAACACTCTTGACTAGAAAATTTGTGCTATGAATTGTTATGATGGCATGGAATATATAAAATAATTCAAGTGATAAATTTTTGGATTAAATGTTTTTCTAGAAAATTTAGTTCTCAAAGATACTTTTAAAAACAAGGAGGGTGAGAAGACATACAGAAATGCAACCAAAATCATTATTTTATTCTCAAAAAAGTGAAGTAATGTTTATTCTCTAAAAATGTGAACTAGCATAGACACAAAAAGACAGAATTGGTTTAACTGGGTGGTCCTTCTAGTTTTTGAGTGTTGATTTAGCAGTCCAAGGCCACAGAAAGTTTAAGAGAAAAATGATATAGTAGAATTAACTGTTTTCTCCTATAAGCACATAACCTAGGACTTGCTAAATAAAAGCAGTAATCAGTCTTCATGAATGTAAACTTTTCAAGAAGTATCCAAAATGTCTGATGCCCACAATGACTGAATAAATGCTAAAAAATAACATTGGCTATCTATAAATAAACTTTGCCTGTTGTTGTTAGTTCACTTTACAGAAAAATTAATACTGTCATACAACTATATCCTATCAGTACCCAGACTGAAGTATGTTTTTCATGGTTATAAGTTTTTTCTATTCTAAAGGTAAGATCTGCATTTGAGAAAGATCTTAAAGTTATGCAGATTATGAGACAGGTCCTGAAGATAAAATGCATTTTCACAAAGTGCTGTGAGTGACTACTTAGGAACTATTTGTAATTCAGAAAACAACACATTTCCATACAGACAGACCACTAAGAAGATCAGCATAAAACTCAGAGACTTGTTTATTTCTTCTGTTAATTCCATAGTTGTTTGTATTATGATTTAAAGATTAATTTTAGTAGTTTTATAGTACTAGCGTAGGATAAAATTATAACCATCTTATAATTACTTCTTTGTGATTACATAAGTGCCTACTTTACTAATTGTTAACTAACAATTTGGAGGAAGAGGAGGACATGCTCAGAATATGGCAGGGAGATTAAGGCTGGTGTAGATGGGAACCCTTTAGGCCATGAATTTCTAATGACAAGAATAGGAAAATTGTAATCATTGGAAACTTATACCGGAAGTATGTTTACTAGCTGAGTAAACAATGGGTTTTAGTGCCCAGTGTTTGTCAGTGCAAATTGAACAGCTTTTCAAATTAGAGATTCTAGAAGAAGGTTTAGAAGTTACTTTTGGAATGGATAAACCAAGCTAGGTTGACAAGCTGCTTTTACATCATATGGCTGCTAGTGATATGGACAGAATGAACTGTTAGGGAGTAAAGAAGAAAGGAAAGAGGGCCAGGGCTTTTCACAGCTGACTCCTTAAGCAACCATTTGACTGTCCTGAAGGAAAAAGCAAACTCTTTTGTCCTAGGATATGCATTTGATATTTTCTAAAACACTTCTGTGACAACCACAAAACTAAATGGAGAAGGGTGTCTTACCCAGTAGCTGTTTGATTGTGACATGAACTCCAAGTACTTTGTATCTTGAGACAGTTTGCAGAAAGGAAGTTTACGACCAGGGGTACACTTTTATTAAAGAAGATTTTAAAAAATTGTTAATTTCTCTCCAAATAGCTGGGAAACAAAGCTCAAAACAAATGACAAGTAAACATTCAGCCACAGGAAGCCATTAACCACAGTGGGCACCAATTAGAACTCAGCAGGCATTCTTAAGACCGCCTGGTGCTCCTCCCCACCTCTCCCGCCGTACTCCCCAGCTTTGACCAAAGACTCACAAATGCAGCCTTAGGAAACATCCTCTTTCATTCACTCAGCAATTTGTATTCTGGCTGATAGGCTTATAAATTTGTTTGTAGTCTTGTTCAATCTCCCTTCAAGTCTTCAAAAGTCACAAACTACCGTCTGGCCAAAAATTAATTAATTAATTTCTACGTAGTCTTTGGAGAAAGTATCATCTAAGTTGTAGCAGTTCCTTTCTTTTATGTTATTTATTTGGCATTCAATAATGAATTCTTTAATACAATATTTTAAAATAAACCAATCATTTGTTTTAGAGAATCCTCTTTTCTTTCAAAGGCTAATCCAAGTTCCGAAATGGTGGTATGACACAATTCCCATAATTTAGACTACAAACTAATGTCCGGAAATTAGTTATAGAAAAAGTAAGTTTCTTTGCTGCTGCTAACTGATTGTTTAGATTTTTAAGTCTGCCAGTATGTTGTGATATCTGAAGGCATTTTAATTTACTTTAATTATGATTATGAAATACAAACCAGGTTCAAACTATGATTTCATCAACTAAACAGGCATCCAGCTACAGGCAGGAACTTTTCTTCCATTTTTCCAGCTCTGAGTGTCATGAAGGCTGTTGAGGTGATGATATCAGGGTGGATTAATTTGAAATGTTCAATCCTACTTTCTTCCACTTAAAGAAAAAATATGTCTAAGTTTAGGATAAACAAATTGCAGACCCCCAGTTTTAGTCACCAGGAAAAAAACCTGATTAATAATATTTTGAAACTTCCAGAAAATGAGGAGAGGTCCATGTGAATCTGAGATTCATCAAGATACATGGATATAATAGGAAACTGTATTGCTTTAAAATCTCAACTGGGTTGAGACTGATGTCTGGTCCAGCCAGTCCACTGTCAATTACAGTGATAGGCGGGAACAAATCAGACTCACCTCCAACCACATCTATTTGACATTTCATTTCCAATCTATTATTTTTCAAGCTACTATTCACATGGCTTCAGTACCTTTCTAACCACAATAAAGGAACAATACTGTCCTCCCATATTCTGTTCCAGTAAACACTCAAGGCTGAAAAATGTTCATGTGCATGATACATATAAAAGCAATACACTTCATATTTACATCATGTTTTATAAATTTTATTTCATATATATTTTACAAAAAGAACCAGAGGTGGGATTTAGCTGGTTCTCTCCGGTTCAGGCAAACCAGTAGCAGCAGCTGTGGGAGGGCCTGCCCACCCGCCTCGACATAATGTGCCTCATCAGATAGCTGTGCGCATGCACAGACAAGGCATATGTGAGCGAAGCAAGTGCATGCGCATGCTGTAAGTGAATTCCTCCTTTGTGAACAACTGTCATATTAATTTCATATGAAACTTCCATTTATCATTTATCAAAACTAGACAACTTCTTAAGTTACAGATTCTGCAATTAGCTATTTCAAGTTTTTCTATTTATCCTTTCATAACCTTCCTTGTTTTTTAATTGAAAATTCTACAAATCATGCTAATTATTTTTTTAATAACTAAAGTGGCCTTTAAATTTAGCCATTGATTTAGTGGCATTAAAAAGGAAACACCTATTATCTTATTAAAGGTAGTTCCTTTTGAGACAGGTCGTTGTTAAGAATACAGCAGATTATAAAGCATAAAGTAAACCCTTATAGGGAACATGACAGCCTTTTACTACTGCTTGATTGTTTTAGCTATCTTCACCCTTTAAATCTTTATAGTAACAATAAAATTACTGAAATTCAAATATAAACAGCAGTTGCATTTCCTTATCATTTCAGGTCAACGTGGATCAGCTTTACTGTGACAATAGATACCCTCTCCTTCTGCCAAGGCAAATAGATTTTTTTTAAAGCAGCATAGATACTACTATGAAGTATTTTGCTTTCTTAGTTTATGTAACTTCTGACAGCAGATTTAATAAAATTTCTAACAGAATGCCAGTCTCAAAGAATGAGAGTCCTATGTATTTCCTAGTGGCATATTTAACCCATTTTTCAGCTTCTAACACACGTGCTGTGGAATCTTTCCTGTTGAGCAACTGATATCAATTCTTCATCATTTTAAAGTAATTCCATAAACTGATTGCTCTTTTTAGGGGAGTTAGTTTAGTTTCAATCCTCCAAAATTTCTCTAGATCTGAACTTAGTACCATATAAGGGTCTCTGAGATATATGCCTGCAAACAGACATACAAATTTATGGGGTTGTATGAAAACTTACTTTAAAATCTTAAATTGTGAAGACATGGAAATTGACATACCACAAAGCATGAAAGATGGAATCCAGTGCTGTAATGCGATTTGCTTGGTTTTGACTTAAGAGGTACAAACCTAATCACCTGGAGTTTATTAAGTAAAACATACTTAAGGGAACCAGGATTAAGACTTTGTGTAACGTGTGGACCCAGATAATTTTATGTGATAAACTCACAGGGAAGAACTATATTATTAACAATACTTCTATCCTGCTCTTCCATATTGTAGAAAATTTAAACTAGGATCGTAATAATTAAAAGTTTGGCATTATATAAGAATTAAAATAAGCAATAGTCAAGCAAAGTTAAAAATGGAAACAGAAGCATAATTATCTATTTAAAAAAAAAAATCCGAATTTAACCATGATTTGAATTCTGTTGCAAAGGCAATGTTGACATAGACACACAAATCTCAGCTGGGTTAATATTCCAGAGCTGCAATCTAGAGCTAAATTTCTTTCACCTTTGAAGTTAACGTCAGGGACCAGTAGGAGATTTATAATCCTACACTTTTCTCTCTCCTTTTTTTCAATTGTGTTCTCAGAGACTACCTGGATAAGGTTCTACAGCTTTCTTGACAAGGTTTTTCACAAGTGGTTTGCCAGTGCTCCCATCCAAGGACTGAGAGAAAAGTGACTGGCTTAAAGTCACCCACTGGCTTTGGGCCTATGTTGGGGCTAGAATTCACAGTCTCTCATTTTCTAGCCTGGTGCCTTAACCACTATATCCCAAACTGACTCTCACCCAGAGGTGGGTTGCTCCTAGTTTAGCCCGAATTGGGCGGATCGGTAGTAGTGGCGGTGGGAGGATCCGTCCATCCGCCTGGACACTTCTGCGCATGCGCAGAAGCATTGCGCGCGGGCACGAGAACACATCCAAACCAGTGGTAAAAAAATTGGCAACCCACCACTGCTCTCACCCTATGTTTTAGCACAACGTAAAAAAAAAGTGGTAGGTTTATTTTAAGTATTTCAATAATTGTTCCCCAAAAATCTATTCTATTCATATCAGTTAAACTTTGCTACAAATGATTGATGTTATCTGAGGTATATGGGCTCTAAAATGTTTTCTGTTGTCCACAATTCTACATAAATAGGTTTACAGCTTCTCCAAATGTGAAGCTAAATTCACATTCTGAAAATTAAGATGAGCCATCTATTTGTGAAGGCTATGCATTCAGTTTCACTATGTTTGGGTAGGGAAGCAATCCTACATAAAGGTGAAAAGGAAAGCTTTTGACAGTAATAAGGAAGCTGATTTGGTTACAAGTTTTGCTGTCCTTCCTAATATTGTGGTCTTTACATACACTGGGGGTATTGCAGTAAAACTACATACCAAGCAATTGCATAATACAAGTAGCCCTCAACTTCAACAGTCCATTTAGTGACCGTTCAAAGTTCTATGGCGCTGAAAAAGTGACTTATGACCGTTTTTCACACTTATGATTGTTGTAGCAGCTCCATGATCACGTGATCAAAATTCAGAATGCTTGGGAACTGACTCACATTTATGATGGTTACAGTGTCCTGGGATCATGTGATTACTTTTTTGCAACCTTCTGACAAGCAAAGTCAATAGGTAAACCAGGTTCACTTTAGAACTGTGTTATTAACTTAACAACTGCAGTGATTCACTTAACAACTACGGCAAGAAACATCGTAAAATGGGGCAAAATTCACTTAACAAATGTCTCGCCTAGCAACAGAAATTTTGGACTCAATTGTGGTCGTAAGTCAAGGACTGCCTGTAGTTCATAACTAAAAACTCTTCTTTCTCCTTTTTTTCTAATAGCAGTTGCCTCAAACATAATGGTACATTTTTTATTTCTATACTGTGGGTTCGGTGTTTATTGTTAGTTTGCTGCATAATACTTGCAAAAACTTCTTTCTTAAAAACACAATTTAATTAAAGCTATAGGCTGAATCCCCACAAGTTAGCTTACATAGGGACTATTAACAGAAAGAAAAGGTGAACCATTAGAGTACAAAGAAAAATTTAAAACACAAGCATATTGGCATAAATTGACAAAACAAATTTTCTTTGAAGTTCAAAGATTGTAGGCCTTTGATATTGGGCAGCCTGATTTTCGCATATTCATTTAGATTTCTACAACAAGTAATTGAAGTATATCCTTTTATTGGAGCAAAACATTATTTTGTAAGGTGATATTTTATTTTTAAAATGATGTACTGTAGTTATTTTTTGAAACAAGTCTGGAATGTTAAATATTTCGGTTATTTTTCTCTGGGCATTAACTTTAATTAAAAAACCAAAATTAAAGGAGTTTCTTCATGAGTCATGTGGTCATAAAGAGAATTCATTGATGGATTTGTTTGTTAAATATGGAGAACTGTCCTTTAGAAGAGGAAATTCTTTTAAGGAAGTTGTTCAGAGAGGGAAAAAAAATCAGGATGAAGCCAGCAAAAGGTGTGAAGGATTTCCCTTTGATTTCCCAATGTGTGTATTTGGGTTGAGACATAGACTATATTTAATGCACATATTAATAGCATGCTAATAAGACAACAATCTCTACTTTAACATTGGTTTCAGGGTCAGTCTGATATTTTGAGTTTTAAGACAGAAGGAGTCTTGCTTTCTTATAGAACCAGAATAAAAAATCTGAAAGAAGAAAACTTCTGAAAAAGAATTATTTATTTAAGATTCATATCTGTTTAATTCCTCACCCAACACAAATTTTTACTTCAATCAGATACAGCCATGTCAGAATACTAATATGTGTATATGTGTGTATTTATATTTGTTTGTTTGTTTGTTTGTTTGTTGGTTTTCCTTCTTTGGACTTATTTGTTGTCTAACAGAGCTTCTCCAAAGTTTATTTCCCCAACCCTTCCGTGATTCACAACGGCATACTTGAACATCAGATGAACTCCAAAAGAGTACTTCAGACCAATTCTGTTTTTTTTTCTTTAAATTTTTGAGAATTTGGTGTATTAAAACCACAAACTGTGATTTCCAATTAATTTTTCTAACTAATATTAAGGAAACATTAACTGAGATAAACAGAGTTTGTAGTGTCACCAAACTAAATATGCCTAGAAAATAGGATAGATGTAAGTAAAAAAAAAGAACTAGAGCAAACAGTTTTATCCCTTTGTTAGAAAATTGTATTCTGCAAAAATCACTGTTTTCTTAAAGAAAAGTAAAACTCAAGTTCTATAAAATTTATTTCAGATCTACATACAGATTGTTGAGTGCAGATTCACAACCACTGCTTAAAAGATATTCTCTTAAACTTTAATTGTGTGATTATTTAGATTTATCTTCTGCTATACAAAATTAGAATATTCAAATTAAAAATATTTTAAAAATAGCTTTCATATGTGTTTTTTTTTCTTTCACTGAGTTTCAAAATAATTTAATTTTTATGTTGAGGAAATGTTAATTATTCAGACATTAAAAAACCTATGCACTAAATGCATATGCCACTTCTTTTTCAGACTGATATTAAATTTTTGGGAACATAAATTGAGATGAATTGTGATATATGTATGTTTGATATCTATACATTTTAAATGTAAGCCTTATTCATTGTTTAGGGTCTATTATTATACTAAACCATTCCAAAGATTTTATATAAAATTTTGATTCCCAAAAAACCCAGGAATCAATGGGAAAAGCAAAGATACCAAACCCATTAGAACTAAAAATCTGTAGAAATTCTGAATTAGAGCAATGCATTATTGCAGGTTCATGAAGGAATCAAACTAGAGCTATAAGATGTCCCTAAGCAATCATAGCCTTGTTCTCCCATAGAATTTATTTAAAGTAGCTGTTTGAAACTACCCATTAAAAATTCAATGTATTTTCAATAAAGCAACGCAAATGTCAATTAAAATGATAAAAGCCTATATGAAAACACTGTTTCAAATTAAAACCAGCAATTAAAGGAACAATTGTGTGCTAAACCTGCTATACTTTACAGGTATTTTAAGCACATTCAACTATTAAAATAGTTATTTATTTCAAGAAAGACTACAATGTTAATTTGGATGTGAGATATTATACTGCACAGGAACATTGGTGAAGAACAAGTTAGATAATAAATAAATTAGACTACAATTAGGAGAGAAATGGTGGCTATCTGTAGCCCTCTAGGGCATTCAAGGACATCAGAAGATTGTAACAACTTCAACACAAATAATGCAATATATCTCAGAATTAGAGGGTACCATAGCAATTTATACATAAGACTATAATACTGATCTAATATATCTGGAAATATAACCTAAGTCATAAAGTATTTTTCTCTGTAGTGCCGTAATCCTAAAAGCCAATTTAACATATATCCAAACACTTGTACTGTATATGACAATGGGATTTCTGAACTCCAGAAAGGTTTGATTCCTATTATTAGCCTTTACACATCCTATTGTCCATGCACTTAGAATTCAACTCTGTCTCATCTTTGCACATAACTTGAAGTTTCAGAAAATCATTGAAAGGAGTTTTTCCATGCATGGAATTGACAACAATGTGTTTCTCAACAATTAATTTTCTGTTGGCTATCAGCTAACTTGCTCAGTAAACTATTCCAGGTATGCCTCATACACATTATTATAGTTTGCAAAATTGTAGATATTGTACTCACACATGAAATATTTGTAATAATGCCCATATAAATTTTAATGAAAGCTCTAAAAATATGCATAATTAAAATATGAATTTTCTAGTTTCCTTCTTGATTTAGCCATCCCTCCCCCTCAAAATGTGTACCTTTTGTTCTTTGCGCTTAAGTTGCTGCTGTTGTTTCAGATCAAATGCCTTGATCTGAATTCGTTGCTTTAGCACTTTCTCATTCAATAAAGTCTTGTAGCGTTCATATAAGATATTTCTTATCTTGTAAAGATTCTTGTAGGTTTCAAGATGATGCTTGATTAAAAGAATAGGAAGCATTATAATTGGAAATTCTTTCAGGAAAAGCAAATACCATGAATGTTCAACTTAAACCAATACCATAAAGTTTTCTTAAAAGATTACCTAAAAATTTCTTTAGCAAATTCAGAAAACTGCTTTCTGAAATGCCAAAGCAGGTTCTATAAAGTTGTTCTTTGAATGTAAACCTTTTTTCTAAGACCATTTCATTTTTATAAGAACATTTTTTAAAGAACGTCATTCCAGAGATAGCATATTTTCCTAACAAAATGTAACTTGTTGCAAATATATTCTTACTAAGTCTCAGTACACTTGAAAAATGATTTGGAAAAAGTGATTTAACCTCCCATAATCACAGCACTTTCTTAAAAACAACTCAATACTTTTCATGCTTTAACATGAGTATAAAAGAAAAGGATCTACTCATCAAAGGTCAACACAAACCTTACCACCCTGACATCTTTTTTCAGCCTCTCCTAAAAGCCACAATGATGCAGATGATGGGATTACACAAATTCCAAGAAGTATCTCAACGGTATTTTCCAAAAAGCAACTGGATTTTCTCGTGGCTTTTGTTGTTGTTTGTTTTCAAAGGACACCCTCCCCAAGAAAGTCCAGTTACCTTTGGGAAACCATGAGTAGATGATTGAGAATCTCCATAGACATTCCAAGAGCTATGGACAACCTTAATTCTTATTCTCTTACACTTGAGAGTGCTTGGCTGCACAGTGCAATTCAGCAGTGCCACCTTGTGTTGCATCATTTAATCACACTTTGACTAGCCCTAATATGTGAACGTGTAAATTTCACAGCAATATAATCTCTATCATGCTCACTTTATGCTACAACAATAATTCAACTTAACCCAGCTAACTTGAACTCATATTCAAGCTGCATGATAAATAGATTGCAAAATCACAACACATATATTTAAACAATACTATTATACCAATATTTCCTTGTAAAATTTGCTATTACAAGTACCTGTATACATTAAGTTTATGACAACATTCACTTTTCAAACGACATTATTAATTCAGTAGGATTAATATCATACTTTCAACACATAATAGCATACATTGATTTCTAATTCCATTTTATAGATGCATATCATTGTGCTAGTAAATGAATGTGTATTACACAGTGAATTCATGTGCATTACACTTAATAGTTGCAGAATGAAAAGACTCTCTTTTTGTACTGGAAGTAATAAACACTGAGTATTATGAAGATTCACCAATAGATGGTACTATTGAGAACCAACTCAATAGAATTTAAAAAAACAATCACCAACTCAAAGTGTATGAAAATGTAAAATCTTGGAATTAAATCTCACTATCACTGACTTCATAAAAGGTAAAGGTTCCCCTCACACGTATGTGCTAGTTGTTCCTGATTTTAGGGTGTGTGTGTGCTTATCTCTATTTCAAAACCGAAGAGTTCAGCATTGTCCGAAGATGTCTCTGGGGTCATGTGACCGATATGACTAAATGCCGAAGGCGCATGAAACACTGTTACCTTCCACCAAAGGTGGTCCCTATTTTTCTACTTGCATTTTTACCTGCTTTCGAACTGACTTCATAAATACATCCATATACTTTCCCCTGCAACATTTGCCTCCTTATTTCTGAAAAGAAGCCCTTACTTTTTAATAGTACTATCAGTACTATTTTCTGGGGATATGAAATAACTCCAGTACAAGACGATTGGAGAAAAAACTGTGGGATTGGTACAATGTTTCACAATTAAAATATTTAAAATCTTGATTCTTTAGTTCCATCTGTAATTCTAGTCCTTATTCACACAGTATATAAGCAAAATGTGTAAACCAGGGGTGTCTAACCTTGGCAACTTTAAGACTTGTGGGTCTCAATCCCAGAATTCCACAGCCAGCTATGAATTCTGGGAATTGAAGTTCGTAGGCCTTAAAGTTGTCAAGTTTAGATACCCCTGGTGTAGACAGTATTTATTTGAACTCTTCAATAACTGAAGCTGTTCCCACCTTTCCACGTTGCAGTTCTTATAGGCACAAAAAAACAACAACCCTGATATACAGCAGAGTCTTGATTAATTTTACTTTTTCTTTAAATAGCCTTTCTGCATTCCATCCTCCTTTTCCATCCACATTGCATCCATTACATCAGGGGTGTCAAACTGAAGTCGTCACGTGACGTATCGCAATTCCCCCCCCCCTTTGCTAAACCAGGTGTGGGTATGGCCAGCATGACACATCCGGCCCGCAGGCCGCGAGTTTGACAACCCTGTATTACATCAATTACACTTCAAATAGAACAGAGGTTGTTGGCCAAGAACAGGTAAAATACATGGCTAATGTGTAACAGCCTTTATTGAAACTACGTTCAGAGTTCTTCAGATATTTTAGATAGGAGCCGTGCTGGTGCAGTGGTTAGAATGCAATATTGCAGGCTAATTCGGCTGACTGCCGATTGCCAGCAGTTTTGCAGTTCAATTCTCACCAGCTCAAGTTTGACTCAGCCTTTCATCCTTTCGAGGTTGGTAAAATGAGGACACAGATTGTTGGGGGCAATATGCTGACTCTGTAAACTGCTTAGAGTGGGCTGTAAAGCATTGTGAAGCAGTATATAAGTCTTAAGTTCTATTGCTATTGCTATTTTCCAAGGCATGTAATATCAGTTTATCAGCAAGCAGCTCCCATAAAGAAGGAGATGTTGGAACAAAATGACATGTGATGGATCTTATAGGCCATCCAGGGAAATGTTTGGAGTTTTTTTGCCAAGAAACAGCTGGGTGATTTGTCTTGTGAATTTGAATAGGGCATTAAAGCATTTTGTCAGCAATGCACAGCAGGTATTTTTAAAATATGAAGCACTATGTTTTGACAACCCGATGCCCTCCAGATATGCTAGATCCCAATTTCCATCATCTCCAATCAATATATAAGAAAGCTACTCTAAAACATGTGCCAAACAAGCGAAATTTGAAATTGATTGAAGCTAAGACTGAGATAACAAAGCACGGTAATTTATAGAATCAGCCACTCAAGGAAATATTTATTTATGAATTTATTTATCAATCAATCTATTTAAAATGCCAAAATATACTTAGTGGAGAAAAAAAACATCATTTGCATTATCCAAGCATATTACCTTTTCCAGCAGAGCTTGCTTGATGAGTTCATCCTTTTCTTCCTCGCTTAAAATGCGGCTGTTGTTCCTTATCTGCTCCTTTTTGTTTTTTTCTGTTTTTTGCCAATTTGCTCTGTTCTGAGCCAAACAAAATAAAATCCCGTAAGAACAGTAGGGCATCATTAATTGCTGTTTTAAAGATCCTTTTAATCTATGTGTGGCTGCCAGTTGCATTTTTTAACTTGATCACACTAAAGAGGGATAGAGTCAAGATCATGAGAAGTATTAGTACCACTTTATAAAACCTTAGTAAGACCACACCAAAATACTGCATGCAATTTTGATCACTACATTACAAAAAAGATGTTCAGACTTTGGAAAGAGTGCACAGAAGAGCAACAAAAGGGCCTGGAGACTAAAACTTATGAAGAATGAATGGTTGCAGGAATTAGGTATATCTAGTCTAATGAAAAGAAGAACTAGGGGTGACATGATAGCAGTATTCCAATATTTGAGGGGCTGCCACAAAGAAGAGGAGATCAACCTATTCTCCAAAACACCAGAAGACAAGATGAGACAAAATGGATGGAAACTAATCAAGGAGAGAAACAACCTAGAACTAAGGAGAAATTTCCTAACCATGAGAACAATTAACCAGTGGTATGGCTTGCCTTCAGACACTGTAAGTGCTGGAAGTTTTTAAGAAAAGTTTGGACAGCACTTATCTGGAATGGTACAAACTATCCTGCTTGACCAGGAGGTTGGACTAGAAGACTTTCAAGATCCCTTCTAACTCTATTATTCTGTATTCAAAATAATTAGGAAGGCCAGTGGCATAATTAAATAGCGCCCATACAAATTGTAATGCTGGTAGCCTAACTTGGATTGTGATACTAAGAAGTAGTGATTGCAAAGGACTTCATTTTTTCCTCCCCAAATCTGTTGAATGGAAAATAACAAAACACATGAAATATCTGGAATATAACTGAGTCAGCAAGGAGCCAGGTGAATTTTGTATATAACTCTAATGATACCAGTACCATTTTTAAGGCATTGGGTTCAAATAAAATGCATTTTAAATGGAATCATTAATTCTGGAGCAATTCCTTTAAATAATGAAACTTTTTTTTAATCTGACAAGCAAAAAAGTTTGCCAAACTAGAAATTAAACTTCACATAAAAGTCTTCTCAGTATGTGCAAAGATTATGCAATAACGTATAGCCAGAAAACAATATAAGCACCTAAGGCAAGCAAAAAGAAAATGCTATTAAGAAAAAATAATTGTGTTATGTTCTTCCAAATGTAATAGTTTTCCTGTGTTTATAAACTACTGCTTTTTGGATGAGAACCAACCTGCTTCAAAAGAACATTTGCTCAAGCTGGCAAAAACCTCCTGCACATTGTGTGCAATTCTTTGCTACCTAGGACACACTGCAAACATGCGTAATCCTGGCATTTCCCAAAAAAATCTACTTGTGGAAAACCTCAGAGTTTAAAAAGCCACCAAAATACCAAGCAGCCTCAGACACAACAAAAGCAATAGGGATGTGTGTGCGCGCATAGAAACCTTTAGGCAACTAAGACATTCCTTTATTTCACTATAACAAATATACACTGGAATTATTAAAAAGTCTATAATTCACTGTATCTAATCCTTATTAGGTAAGGGAACAGGCTTTTAAGTCCAAACCAGATGGGTGAATATTCTTAAAACAAGGACCCTGCATCAAAATGAGTATTTAAATAATATTGCTTAAATAATATTTGAGTCTCTTTGAGAGTGGGCGGCATACAAATTAAGCTAATAAATATTTAGATGTAGAACTGTATACTGCCAGGAGAAAGATTTTTCCAGAGGGAGAGTAAAACTGCAATATCTTAAACTACTCACTGAGTGTGTGTCCTTAGATGTTTAGTTGTATTGTCTGTGATAATTGCACAGGTCGTGCTCAAATTACAACTTTAATGGAGCATGGAATGTTGTTCATAAGTCATAGCAGTCATTAAGCGGGTCACAACCTTTGTTGAGGCTGTTGTTAAGTAAATTTTGCAGGAAACCAGAAGTAAATAAATCACAGTCATAAATCATGAGGGTGAGTCTGCAGGACACTGCAAATATGTAGGCCGGTTGCCCCAAATGCAATTACCTGATTGGGGGATTGTTGTCAAAACTTTGAAACCAGATTGTATGTGGCTTTGGGGAGATCTCTTGATCTCTTGACCATAAATTTGAAGGGTTGCTAAGTCGGAAGGCAAGCTCTACCTATATTGCCAAACAATCTTAAGAATCTGCTATTTATTTTCTGGTGGGTTCCTACCGGTTTGGACTGGTTCGGCCGAACCAGTAGTTTGAGGCCTGCCATGCCCCCAAACCAGTTCTCTGGGCGGCGCCATCTTGTTTTTTGCTTCTGCGCATTGGACTGTGCATGCATGCACAGCGTGTGTGTGCATTGCGCACCCATGAGTAAACTGGTAGTAGTGAGTGCCGGAACTCACCCCTACCACGCACCCACCCACCCACAATACATCATAAAGTACTGCACAATCTTTGGAGAACATTCTCTTCTGAAAACCTGTGGAACTTTTTGCAATAAGGGACAGGAGAAATGGTTGTGTCTTGCCAAGTGCAGAACTGATTTACATATCACATTCCTTCTTAGCTATTTTTCTACCAAGTAGCATAATATAACTTTTGCATTTTTGCCCAAATTCTACACAATATACTTTCAGAATTACACCATTGCTTTTTGAACTGCAGGTTTACACTTAATTTAAATTTTTTTTGATGAACCAGAAAATAGCTCTTAGCTTTTCTGATAGTTGTGAATGGGTTTAGCATGATGTGTATCAAGATAGAAAGATCTGACCTTGAGAAATTCACATTTCATGCCTCAAAGAGCAAAAGGATTAAGCCCTGAAATGCAAGAAAACTGTTCAGGTTCCACATTAGTATAATATCAATAAAGGACCTCCTGACACATTATATACTAAATCTGTGTGAACTATTTAGAAGGAGCCCATGTGTGCAAATAGAAACATTTCCATTACAACTGCTAATGAAGTCCTGCAATTTTCTGTCAGCCCAACAAGGTATGCAAGACTAAGAAATTAGTGCTCTACAGATCAGGATTACTTTTATGGGAATAGCTATAGTAATTCTTGACAGTGCTTCCCCCTCTCTCACTTTTATCTCAATGTGAAATAGGGAGGGACATTCTGAGTGTCAACCCTGAAGCTGACTTGACCAAAGCCATCTTGGAGCTTCAGTAAGGTGACCAGATTTTCAGATTGGTAAAGAGGGACACTATTGACCGAGGGGGGGGGGAGCTAGGCCACGGCGGTTACTGCCAGCCCGCGACCTCGCTAGGGACGTCTGGTCACCTTAATTATACATATCCTCTCTCTATATATCCATCCATCCGTCTGTCTGTCTATCTGCCTGCCTATCTGTCTATCTAGTTATGGTATCCCTCTCCCTCTCCCCCCCCCTCTCCATCCGTCTATCTGCCTGCCTACCTATCTCTCTCTCTTTTTCTCTATCCATCCGTCTATCTGCCTGCCTATCTGTCTATCTAGTTATGCTCTCTCTCTCTCTCTCCCTCCCTCCCTCTCCCTCCCTCATCTCATTATCATCTATCTCAGTGTTTCTCCACCTTGAAGACTTGAAAGTATGTGGACTTCAACTCCCAGAATTAGTATGTGGACTTCAACTCCCAGTCCACACACTTTCAAGTCTCCAAGGTGGAAAAACACTGATCTAATTAACATAATTATTTCTCCCTCTCTTTTTCACTCTGTCTCCAGCGCACACACGCAAATGCACAGGGCAGCCCACCTCACACACAGGTAACTGCGGACAGCTTACAACATTATGATGCACATCCAAAGGTGCCTGTGATCCCAACCCTCCTTTCCCGAGGGGGGAAGGCCGTGGAACACTGCAAAACTCTTCTTAGTTGCATCACTCTCTGGGGCTTTCACTTTCGCTTGTCCCCCCCCCCAACCTTTCCAACCTTTCCAAAGCCAAGCTTCATCCGATTCTAACCAATCCCAGCGCCTCTCGCATCTCTCCTTTGCAAGCGTCACCCTGGCCTCTGAGCATGTGAAGAGGGCTGGGATGGGAGCTGGAATCCGATGCCACTGGTGATCTGGGGCTGCTGTAAGCAGGCGCTGGGCTTCGGGGGAAGGGGGATGTGCAAAGCCCCCTCCCCTAATGCTTCCGGCTCTTCTAAAGAAGGGGGTCGGGGGGGCTTGTGCAGACCCCTCCCCCCTATTCCCGCATCTCCTTGCAGGAACCCCCAATCGCAAGGGGCATCGGACGCCAAATCCCATCGCAGCAGCCCCCAATGGCCAGTGTCTTAGGACTCCAAATCCCATCGCAGGAATCCCCACTCACCAAGATCGTAGGACTCCAAGTCCCATCCCCCCGCCCGTCCCCACCAGCGCAGCCCCTGGCGCAATCGGGCTGCAATCTGCGCCGCCCGCCGCATCAGCCGGAATCTGATTCAAGAGATCTTAATCTTGCATTGTTGGGGCCTGCGGGTGAAAGAAATTTCTTTCGCCCGCATCAGAGCTTGAGGGGGGGGGGGGAAGAAAGCACTTTTCTTTCACCCGCATCAGAGCTGGGGGTGGTGGTGGAAAGAAAGCACTTTTCTTTCGCCCGCATCAGAGCTGAAGGGGGGAGGGGAAAGAAAGCACTTTTATTTCCCCCGCATCAGAGCTCGGGCGGGGGAAAGAAATTACTTTAATCAGTGGGGTGAAGCTTAAGGTGGCCATATTATTTATATATATATATATATATATATATATATATATATATATATATATATATATATTATATTATATTATATTATATTATATTATATAACACGGGGTGACTGACGATAGTTTGAGCGGGCGCGGCCGGCGCAAACTACCGTCAGTCACCCCGCGCTCATCAAAACAAGTCCAGGGAGAGTAGGTGTTGGGCAGGAAGGCTTCTGGTGGCTCCCGGGCGGTGATCCCACTGCCATCTGCTCGTGGCTCTTCCCGCCCAGACGTCCAAAACCTTCCAGCCCGCCCAGGGGGAGTCAGCTGCGGTGCAGCCAATGATGGGCAGGAAGGCTTCTGGCGGTGATCCCACCGCCATGCGCTCGCGGCTCTTCCCACCGGGACGCCCAAAGCTTTCCAGCCCGCCCGGGGCAAGTCAGCTGCAGTGCAGACGGTGGTGGGCAGGAAAGTTTTGGGCAGCTCTTGGGCGGTGGGTGTCCGGGCGGGAAGAGCCGGCGGGGGTGGCGGTGGCATCTTCGCTGCAGAGTAGAGGCGCAGCAGCGCCAGCAGCAGGGCAGCCTCCATCGGGCAGCGAGGCGAGCTGCGTAGGCGAGGCTGCCCAGCCAGCCCGCCCCGCGACTCCTGTTAGTGCTCAGCAGCGCGTACCTGCCACGCAGCCTCCAGCCCCACAGGCCGTCCTCCCGGCACACAGCCACTATCATCCTGCAATTCTTTGGCGGCGTTGGTGGCAGCGGCGGCCACGAGACCTCCTCCTCCTCAGCCTCCGCCATCTTGGCTCCCCCTCCCTCTGAGCCCCCACCCTCTGGCTTCCCTCAGGTCCTGCCCTGCTCTTCCCTTGCCCTCGCACAGCGGGTCCTGGCTGCACTGCCGATGCCCTTTTGTCCACTCACCCATGAAAATCGGGACTTTTTAAAAACGTCGCGGGCCGCGGGACAAATTGTGAAAAAGCGTGACTGTCCCGCCGAAAGCAGGACGTCTGGTCACCTTAAGCTTCAGGTTGCCACATTGGAGCTGAGGGATAGGGAGGGGGGACTTGAGATAGTTGCGACTTTGTAGCCAGAATAAAATACTTTCTCTTGGGAATCAAGGACATCCCCACACCCGTCCACACATCATCAAGATGAAGAGCGAGAGGAGGAATTCTGGGAGTTGAAGTCCGTAAGTCTTATATCTGTTAAGTTTGAACACCTCTGGGGTTTTTTTTTCCTAAAGGGTTAGGGGTGCAAGGGTCTTGTAACTTGACAGCTTTAAGACTTGCGTGCTTCAATGCCAGAATTTCTGAGCCAACATTTTGGTTGGTAAGCCAAATGACTGGAGGAGGAATTCTGAGGGTTGAAGTCCACAAGTCTTAAAGCTGTCAAGTTTGAACACCCCTGAGATTTTTTTTCTAAAAGGTTAGGGGTGCAAGGGTCTTGTAACATGACAGCTTTAAGACTTGCACGCTTCAATGCCAGAGTTCCTGAGCCAACATTTTGGTTGCTAAGCAAGAGCGTTGTTAAATGAGTTTCACCACATTTTACAAGTTGGGCCATGCCCACCCAGTCACATGGCTGGCAAGCTGCTCCCACTCAGTCACATGACTGGCAAGCCACTCCCTCACGGTCACATGGCCAGCAGGCCACGCCCACCTGGTCAAATGGCTGGCAAGTCACTCCCACAAAGCAGGCCACACCTACAGAAGAGGTTCTAAAAAAATTTGAAACCCACCACTGAATGGCAAGCTGTTATATTAATATCTGTAATATACCAAAGAGGTATAGAAGAATTCATGTCTAATAATTTAATGGAGTTAGGTGCCAAATCATAGTTATTGCTACTACACTTACTGTATACATCTGCTATATCTTTATTATTCATAAACAGAATCTGAATCCATCCTTCCTCCACACTTTGCAACAAATGGCTATATTTATCACCTTGTTACTATGGGAATATTATATATGACATATGCTGAAATCTTGGTATTTTAATTTTCATACAATGTGTACTTCTAGCAAATCCTTTTTTGCTTCCAAAATGATCTGCCACTGAAAGACATTCATTAATTACTTCAAAGAACTCACCAAGAATCACTTTCCTCTCTCCATGTACATTAAAACTTTCCAAATATTACTTTAATTGTTCTAAGAAGCCAGAAAAGATAATATTAATATCATTCAAGATTGATTGATACCATTAGCTTCTACTCTCATGGTATTGCAGCCCACAGGTTGGGGACCCCTGGTCTAGAGCATGGGTGCCCAGTCTTTTGGCTTGCCTGTGCTACACTGAGTGAAGGGAATTGTCTTGGGCAGCATATAAAATATATAATGTATTTAATGTATATAAATCACATAATAATGTTAAACGTTTATGGTCTTGTAGGGCCACATGCAGCATGCAGGCCACGGGTTCGACACACCTGGTCTGGATACAAACATTTTGTTAAATCACCAAATTTCTCTACACACATGAATTTTATACTGCACAACCTGAATGTCAGAAGTTTCCTTTCCCCATCCTACGATTTCCCAGGTTACTCGTAATACTTCAAATAATGTTTACTTTGCTTATTTAATTTTAGTTCATACCATACTTAATGCGTCATGCTTCAGTGCTTACTTAATCCATCATACTTCAGAAGTGCTTCCAACTGAGCCTTTTACAAGACAGCTGACCCAGTTAAACCACAGAATTTTAATGAGGTCCCAATGTAATTCTATTACTAATAAAGCCACCTGTAATGGTAGGTGGAAAGCTCAGTAGACAGGACGCAGAACTATAGATTGGACAGCTGGCATACAAAAGACATATCTCAGCCCACAGAAGGAACAGGAGCATGGGAAGCACCCTCACTAGTTTTCTGGAAAATAAAAGGAAAAGGAGGGGAGAAATACTTTCAGTCCTACAAGAGTCTGTTAATGTAACCTTATAATCAAGAAAGAGCTTAGACACCTGGTTGAACTTCTGGTCTGAGCTACTTTGAAGGGCTAACATGCCTTCAACTGTTTCTTCATCTATATATATATAAAAGCTAAATACTACTCCCACATCACGAAATCTCCAGAACAGTAAAGCCTACAGACTTGAAATTTGGCATGTATGTTTCTTGGCTTCTAGGTGCTCACTAAGAAAGGATTTTTTGAAATAACCATCAGATCATCAGTATTACTTATACGGTATTATATTAACACGTGCCCGTGCTAAGGAGTTAGACATTCTAATCCCGCATTCCAGTTGTGGATTCCTACCAGTTCGGACTGGTTAGGTCTAACCCAAAGTGGTTTGGCGGTCTGGGTCACTGGAACCGGCAGTGACCCAGGCCTGTCACACCCCCAAACCGGTTCTCTGGGAGGTGCTGTAGGTGCCGCCATCTTGTTTTTTGTTTCTGCGCATGCACAGAGCAATTTTTATTGCAGTGCGCATACACGTGCAGCGCACATCAAGCACAAGCACGCCCACAAGCAAACCAGCAGTACTGATTGCTGGAATCCACTCTTGCCCCTCCTCCTTGCTAGACCAGGCATGGGGGTGACCAGCACGTGACTCATCAAGCCTGTGGGCTTTACCTGTCAATTTATCAAGCCTGATCACATAGTTTCGTAGCGAAGCACGGATATCCAGCTAGCATTGCATAAAATTCAGTAAGAAACAGAGCAAGCTTCTTGATTGTGTAAATACAAAGATATGTGTCTAAAGCAGTAGGAAGGGTTGTCTCAAGAAAAGGAAATTAGATTTGGGCTCTGCCCATCCCTAAGCAAGATTTTTAGAACAAGCTGACCACTGATGGGATTAAAAAAAAATTACTACTAGTTCTGTGAATGTGGCTTGGTGGGCCTGGCATGGCTAGGTGGGTGTGGCTTGGTGGGCGTGGCAGGGAAAGGATACTGTAAAATCTCCATTCCCTCCCCACTCCAGGGGAAGGTTACTGCAAAATCCCCATTTTCTCCTGATCAGCTGGGACTTGGGAGGCAGAGCATAGATGGAGGGTGGGGCCAGTCAGAGGTGGTATTTACCGGTTCTCCGAACTACTTAAAATTTCCACTATCGGTTCTCCAGAACTGGTCAGAACCTGCTGAATATCACCTCTGAAGCTGGCAAGTTTTCATTTTCCAGCCTGAAATCAAATAAATTGCTACTTCTCCCTGCATTTTCAAAGCATGGTATACATTTCTCTGGCTATTTGCAAAACAAACAAACAAGTCTGAACACCAGCTGTAAAGAGGCCACTGTAACTACAAAACTGCGTACCCCTGTTGCATTTCAATACTAATTGCTAGTGTGAAGGTCCAAAGATAGCATGCTGATAATTTTACAACAAGGCACTCCTCTCAGTGGCTGTAACCATGGGTGCATGTTGCTGTGGTGGCTGGAAGGCATGAGAGGGACATGAGTTTTCTAAACAATGCCAACAGCCAGGCCTCTTGAGTAGGGGTCTGAAGATAATGGGGATGGGGATGGGAGAGGGAGATGATCCTACTCTAGCAAAATACCCTTTCCCATTACTCACACAAAAGAAGAAGAAAATAAATTCCTAGCCCTTCTTTTTCCACATTATCCACAAAGCGATTAAAAAGGAAACAAAAACACAGGCTTGCACTTTGCAGCCAAGCAGATGGGGGCGGGGGACGAGGGGGGGGGACGGACACAACGACAGAAGAATTCTGATGATTTTTACCTTAGCGTTCTTTGTCCATATGGCTGCTATAAAGGGGTACAAGACATTCTAACTTCTCTTAGGAATTAGAAATTGCCCTCATCAATCCTGACTGTTTCTTAAAGGTTCCTTTCTATTTACCTGGTCATATGCATTGATTAATTATTAAAACTTGTGTGATTGCTGAAGGGGGACCTGCAAAATCATCAAGCTGCTTTTCCCCTTCAAGGATCTGCAATAATTCCCAATGTCCAGGTGGGTTGGGAAGAAAAGAATATTATGTTAATGGGGAAAGAGATTGCCCACAAACTCTGCAGAATTTAACAATTACAAAATCTTGCTTTCTACAATTTTGCCTAAATTAAAGCCGAGCCAGAACTAGACAACAGGAGACACAAAGTCCCAGAATTTATAGTTGTTGGAATGCCCTAAACTGACTAGAAAGTGAAGCTGCTTCAAGACATCTAACTGAAGAGGAGGGAATATATGTTGACCATGAGGATTGTAGTAGTGGAAAAACCACTACATCAGCACATCACACTAACCTTAAGAGATAAAATTACAAAGGAACTTTTAGGCTATCTAATCCCACCTTCTGCTCTGTACATGAATCCAGTTCTCTTAGACAAGTGGCTGTCCAGTCTCTTTTTGAAATTACATTAATTTAATTTAATAATTTAATTTTAAATTCCTGCTTGAGTCCATAATGTGAACTCTGACCTAGTGAAGAAGGCTTTCAGTTAAGAGCAATTTGACTCTTAGTGACTACAGGTAAGTCCTCAATGTATAACCATTTGTTTAACCATCATTTCAAGTTACGACAGCACAGAAAAAGGTTATTTACAACCACTCCTCACACCTCTGACTGTCACAGCATCCCAATGATCATTTGATGAAAATTTGGATGCTTGGTGACTAGCAAGCATTTATGATAGTTGCATCATCGGGGGGGGGGGATGTCACCTATTCACTATATGCAACCTTCCTGGGCTCTTCCAACAAGCAAAATCAATGGGGGAAACCTAATTCGTTAACAGCTGTGTGATTTGCCTAATGACCATGGTGATTGCTTGACAACATTAGCCAATAGAAGTTGTAAGATCAGGCACAACTCACAGAACAACCACATCACTTAGCGACAAAAGTTCCAGTCCCGATTATTGTCATAAATCAAGGTCTAGCTGTGTATCTAATAAGCTGTACATGGATGAAAGAACTAGAAGCTTAGCTTCCAAGCCCACCAAGCACTGCTCTCTCCTAAAATATTTAGATTGTTATTTTTCACGGTGTTTCTCCTTCCATCAGGACCACTGATTCTAGTGAGACTTGATGACTGCCAATTCACTTTAATATTTACAGGAAGATTACTTAATGAAGTTCACCATGCAAATTCACAATGGAAAAAAATATTGCTATACATGTTATGGAATTTTATTATAAAGGGAAAAAGAACACAAAAGTTGAAATGCAATTGTTTAATGGTCACACTGCAAAACCTGCATTACCTGATTCTGGTAGTTAAGAGATAAGTAAGAGTCCAAAAGTGGAGGAAATGTACTTTTCTTATAAAGCTGAGAGGAGCCTGCCATACTTGAGAGCTGTTACGAAAAGAATCTGCAACGAAATGTAAACATGGAAAACACAATGTTACTACATAAATTAGATTACAACACTGCTGACCTCTTAAATCAACATTAGGCATTTGTCTAAACGCTTTGTTCCTGACCAACACATTGTTCACCTAAGCAACGTATTACCTGAGCAACTCAACTCTCTGAGATCTGCACAAGCACCACCTTAGATGAAACAAAGGAAGGCTTTATTGCTAGATTTTATTGAATAATTATAATTCATTATATATTTATGTAATTATGTTTTCCATTTGATAAATATTAAATTTATTTCAGGATGTAGAATTTGCTGCAGGGTTCTTCCATCAAAGAAGAGTTTTAAAAAACCCAGGACCAACTGAAGTATGGACAATTGTCTATTTTTCTGAACTTAATCCATTTAGTTTGGTTCAAGTATTTTACTGGGCCATAGTTTGTCTAGGTTCCATGAACCTTAGAATTATATACAACATTAAGGCACAATCCTAAATGAAACCAATAATCTGAGCTGGACGACTATTGAATAGCAAGAAAGACGCAAAAGCCTCTAATGAACTTTTGCAGTGCATAATTAATATAGTAGCAGCATGCTCTGACAAACAGATAAACAGAGCAAAGCAAATTATACCTTCGTTTGTAAGAAGAACTTGTCCTATGTCTCTGTACCAGCTTTTTTTGTTTAAGCTTTAACATCATACAATTACAAACACTTGCTGAAAATCTTAAAGCTGTGATAGTTCTAAATTATGTTTCACCACTCAATTTTGTCACCTCCTTCTCCCCTTTTCCCAAACAGCCCTATATTCTGCACTTTCAAACTATCTGTTGATTCACAACACAAAACATGTATACAATATAGAAAAATTAATTGAATCCATTTTTAGAAGATCACTGATCAAGTATTTTCTGTTCTGTGTAAATACATTACAGTAGTTATTGCTCTCATTAAACAGTTAGCTTTCAAAAATAAATCCAACTTAATTAATTGTTTGGCAGGAATGGAATCGGGAATAAGCCAAAATGCAATTTACTTGTGTATGAGCATAGTGTTCCAATCGTGTTTATGCAATAAGGTATTGTTAAAGCAAAGCAGATGACTTAGTGTGATGTGTAAACCCAGCCTACATCTCAGAGGGGGATAGATAAAGGGCATTTGATTTTGTTGATTGAAAGAAATGAAATGTATTTTCAGTCCTTGGTGCTCAGTTATTTATATTCACTCGCCCTCCCTTATGCTTATTTCCAAATTTTAAAGATATTCAGTGTAAGGAAAACAGAAATGTAAAAGAAAATGTAAATATGCTGCTCTGGTTGAGTTTGACATTTTGCAGTGCTGCTCAGTAGGTGGAACTACCACTCAACATATAGGTCTTTATCACTGCTCACAGGGCAAGGCTCTTATGGTGTAGCTTCTCCAAACATGGATGCAGCCCAAGTGAGCAGAGTAGGAAGCTTCTGAGTATACTGGACAAAAGCATGCCATTATGCCATAGGAAGACACTCAACTCAAGTTCTACTCTACTCTCGAGCAGAGGAAAGGGAAGGTACAATATCTAGGCAAGTAGAACCAGCAACCCTGTCCAGGTTCCGCGCAGCTCATGTTTGCAAGGGCACTAAAACAATGTCTGACACATTACTAAGACATGATAGCTATAGCTTCTTGAATATGTCACCGCTATCTGCAATTGCACAACACGCTAAGATATAAACCATAAAGCATAATTTATTTAATAATAGTGCTGGGCAACATGTCCTTGAATTCTTTCAAGGTTTTGAGTTTTCAATTAGGCTTCTATTCCACGGAATTCAATAAAGGTCAAGTTTGAAATGAGAGAGTAGACAGTTCAAGAAGATTAATGACCATGATGAATAGGCACAAAACAATGTAACATTCATAGAATGTTACCTTGATTTCTTAAGGTACTTCTGAAGTCCAAAGGGATCTCTTGGGTCATAGTGAACCACTGATGTTTTTAAAAAAATGGTGAAAGAAAACAAAAACCAAAATTGGTGAAAGAAAACAAAAACAATAAAAGAATGGAATATATTAACAGTGAGCAAAATAAGGTGAAAGTAAAACAAGAAACTAATGAAAAAAATAAGAACTGTGTAAAATTAATATAATTTAATCCAATCTTTCAATTTAGTATTAAATTTAACCTTATAGAAATCTAATTTTCTATTCATTCATTTTTAGATTATGAGAGTTCAAAAATGGAAACCACATATCTTGAATCTATCCCTTAACATCAGGAGCATACATGTCTTTCCATTTACATAAATTATTATTTCTGCTGAGCTCCAAGATCTGCAAGGCCAAAGCTCTGTGAACCTTTACAAACAGGTTGCTATTGACCAAAGCAATATTCATGTCTCAATCCCCAGTGGGGCTAGGAGAGCGTTTTTTTAGGCCACCTCCCAATGATGTAACTCAATTCAGTAAATCCTTGAATTCAAATTAAAAGTGCTCAACAATTTTCAGTCGACCATGCCAACTACCTAGTGCCTCAAAAATCTTATATAACCCTAATGTCTAACCTGAAGAAAATGGCTTATAACTCATGAAGTCTCAGGTGCTAGCTTCCAGGGCTTCATGGTCCTTGAAGAATGGTGTTCTCAAAACCTGCTACCAGAACCTAGAAGGGGCCATCCAAAATGAAGAAAGCACTTTGCAGAAAGTCCAGTTTCGTTCTGAAAGTCAACATCCTTCTGATCTCGCTGTCTCAACCCATCCCTTGAAAGTATTGATGAGCTCAGGTGTACCTTGTGGAATTTTCTCTATTGCTCCCTGCATAATATGACACCAGGCAGGACAGGTTGTTGACATATCACCATCCCCAAGTCCTCTTTGTCACAACAATGTGGATCAGCATGCCCAAGAACTTCCTTGTTAGTTACCTTTGGCATGGATCACTCATTATGCCTACCCCGTGCAGAAACAGTAGCGGTTGATTTCAAAAAAAACACTAGGCTTTGCAACGTCTCTGGCTATAAGTGGGCGAAATGCATATTTTAGTTTAGCCCTGTTGTGGGATCCCAAATGCTCCAAGTGAAGCATCCACAACAAATCCTGCCTCAACGGGGGTTGGCTCTGGCTTTTCTTCCCCGCCTTCTCCCTACAAAAGTCAACCGCGCCCGTGATCCTCTGGCTTGTAAAGCCTGTGCGCTTCTAAAGACGGATCCCCACCCTCGCCCCCAATCCCCACGCGGTGCGACTTACCCTTCGCAACGAGCACGGCGTCCCACGGCGCACAGGCGAAAGCGCCCTGGCTTCCGTTTTGGCAGCTGCAAGGGCGGGTCAACTTTGAGCGCCACCCTTGTCTCCTTCCCAGCCGCGGTCCTGCGCGGCCGAAGGCGACCTTTCCTCTGACTTTTAAGGGCCGGGGAGATTGCTTCTCTGTTTTTTCCCTATGAAAAGACGGCCTGGAATTATTGTGCGGGGAAAGCAAACAATGGCGGGAATGACTGTTCAAATGCACAAGAGTTCTTAGAAAAAGTACCCTGAGGAGGATTTTAAAAAAAGAAAAGTTTTTCGCCACGTCCTCGTGGCGTCACACCGGTTCATGTTGGTTTTATTATTTTAGAATGTTTATATTTTTGTGGCAATGTACACGAATCGAGCATTTATTTTATTTATTTCACCGATATCTGAAATTCATAACTCCGGTTACCATAAATAGAATTGAAGAAAGATTTTGTTTTCTGCAACTTCTTGTTGGTTAATTCTAAATGCTCACATCCCAATCCCATAAATTACAAAAGATTAAATAATGCACATTCCCAAAATTGGAGTTGCATGCTCCAACAGAGAGATAGTTTAATATTAAGGATTTAATATATCCTTCATTTTAGATGTGTTAATTGCATCTCAGTATTTCTAATAAGGCTAGCAGTATTGCTAGCAGTAAGGCTAGCAGTAATTAAGTAAATAGCCAGAGTACTAGCTGCAAGGGAATATCCAAGCAGCTTTAAGAATTTTCTTTCAGCATTACTTCTGTTATCTCCATGCATAAAGGTATAAAAGAGGAGTAAATCACATAAAGATAACCTAGTGGGGTTTTTTTACTTCCTATTAATAGCTATATATATTTCCACAGATACACCCCCACCCCCACCCCCCCCAAAGTCCTGCTGAGTTGCTTCATTGTGACGGAGTGCTCCTGGGAGCAACAAAGAGTATTGGGAGTTTGTGCCAACAGTATATATATTTACCAACTGGATCACTCAGTATATTAAGATCATTCCAGCTGCCTGCTAAGGGAAGTGGGCACCTATATTAGGCAGCAGTGATATAGGAAGATGCCAGAAGCCATGATAATGGCAAAGGCATCAATTGTGTGGGAGAAAGCAATAGTATTTTATACTGTATATTTATCAAAACAAAAAAACCCCAATGGATAGAAAATATAGAATGATTGCTTGGTGATGGGTTCCTCCTGTATACTACTGAGGAAGAGCTGATGATCTTTTAGAGTGCTGTTGGTGTTTATGACAAAGCTAAACTCTTCAGGATGTCAAGTTGCTGATGTTGTCATATAAGAAAATAAAATCCAAACCTGCAAAGATAGAATTGCAGTTAGGGACATGGAACGTAAGAAGCATAAACATAGGAAAACTCAACCCTGTAAAAGATGAAATGAAGCAACTACAAATTGACATCTTAGGCATTACCAAATTGAGATCGATGGGATAGGACACTTTCTGTCAGAGAGTCATACTCTTTATTACTCAAAACATGAAAAAACCAAAAAAACAGCATTGCTCTTATAATTAGGAAAGATATAGCAGGAACAGTACTTGGCTACAGTGAAATCTGTGACTGAATAATATCAATTAGACTTCACGGGCAACCCTTTAATGTGATAGTCATTTAAATTTATGTTTCAACCACCAGTTCAGAAGCAAAGGTTGAAAAAGGAACTTGTCATTGAGTCCCATCCTAGAAGTGAAATCATTTACAAATTTGGAAACTGGACTACCTGATCAGAAAACTAAGCCTCAGAATAACCCCACATAAATTGCTCTGATCAATCTGTCTGTCCGAGGGAAGATTTACACTGTTTAGAAGGAAACCTATAGGATCACCTGTTAAACTAACGAAATTTGGAGAGAGAACTCAGGTGCAGAGTTCTCTCCTGGATGAAGTTCCAGTTTAAAATTGAGAGAACATACAAGATGTGCTGCTTGTGGTTGGAAACTGGAATGCCAAAACTGGTAACACAAGAAGAAAATGTAGTTGGAGGGTAGTAAATGAAAAGGAGACCAACTTATCAATTTCTCCCACACCAATGGGAGCTGTAGTGATGACACTACCCTGACCCTTATATATATAAAATAATTGCATGAATATGAATATGTTACTACAAAAACACTTTTAAGACTTTGTTTATAAGAACAATACCACACTAAAGTTATGCCAGCTCCAACTTATTTCTATGTGTTGTGAAGTCGCATACATATGAAAGGGGCAGAATTTGCCTTACAATGGTGTGATTTGACAAAAGCAGATTCTATACATTTATCTGGTTGTAAAGCGAGGCTGTCAGAAGCTGAGTGTAGGCTACAAATGGAAATCATATGACCGTGGGAAACTCTGACTATTGTAAATATGTGCCAGTTGCCAAGTGCTTTGAGGATGCTGCCCCACATGACCCAGGGGATGCTGTGTCTGTCCTAAGCTTGAGGACCAGTTGTAAATCTTTTTCAGTGCTAAGTTTCAATAGTCACTAAACAGGGCAGGATTATATGTACAGTTTCCACACTCTAATTTTGACAGACTATCTCAGGCAGGGCCATGTTAGTTTCTGCCTGTATACCCATGAAACACTATAACTATGCAAATTTTGGGGAAATTGTTCATTGAAAAAGGAGTACCAGTCCTTTCTGGATAGGTTGGAGCAGATAAGGAAAACAATAAACAGAAGTTCCAACAAACAGTTCTCAACAAAATGATAGTTTGTTTTGGTATCTTTAATCCTATGAGAGGGACATGGTTGCTCAGTGGCTAAGATACTGAGCTTGTCAATCAGAAAGGTTGGCAGTTTGGCGGTTCGAATCCCTAGCACCATATAACGAAGTGAGCTCCCATTACGTCCCAGCTTCTACCAACCTAGCAGTTTGAAAGCATGTAAAAATGCCAGTAGAAAAATAAGGACCAACTTTGGTAGGAAGATAACAGCGTTCTGTGTGCCTTCGGGGTTTAGTCATGCCGGCCACATGACCACAGAGACATCTTCGGACAGTGCTGGCTCTTCGGTTTTGAAATGGAGATTAGCACCGCCCCTTAGAGTCAGGAATGACTAGCACAAATGTGTGAGGGGAACCTTTACCTTTACTAATCCTATGTAGCCAGTAGATCTAATTTCAGCTCTAAAAATTCATTGTACCTGAGGATATCCACTATTGTAATCTATTTCATGCATCAGTCATTAGAGAAATTTAGGCTTTGTCATTTCTGACTCCTGAGGGGCCACCAATTTTTAAGTCAGTAATGTTTAATTTCCTCTCCCCTGCTGAAAGAACAGCAAAGTTGTGGAGGGAACTTAATGCTCTTGATTTTTGAAAATAAATTCCAGTTAGTGGGCCTCTGTATTAGTTCTATTTGCAAGCATCAATAACTCCCCACTGCTACCTTATAACTTGAGCCATTCTATCTAATCTCTACAAGAATAATCTGGAAAATGATCACCCAATTATCCCATCATGTACAATTGACAAACTCTATACAAAATGTTTTTGTAATAAACTTGCAGAGTGCATAATCCCAGCATGCACCTTTCATAGAATAAACAACTTTCAGATTAGCTCACTTGACTGTTGATCAGTGTAAAAAACTCAACACCATCTGGCTGAGAAATATTTAAGTTCTTAAGAAGTTAGTGGGGAAGATTTTATGATTGGTTAGAGAAACACATACAGAAAAGAATGTAAGGGGAAGATATGGAACCCACACGATACGCCATTAAGTAGAAAAGTGGGGGAAGAGGGGAGAAATTAGAATAGTATATAAGTATATTCAAAAGTAAGGGTAAAAATATATAATCAAGATAGATTTGAGAAGGAAAGGGAACAAGAAATGATACTCAGCTATTTTTGGGTTTGCAGAAATACCACCTCGAGAAAATAAAAATTAAGAGGTGGACAAGACAGCTACAACAATAGAAAAAGAAATGAAGAGAGGAGATTGGAGGAAGAGGAAGGAAGGAAGATAGAGGTAAGGAGAGGAAGATGGAAGGGAGAGAGAAGAGAATAGGAAGAGGAAGAGGAAAAGAGGAGTAGGGGAGAGGTAAGGGAAGAAGAGAAAAAAGGAAGGAAGGAAGTAGAGAAGCGAGGGAGAAAAGAAAGGGAAAATTAGGTGGTCAAAACAGGCGAGGGATGGTAAACAAAGCAACCCAAATGCTATGTTATAATCCTGTAAATGGAACAACAAATGCTTAAGAATGACAAATGTAAAAAAGAATAATAACTATGTGAATGTATACCTATAACTGTGTGTAGGAGAACAAAAAATAAAAACTTTTCTGAAAAAGAGAAGTTTCCTTTATACTCCATTATCAACTAGAGGCTGGGGAAGAATTTATATGTTTCTATTGACTCATGACCTTCTCAAGCTGATAATGCTTCTGTATAGGAGCATTTTTATGCAAATCAAATGTAAAAACAATAAAGAATTCCCTCTCACATGCCCGTCAAAAGAAATCAAGCAGAGGTGGTGTCTGGGTTCTTGCAATTGATTTTTTATATTAATCATTCTGGCTCCTGCCATTTGGAATTTTATCCTTCAGGTCTCACCCATGTCTGTTTAACCCTATTCCAGGCTGGCCAACTGGAGAATTGTGGGAGTTTGAAGTCCACACAACTTCAAGTGACCAAGGTTGGGAAACACTATTCAGATGATAACATTATTTTAGCATATCCCAAGTTGGCCTTTGCAAATGAATAGGAGCAGTAGTGTCCCTTTTTCCCCTTTAGAGATTAAGTATACTAAAATAAAGCTGCTAGTTTCCATTAAAATCATTTTATTCTTTCTGATATTTGGCAAATAAATGGTAAACCTATTGAAAAAATCAAGTACTTTAAATATTTAGGTATATAACCACCTACTTTCTGGATAAATTGAGCTCTCATTAAAGTACAAACTATCCAATGAAATGAACATATTGATTTAAAGAGAATATAGGCCTGTTGCTGAAAATACACACACACACAAACACACGCACAAATGCTTGTTTTGTTGTATTCGGGTCTTTTCCTTTGTAAGATTGAGATTGTCTTGGCAATGTTTCCGCGAGGTCTCACTCATCCTCAGGCTGGTGTTTTTGGCTGAGGATGGTGAGACCTCGCCGAAACATTGCCAAGACAATCTCAATCTTACACGGGAAAATAGCTGAATACAACAAGACCAGAATACCTACACCTGTGAAAATCTACAAACTATATATATATATACATACATACATACTTAAAGTCACAACCCCTGGTATGCCCAAGTATGGGAGGAAGGTCACACTTCCACTCTCTGTCATTAGGCTCGTCACAAGAGACCATCCAGACAGAAACCCAATATTTTTTACTGTTGCCTTTTTTGTTACATTTGTTATATTTATGCTGATAAATAAATAAAGGGAGACTAGTATAGATCTATTTCAAGCTATTTAGCTCTCATCAGCTAGCCATACCCAAGTTTGGGAATCGAACCTGTGCTATAAACATACATACATACATACACAGTATAAACACACACACACACACACACATATATACATACACACACACAATTGTAACATCTGACTTGCCAATTGTGAAAACATTAGTTAATTTTCTGTGAAAATGTAGGATATTAAACAAAAGCACATACAATGTCTCACAAAATTTTGCTGTTTATTCAAATAAATAGAAATGTTGCAAGTTTACAAAATCACTGTGCTATTCTATATATACAAAGTACTAATAAAATATTTTTGTTCAGAACACGTGGAATAGAGACAGCATATTTCCTTTTGTTTCTGTTGTGAGAATGAAAGTTAATTCATAAACTTCAGAGTCATCCTCGAGCACATCCAGGAAGCTGAAATAAACCATGGAAAAAGTTTTTGTTTTCAGTCTTCCTTTAACTCCTCTGGATCTCAGCATGCATTCAGATGTTTCCCAGATGTTCCCCACTTTTTCAGTAACGTGAAGCTGTTCTAAACATATTTGGAACAGATTCAAATTACACAGGAGTCCTCAATCTTTACAAAGGTTAACAAAATAAATCACTGTGTTATAACAAATTGAACAGAGATGATAAAAATTGAACACTCATATTTGGCTGGTTTTAGTAAAACCCATATACATTTGAGGCATTAAACTTCACCATTCTCATCTTTCACATTCAAACATTTATATTATCCTAGCAAAGAATAACACACAAATGAGTTGCATTCCTGTGTCTTTTTCCTTAACACTATGCAATGATTTTTTTAAAAAAAGATGCTGGATAGAGAACACTAATCCATTCAAGAAGTGAAGCAGATTTCCAGGAGGAGAGGTGAAGGGAGGATGCTCTTTTGGCAGACATATTTGACACATATCTTGGGAGACAATGGTTAAGCACCTTTCTGATGTGCTATCAAGCAAAGATGGTGTTGGCTGGGGAGTGACAATCCCTTCAAAGGGCATTTTACACAAATCTACCGTTGTACAACGTGAGGCCACCTTGCTGCCTTAGCAACCGCTGGTTATTAGAACGGGCAGGGCTTTCCGCCTGGGTGTTTCCGAAGAAAAGGCACAAAAAAGAAAACCACACCCACCTCCCCAGGAAAGACAAGAGGCCGAAATCCACTCCCGTGCTCTACAGTACGACCCATAAGTAGAAAGTGAGGTGCTTTTTTTCTCTCCCTCGCAGGAATAAGCTAGAAAGCAACCAGAAAACGGAATGGTAAGCATTTGTATTCGCAAACGGTGCTTTTTTTCGGAAGAGCGCCGTGCCGAAGGCCCACCACGCCGCTTGTGAAAGGCTGAGGAACCACAAGCCCGGCCGCTCAAAGGGTGCTCAAGTGAGGCAGGGTGTCCATCTTGCCCGCCCGGTCCCGGGCAGCGGCGCTTTCCACACCGCGGAGCCATTCGGTGCACTTGCGCACCAGCCCTTCGTCGGCGGCGAAGGCTCCGGGGTCTCCCGCCGCCTCGTCTTCCTCGTACTCCACGTCGTCGTAGCGGTGGCGCTCGTTGAGCAGCGACACCTGCAGCAAGGCGCGCAAGTCCCCCTCGGGCGACGAGGTTCCCGCCAGAGGACACCTGGAGGCGTCGGGGGAAGCGAAGCGGGCCACCCGCCCTCGCGGCCGCTGCTTCTCCAGGCTCCGCCGCTGCAAGACCCGGATCGCCTCCGGGGGAAGGCTGAGCGAGAAGCGGAGCGAAGCTTCTCCGCGGCCTCCCGGCGCCGCGCAGAGGCTCTCGTAGGAGCGCGTGCCAGCGGCCGGCGGCCCGGAGCGGCCCCGGCTGCGAGACAAGGCAACGCTTAAGGCAGCCGCCGCCGCCGCCGCCCCTCCTCCTTCGCCCGGCGGGGCGTTCCTGCCGCCTTGGGTTGCTTTGCCGCGCGGCAGCGGCTTCTGCAAGGAGGCGCTGGGCCAGGAACTGGAGAAGCCGGCGGGTCGCTCGGAAGCCACGCCGCGCCCTTTCCGAGGAGGCTTGCCTGGAGCGAGGGGGGCCGTCGCCAGCACCGCCACCGGCTTTCGAGGAGCCGCCACCGGCGGCTGGTGTTGCTTCCTCGGTTGCAGTCGGGGGGCGGCCGAAGGTGGCGGCGCGATAGGAGGCAAGGACATGGCGGGGGAGACCTTTTCTCCTCTTCTGTGTCCTCGCTCAGCTGGGCATCTCTTCAAAGACGAGCCAGCGCCAGCGGAGTTCCTTCCCAGCCTTTGGCGAAGCAGCTCGGCGGCTCCGCGTGCCCCCTCGGCTCTGATGCTCCCGGTGAATGAGACACGCGACGGGTTGGACTCTAGAGGAGGAGCCGAGCGAGCGGCGACGGGCAGGCGAGGCTAGAGGGCTTTGATTAGAGCTGGCCGCAGAGACAACCCGCTTCCTCAGGACTGAAATCCGCCCTCTATCTTGCGAAGAGAGAACAGCCGAGGCGGCTCTATCTAGAAGCCTTTTAAAAAAATATTCAGCTCCTCGCTCCCCCCCTAAAATGCAAAACAGTGATCTACTGGGAATCTGCCCTAAGTGGATTCTGCTGTGGGTTTAAATGGTCACTTCCCGCTCTGAAAAAAGTGGGACTTTCCGATTAGTTGATGCTGCTAGGCTCCCTACAACTTTCTATTCAAATTTCTTACTGTACAAAAAGCATTTACCAATTTCATTGAAACGTGAATCACTGGTTGACAATAGCCTATAACAGCCCTATTTGCTTTTAGGTTGCGTGCTAGTAGTCTAGGCGTGTTTCCCAAACAGAATGGATTCACATAATCTAAGTCATTGAAGCCTAACCATTGGAGTTAAGGTTAACCACATTTAGCCAATGCAGTGGTTTAATGCTGCTTAGTTAAGTGCTATGTAAGCAGACAAATGAAATAGATTTATCCATCTTAAGGTTCCAATGGGATGGCCTTAGAATGGCCTCATGTGCTATGTAAATATATCTCAAGCTCAGCATAACCCCGTTATTTCCTTAAACTGGTTTTGCATTTATTGTTTTCCTGGTCACCACCGACAACAAAAGAATTATGAGGTTTCCCTTAAGAAATCAAAACCTCTTCCTTATCAGCATAGAAACCAAGAATGCTAGAGGGATGAAGGAAGAATCCTTCAACCACCCTTTCCTAGAAGGAAATATATTGCCAGGCTACAACTTTTATCTTCCAAATTAAAGTCTGTTTTAAAGGAACAGCGAGCGTAAGGTTAATTTTTTTCATTTTTAAGTGTTGGTAGGCTAAGCTTCAAGGCTATTCTGCCAAAAGAACAGGTGTGGAGGTTGGAGGAAGTGAGCAAGTACCAGAGCATGGGGGACAAAGAGAGGATGTGCTGGAAATCCTTATCAAGGTCAGTATAAACAGACTCCTCCATATGTCTGTGCTGCCTGGTTAGGACCTGGCTCATTTGTCAGGCACTAAATAGATCTGGTTCTTCTCTTGAAATTCCTCAGGTGAGGAAAGAAAGTCTTTCCCAGACTTTTCAAGTAGGAAATTTCCTATTTGCTGAGCCTGGGCTGTCCAATGAATCTGCTGGTGTGAAGGAGAGTAACAAGCCCCACTCTGTTGCTGCCTGCCCCATCTTTCTCCCTTCGTTTGATATTTTGAGAATTTACTTTTGAGTTCTTGAATCAACCTGCTGGCAACTCCAAAGAGACTGTTTGTTTTCATCTCCTGACTTGGAATGCTTATGGGAAGAATAAGTTCCAGCAGGTTTTCTAAATCTTTGGAGTCCAGTGTTAGTTTGCTGTTACAGCTGCCTGCCTCTCTTTTTACAAGGCATTTTTTTATTTAAATGAACACAGACAAAAACACAAAACCGTCTTCCATTACAAATTGTAGAAAGTGTGCCGGTTAGTTACAAAAACTTCTGTGTGTCCCTCCACAGTCATCACCTATAATTCATATTGAATGACATATTTTTAAATCAAGTATGCAGTATTTATATATATTGCTTTCATCATACCTCAGCCTTCATTGACTGTAATTGTTTTTACAACCTTTTATATGAAATATTCCAATTTAAAGCAAAATCACATAATGGCATTCCATTAACTCCTCCCAACATCCTACAGTAAAATTACTTCTTTATAACATGTTCTAAATAAAAAAATGATTATGTTTAATTTTTAAACTTCCTTTCATAGTCTCCATTTGCAATTTATATAGAATTTCCTCTTAACAAACCAATACATATATATGCATTATTATCATTGTCAATCATTTATTTAACTATAACCATTATCACTTCATTTTATACATAATACTCTAAATGTAACTAAATTTTTCTTAATTTTTATTATCAGCTTTCATTACATCAACCTGTGTCTTTCCAGTAATAGTGCAGTCTTTTGTCTTTTGCCATTTGTAGCATTAGCATTCTGATTAATTTCTTGGTAAGTCTTATATAGACTTCTCTTCGCAAGTTATTGTTCATTTCATTTCTTATGTAAACTCGAAACCCTCCATTTGCTTCTTCAATCAGCTGATCTTTAGTCATCACTCACTTCTGATAAAGTTTCTCTCCTTACTTCCATCAATTTTTCTCTCTTTTCTTCTTTTGTACTTTGAAGTCTGGGATAGCGTTCCAGTCCATCTATCTCCATATTCCACTCTTTTCATTTCCAGCCAGGCTCAGTTTACTATCAATATCAACAGTTTTGTTTCTTTGATTATTTTTCCCTTCAATTTTTAGAATGCTGTCCTCCAATTTTTTCATTTGATAAACATCCTCAATTTTTCCATCAAATTTTACTGTGCTGTGTTCTATATTCTCTAATCTCTTCTCATTTTTTTCTGTTACTGCTAAATTCTTTTGAATTCCAAACACAATCATTTGCAATGTTAAGGTTTCTTTTTCTTGTTGCGTCATTTTCCAATTTGTAAACACTGCCACTATAACATTCAAAGCTTTTTGTTAGATTTGAAGTGAATTCATTTATAATCTTTCAAAGGTCTCTCCTCTCTCCATCCCAGCTATTGAAAGAGCTCCTGAAGAGCACCTGTATAAACAACCCGTGCTGTTTCCACTATCACTCACAGTAAACAAGCTGAGAGATCTTGAAGTGTAAAACAAATGATCAAAGGGAAGAAAAAAATATTTCCAGCCTCCACTCTCCAAGTGGCAGTGTTACTTCCTTTCCTTCTATTGTTACAGACCTTTTTGTATTCCTTTTAATATCTTCTTTATAATCCAAACTTACAAAGGAAAAAAACCCCTTCTTACATGGAGAAAAGAACCATCCAGTCCAGCATTGTAAAAATAAAGGAATTTTTTTAATTCATTGGTATATAAAAAGAAATAAAAAGTAGTAGAAGAAAGACTAATCCATTCAGTTTAAAAAATAGGAAATATTTGCAAAAGTTCCATCCATGTAAAAAGATTTAAAAATTCAAGGATAACACACTATCTAATGTAGCTTAATTTCGCCGCTTCTGTTTTCAAAATTAATTTAACTTTGATTTTTATTTTTGGGTAATCTCTTGTCTAATAATAAAATTTCCTCACCAAATGGCAGTTTCTCTTTCCGCTTTCCTCCCATTCTGGAGCTGTCCCAACTTCAGCAGCTTCAGTGGCTGCGCTTCTAATGCTGGCAAGAAGTTCTCCTGGATCAATCAGGGACTTTGCGATGTCCCTGAGATCAGCAGTGCGTACTCTTCCCTGTCACCGTCTCTGCGGGATGGTTTAGGTCCAAAAGGACTGTCCAGTGACAAAAGTATCAACTGCGATCCTGGAACTCCAAGATCGCACATCGTGTTGTCGCGATGCTAGCTCCTCCTTTGTAGGTTTCAGAAATCCATCACGGCAGGTTGTGTCCAAAATGTCTGTCTGCCTTACACAGAGTTTATTTGGCTTTTATACAGTTTTAACAAGCAAAGCAAAGCAAAGCCGGGCTAGCAACAGTTGCATCTTATTGGTACATTCTCTCTTTATTACGCTTGTCAATCTTTAAGTCCACAGAATCAGTTTTAGTAACTGCTTGGATCTCTAAGAGAGTTATTCTATTTGCCAACATGAAGCGGCATTTATCAGAGGATCTAAGCCAGTGTTTCTCAACCATGGCAACTTGAGGATGTCCGGACTTCAATTCCCAGAGTTTTCCAGCCAGCATTCGCTGGCTGGGGAATTCTGGGAGTTGAAGTGCGGACATCTTCAAGTTGCCAAGGTTGAGAAACATTCATCTAAGCTTTGAGCCACTGGATGTTAATGGGCTGTGATCCAACTACATGGCAAGCAAGTTGCAGGATCTTGCCTTCATCTATTGTTACTGGTTTAAGAGGTCAGTCAAATACCGGAGGCTTTTTAGATCATGAAATGTGATAACATTAAGAAAGCAAGAGGAAGGAACTAGTTAGATTATCATTCATCTTAAATTTTTTTTAAAGTACATATCAAGGTAAGAACAATATTATGTAATGAATTAATTCCATTTTCTCAGTACAATTTTTTTAATAGGAAAAAAAATCTGCTTGGTATTATATGGAATTTCGATATTTAGTGAGCATGTTTTAAGATGATATACAAAATGTTTGATATGCAATATCCACGACCTATCTTTTATACTAAATGTAACATGAATATTGTCAAGATGAAGGTCATTTTAAATGTGAAAAAAATAATAAATGGATGAATACTTCTAGCTGGATCATAGATGGGAGACAGTGAAATTATTGTACATTTTATTGGCATACTTTTATCTATAGATGCAGATGCTGGTGAGTCATAAAAATTGCATGTATGTATGTATGTATGTATGTACGTACGTGCGTATGTAGGAATTCTGGGAGTTGAAGTCCACAAGTCTTAAAGCTGTCAAGTTTGCACACCCCTGGGGTTTTTTTTCTAAAGGGTTAGGGGTGCAAGGGTCTTGTAACTTGACAGCTTTAAGACTTGCATGCTTCAAATGCCAGAGTTTCTGAGCCAACATTTTGGTTGCTAAGCAAGAGCGTTGTTAAGTGAGTTTCATCACATTTTGCAAGTTGGCCATGCCCACCCAGTCACATGTCTGCCAAGCCACTCCCACAAAACAGGCCACACCTACAGAAGAAGTTCTAAAAAAAAATGAAATCCACCACTGGTATAATCCCTCTGAAAGCAGAACAAGGATATGGGAGTTTTAGTGCTATTGATTTTCATAATATCTGGTGGATGGAAACTAAATTACTAGATGACAAGTTATTCATTTTGTAGTTTAAATCATTGTTTAAACTGCTAAATTGCTGAAGCAAACCTTCAATTCCATTCAGGCATTAGCCACACTACTAAACATAGAGGCTTTACTTGAACATATAGATTTTACTTGAATATTTCCTCTCCCAAGAGCATTAAAGGCATTGGAAGGTGTGTATATGGGAGATTAATTCTAAAATTACAGAAAAGTGGACATGCTATAAATTGTGAGAGCATATAAAAATAAGCAAAATGTAAGCATTAACCCATGTTTGAATCCGACCAAGTAATTTAATGGTAGTTCTAACAACACTAATATAATCTAGAGAACATCTCAACCATAAATACCATTACACTGTATAATTTTAAATATTTATTTTAATCAGTGATTTAATATATTACTCAAATTAAATGTGTTTAAGTATCACAGTATAAAAAGTTGGGCATTTAAAATAAAGGACTAACACAAAGTTTCTGAATTTGGGAAAAAACATTTCTTATAGTCTCATTTTTCTCTCCGTGCCGTCTCCACTGTTAATCATTTCTGAAGAGGCTCAGTAGCTATAACATAGTGTAATTCTTCATTTTACAATTTAGTAGGATTTTGAAAAATAAAACATAATAGACAAATTGGAAAGAAAAATATAAAAAATGAGGCAGATGTATTTACATGCATTTTACTTGAAACTCAAAAACTATATCATTTTGAAATTAAATCATGTTAGCAGACCTTCATCCAGCAATTTTAAGACCAGTGAAAAATATTTTTAGAAAAAGCATGGATTGAAGAGTTTTGTGATGATGGTATCATTGCCCTGGTTCTGTACTTTTTTAAAAAGGTTCTTCTGCTAATACAATTTAATCCCCATTGTGAAGAAGGATGTCACTATTTCAAGACCTGAACCACTTGGAGTAAACCTAGGAAAAATTATGTAGGTTTCCAAGCACTGGAAAAAGTTCTGTTTCTCTTTAACTTAGGCAAGAAGTGAAGCATTTCAATATAGCATCCCTTTAAAAGAAAAAGAAAAAAATAACTGTACAGCTTATAGATAAGATGCATTATTTTTAGGCTTTACCAAGTGGTAGACAAGTTAACTTCTAATTTAAAAACCCTTTTCCTCCATCCTTAATGGATGCAGAATGATACAATTTCAGACAACCCTTGTGTAATTTTACAACCAAGCATTCATTTTAATAAAAATCAACATTTTACAGCAATTGTAATGGCAATTTTAATTTGCTTTTGACTTCAAGTACCCTAATTTTATTCAAGGAATTTAATAAAATCAACTGAAGTTTGAAGCTTGGCAGCCTCATGCTGAAAACCAATGTACTAAATACAGGTAGTCCTCAACTTATGACCACAATTGAGCCCAAAATTCATGTTGCTAAGCAAGACATTTGTTAAGTGAGTTTTGCCCCATCTTACAACCTGTCTTCTCACAGTTGTTAAGCGAATCATTGCATTTGTTAAGTCAGGAACACAACAGCTGTTAAGTGAATGACTACAATTTGTAACACAGTTCTTAAGTGAATCTGATTCCCCAATGACTTTGCTTGTCAGAAGATCACAAAAAGGGGAAACCGGTTGGCGTCACAGCAAGAACAGCTGGAAATAGCAGAACTTTGCTGGGCTCCATGAAAACTAGCCAGTATCTGCTTGCCGGGAGACCCTATGGGGTCAAAGCTGCCATGGAGGGGTGGTAAAGGAAGGAGAGGTACTTCATCAACCATGAGGAAACCACAATTTCCTCATTAGGTCCAAAGAAAGCTCTCCCAAAAGGCAGCAGTGACGACGGCCATTTTTGGCGAGTCACAAGCTGTGACAATAAGATTTGTGCTGGAGCAGTTTGTGGACAGAGCAATGAAACTGGGTGAGACAACTTCCAACTTTTATTCTAGAGACCTAACCCAAGTAAAAGAATTTTAAAAAAATAATCTCCAAACGTTAAGAAAGTGGTGATTGGATACATGGAAAAAGAGAAAGATTGAAGACCCAGATGTGAAAGAAATACCCAATAGGAACTTTAAAATGTAGAAAGCCTGGAAAAGATTTAACAATACTTTCCTTTATTTAATGAAAATCCTAAATAAAACATATTAAAAAAGGGTCATAAAAAGATCACATGACCCTAAGACACTTCAAGTGTCATAAATGATTCAGTTGATAAGCATTCAAATTTTGATCACATGTCCATGGGGATTCTGCAATGGTCATAAGTATGAAAAATGGTCATAAATTTCAGTACTGTTGTAACTTTAAAGTCAAGGATTACCTGTACCTGCTACTCAGAATAGATCTGATTACCCCCAACATAAGATAATGCATAGACTTTTTAAAAAAAATGGTAACACTTACCTTGCATATGGGATGTATGACAGACTATACCTAAGAGGGGAATAAGAGAAATTATGTTTTAGCATCCTTTTGCAGCAATCCACAATTATTGTAACAATTTCATATAATTAACTATTCAGATTATATTTCAGAATAAAACAAAATATATACTGCTACAAGATTCCCAATTCAACCTTCCATTTCAGATTTTGTTGTAAGTGTAGAAATTCAAGAGAGTAAATAAATGCTATGCTATTGACTTATACATTTCCTAGAAAGAAGGCTTAATAAATAAAGATTTACTCCTCCCCATCAATTAATTCAAAATTCAGTATGAATATAAACAAGAAATTGAAGTTGCCCATTGGGCCAGGGGACAGATCTTGTAAGTGATGGCATCCCTTCCACAGTAGGAACGTTTTCTCTTGATGGTATGGAGGGGCCCTACTCTACAGGCATTCCAAAAACAAGGCAAAGTAGTTCTGTTCCAGAGTGCATTTGGCTCTTCAGTTAAATGAAAAGTGACTGTGATGCATTAGATTTCCCCCCCCCTGCTGATTTTTGTTTTCTCTCTATGTTTCTAATGAATTATTTTGAGATTTTTTACACCCTGATCAATCCCATTTGGATTGGGATGGGCTAGAAATATTGTTCAAGGAATAATAATTACTGTTAATAAATAAAGGATTGATCTATGGTAAATATCTAAAATGCCAAGTTTTTATATTATGATTATTACTTGTTCATAATATGCTATGACATTTCAGTGTGTTTAACCAATGTATTCTTTTCAAAGGAAATATAAGCTATAGTTATATACACCAGCTAGAAATTGTAAGGCACCCTACTTAGCATGAAATATTCCAGAACATCCAACAACTCCTATGTAAATATATACTGAAGAAATATATCAGTAATAGAAAGAGTACCCTTTAATCACTTTCTTGTTAAGGAATTTCTCTTTATTTATTTGTTAAATTTATTTACTGCTCCTCTTGTCATGGGGCTACTCTGGGTGGCTTAGTACACCTAGTACACAATAGTACAATGGAAAAAACAATAAAAAATGAAAACATAATTGCAAAACAATGAAACAATAAAAATAAGCTGTGCTGGCGCAGTGGTTGAATGCAATATTGCAGGCCTGCTCACTGTCAAGTTCAATTCTGACTGGCTCAAGGTTGACTCATCCTTCTAAGGTTGGTAAAATGAAGACCCAGATTGTTGGGAGCAATATGCTGATGCTGTAAATGGCTTAGAGAGGGCTGAAAAGCACTATGAAGCAGTATGTAAGTGCTGTTGCTATTGCTAAAAATAAATAATAAAAGTACAACTATACGAATTAAAAGATGGGTGGGTGGGGGTGGGGTGGGGTGAAGAAAGCATAGGTGGAAGATGGGGTCAGCTAATCAGTGTGGTAGCCACCTCTAGACTTTCTAGAGACTGTTATACTTTCAAAGCAATTCCAGAGTTACCCAAAACAATTTGAAAACCATTTTATAAATCCTTTAGTTCTAATAATCCACCATGTTTCAAGTCACAACTACAAATCAAAGTGACTACACCATTGGATTTACATAGTTTGTAATAATAAAGAATTGCATGACTGTAATAAATGATAGGAATTCAAAGAAAGCCTTACCAGGTCATTGCCAAAAACTGCAAAATGCAGAACAGCAGGGCTAATCCTTTCTTTTGCCACTAAGAAAATGAGGAAAAGAACGTGTTGAATTTGATGGTATTTTAGGAACAAAATATGGACCTTGTATTTCTGATTGATAATTAAGTGAAGCAGAAGGCCACATAATTTCACTTTTCTATTAGAGGGAATAAACAATATTAAGGTCACTCATGCATGCAGCCTTAAATGACATAATATCACTCAATCTACGCCTATTTAATAGAATAAAAAACTGGGAAAATTTACATTTGTGTAATATATTAACTGGGAAAAATTTACATGGGTAAAATATATTAAGCTAGACAAAATAAATCTTAAATAAGACACTAACTACAGCATCCAAATCAAGTAAATCCATGTGGAAAAGTACAAAAAGTTTGATTAATACTACTTACCCAAAATGCAGCAAAAAGCGTGAGGATCAAAGAAAGCTGCCCAAGACAAAACAAGAACGAGATCAATGCATATATAAGTCGGATAGGGTTTGCAGTATTGTTAGTCCTCGAGCTACAACTGCAGTTGGGATCAGAATTTCTGTTGCTAAGTGATATAGTCATAAATTGTTAACATCTGATGACTGCATCGCTTAGCCCTGTAGTTTTCACTGCCCCTGTTAAGTGAGGATAGTGGGGCATTAAGTGAGCACCTCCTTGCAGCTTCCTGTTGGCTTTCAACAATCAGTCTTTGGGAAGCTGGCAGGAATTTCCAAATCCCTGGCAGCTTGTAAGGAAGCCAACAAATGACTTTGCTTATGGGAAGCTGCCAGGGAAAGTCACAAATCATGATCATGTGACCACAGGATGCTGCAACCATTGTAAGCCAGTTGTCACCATGTAGCCACCTATGTGGTGGAAATGGCTAGAATGTTGAGAACCAATCATAACCCCTGCTCATACAACGCCGGAACATTTGTTGTACAAGTGGTTGTTAAACTTGTGTTCCTGTATTGTCCTAGAACCTACAAAAGATTCACTGCAATTCTCAGGAAGTTTTGCTACTGATCAGTAACTCTAGCTCATCATCCGGAGAAATTTCCTGAAAGGGAAAATACATATCAACCAGAAAAGATATTACTTGATGAATCAAGTAAGTCCAGTCATTCTGCTAATGTTAAGGTAATGGAACTGATAAACCCTTTCTAATTATCAGTATGCAACCAGAAGCATCGGAAGGGACAAGCGGGCAAGTGACAAAACATGCAGTGCAGTCCACTGCTTAAGTATTTGAGTGCAACATGTTTTGTAATTTTGGTGACATTGTATTTATGAACGGACACTGATATCTAGAACTTATAAAGTTTCTTTTCTTGATTTTAAACAAGCATAACTTACCAGCATAACAATTGTTACAATTAACCTTGTTGGTTCAAACATCTTTTTCAGCTGTTTCACTGGACCCATCAAGAAGCAAGTACTAGTGTGGGGGAAAAAATAGGAATTAAAAAAAATCTTCTGTCGTGGCTATAGGCTAGGGTCACCCAGTCCCTTTGTGTCCATTTATGACTATGACAATTGATAGAACCCAATGTTTCTCCTTCATTCCACTCTATATAGCCTGTCCAGCTCTGGATGAAAATTATACAGAGCAAATGTTGAGAGTATATTCAGGCGATGGGGAGAGAAACTGTTCCCTCCCAATATATGAGTTGAAATTACATTTATTAATTAAAACGTACAGTTGTGTCCTGTCTGCTATTCTTTTTTACATCTGGTAATTGTACAGAATAAATTTCAAAAGAGCCCAGTGCTATATACAGAGAATTATTTGCACTTTGCAAGTAATGTTGAAACATATCAATCTCATAAAAAAGAAAAGACTACAAAAAGATGATACCTGGCTAAAGCAGCAATATTTCCCAAGGTATAGAACACTGCAAAGAGTTTTAGTCCACCTGGAAGCCAGAGCAATCCTGTCCCCTGCATATATACAATTAAAGAAGCCAACCATGAAGATATTTATAGTTTTATCAAACCAGAAATCAAGACCAATTATTGGAGCATTATACTTTTCTAATAACTGAATATCCTGGGTCACCAAGTGTTGTTAAGTCTTGGTGGACAACAAATGAAACCAATCTTTATTGAAAAGAACTAAAAAAAAATATTAATGTATTAAGTCCAATTTACAAAATACAGGTAGTTCTCAACTTACGACCACAATTGAGCCGAAAATTTCCATTGCTAAACAAGACAATGATTGAGTTTCGTCCAATTTTGTGCCCGACTTCTTGCCACAGTTGTTAAGTGAATTGCTACAATTGTTAAATTAGTAACGTCGGGCTTCCCCATTGACTTTGCTTGTCAGAAGGTTGGAAAAGATGATTGCATAACCTCAGAACACTGCAATCGTCATAAATGCATGCCAGTTGCCAAGTGACTGAATTTTGATCACATGGCCATGGGCATCCTGCAATGGTTGTAAGTGTGAAAAATGATGTCACTTTTTTCAGTGCCATTGCAAGTTGGAATGGTCACTAAATGAATGGTTATAAGTTGGGGACTACCTGTATATACAAATTGTTCTCATTGTAATTCATGATTTTGGGAGAGAGATGGATTTCAATAGATCGGAAATTGAAAAGAATGCCCTGTATGTATAGAAACAGAAATATTGTAGAGAACAAGGTTTCTAACACACATATCCACAATCAATTAAATCTTAAAACTATGTCTGACTGAAATTGATTCCTGTGCCTTAAAGATAACCTGAATCCTGAAGCAAAGTCCTCTGCTCCTTTGTCCCTGAACCTCTGTCAGTCTCTGGGGATAATTCCAGCCATTAATCAGAGCTGTTAGATTAAAGTACACCCAAACTCAAGCACTGTTATCTTCTCCGCTTCCCCAGAGTTTGCTTTAGTTGTTAAAAAAAACAAAAGCTTTCCCCCCAAAGCTGCAAGAAGATCAGGAGCATTGGCCTTTGGTTAATGGCACAGAAGCCAGCCTCTCCCAATGGTGCATTTGAGTGAGATGAAGGAATATGTAGCCAAAGTCACAAACTGTTTGGCTTTAGACTGGAAAGAAAACAGTAGCATGGTGACTAGATTAAAAACATTGCATAAACACAAACTGAGGGAATAATAAATACAGAGACTAATTACAAAAAAATAAATAAAAGCAGAGACTAGTTACTGTACAGCAGTTTAAGAGGAAGAAAGCAGCAGCACCGTTCTGAAAAGGTCTGCTATCCAGTATTATATGGAATACTAAGAAGTGATCAAATCAGTTTCTGTAGCTTGACTGATGAAATCAAGGTTAGGTCTGCTGCAGATAATTCTATTTAAGAATAATTTGTATACATATACACACACAAAAATTATATATACATACATACATACATACATATCTGTAACTTTTACATATGCTTTCCCTAACCCATATGCTCTTCAAACATATTGGCCTATAATCTTTGGCATCCCCAAACCACCATAAATGGCATTATGTAAGATTTGATTTGTGATCCAATACATGTAGAGATCTTGAAGGCTGCCCTGTAAGGTTAGAAATGTTCTCTTCTGATTGCTTTGTACATAAATGATATCCGACACACAGAAAATCTGCATCCTGGGAGAAGCTAGTATTTCGATGTGGCAAAGTACTAGAGGCTACACTGCGTACTTTTTTCTAATGTATTGACCAATCATTCGATACCAACTCCATATATCAATACAACATTTGTCCAAGAACAGAGATTAAATATAATTAAGGGGATTTTTTTAATGTGTTTTGTGAAATATTTACTTACAAGGAGAGAACACAAAATGCCGCTTATAAAACATATTGCAAACCATTTCACGCGAGTATTAAAACTCAAGGATGATCCATCAAGGACCTATGGGTGAAGAAAAAAAGAAATCAAGATTTTAACAGGACGGAAATTTTTAGTAATAAAACATTACCAATGCAAACATTAAAATGCTCAAATAACTGTAAAAGGTAGATGCTCTTAAAACCTCAAATATTCTTCCACTTCACAAATTGATTTTAAAAATGTACACTAACTTTATATGTAAATATTTATTAATTTTTCCAAAGACAAGTTTGCATGCTCACTTTAAAAGCCTAAAAAAATTAAATGAAGAATGAATCCTGGCAGATTAACAAATATCTTAATTATGTAAAATAAATGAAGTAACAACCACTAGAGATTATATATTTCTATTTGATTTACTATAGTACGATGAATAAAATACAGACTAACAGATTTAGAATGTTATTTATTGGTGATAAAAGTTCTTTTTCACATTTCCATTTTTAAAAATTATTCATTATAAACATTAAGAACAAATGAATGATAACATAGTATTTAGGCAGGCACCACTTTCAAGCATGTAATTTGTTTTTCAAATAATTCTTTTGATATATTTAAGAATATACATATAGAAATTAAATAGAAAAAAGGATATTCTAAAATTATACACACGTCATATATGTATACACCTCAATCAAGTTATTCACTTGATAGCTGTATATATAAAATACAAATCAGAACAAAAATTTAATTCCATTATTAAATTAAGTACAAGTGATCAAAATTTAATCCTTACTTTACTTTCATTGAGCATATGTGAATGCCATTACTTGCGTGATGATTATATATTATACTGTGAATATACTGTATATTATCATCATCATCATCATCATCTTACTACAAAATATCTAAGGACTTTATAAGAAAAACTACACAAATAATACACATTCAACAAAAACATACAAATAAATTATCCATAATGTAATAAAAAGTAATGAAATTCATCAAACAACCAAATTAATATTGAATCAAGGCCAAAATGCCTTTCAGTCAAATTCTGCATCAGTTGCTTTAAAAAGATCCTTCCACTTGATGGATCAACAGCTGGCCTAGCAGCTTAAGCTGGAAACCCACTCCATCCGCAGCCATGGCCACGAACCCTAACCCTAATCCTAACAATCAGGTAGGTGTAATTAATAAAACTTTCTCTGTGATTTGCAAGGCAGCAATTCCTAAAACCAGATCTTAATGCTCAAGAACACAAGCAGACACTTACATACAATTTTCAAAAATGTTGCAGTGACTAAAGGCAAATGATTAGATGTGGTTCCCCTTATCCATAGTAATGAATGGGAAGTTTCAAACTGTAATAGTATACAACTTACCTTTTCCAGTCCAAATCTTTATCCTTATATAGGCAGCACAGAGAAAATAATATTAAAATTTTAACAAATGTTCATATAGGAAAGCTGTTCTTTCCTGAAAAAGGTCTACACATTTCTTAATGTTTAGATATTAAATATATATTTAAATAAATAAAATAAATATATCTAAGAAAATGCCCCCCTCCCTAGTCCCCTCCAATGCAAATCAGGAGATTATGGACTGAGGGAACAAATATTTACTTAATTATAGGAGGGAAGATAATTGCTACAACATAGTTTAGAGTACAGTACATTATGATCCAATACTAAATTGGCCAGCTCTGGGCTCACATGACATCCTGAAGTTAAAAAATGAACTAATTAAACATATTATGCAAACAAACTCACAAAAAAACCCACTCTGTGGTTGCTCTGAAAAAAACCCATGTTGGAAAAATTAAGAAAGAATTGAATACAAAACTGGTATTACCAAAATGCCTTTGCATAAATTTTTATTGTAGCCAAACATTTGGAATATTATGCTATATAAAGTTCTGGTCACAGCAACTCAAAAGCAATATTGCAGAATTTTAAAAGGAATAGAAAACAGGAAAGCAGTGACAGAAATACAACAGCTCCCTGAAGGAAAATTGAAACTGAACCAGCTTAAAAACATACAAGAGGGGCATGATAGAAATGTATAAAATATTCATGATATGAAGAACTCCCCCCCACTTTTTTCAGGTATTGAACCTCAAAGCTTTCCAGTACAATTGAATGATAACAATTAGAAAATATAAATAAAAGTTCTTTGCATTGCACTTAAAACTAAAGATCTCATGATCATAAGATAATGCTAATAACATTTATCGAGATCAAGATTTTTAACTGATGTAAAATATCTGTCAATATGAATTACTGAGGAATGTGAATATCAGGATACTATTACCTCCATATTCAGAGCCAAGGTGGCGCAGTGGTTAAATGCAGCACTGCAGGCTACTGCTAGATCAGCAGGTCAGCGGTTCAAATCTCACCGGCTCAGGGTTGACTCAGCCTTCCATCCTTCCGAGGTGGGTAAAATGAGGACCCAGATTGTTGGGGGCAATATGCTGACTCTCTGTAAACCGCTTAGAGAGGCCTGAAAGGCCTATGAAGCGGTATATAAGTCTACTGCTATTAAGAGGATGGGCCCAAATGAATTAATTTTTATGTTTACATTATGCCTTTCTTCCATGACACTCAATTCTCCCATCAACACATGTAAAGGATTCCTATGTTGGATCTCTCTGATGGCATTTTTGAATATTTGAGTATTTTAATTCAATCAGCCCTGTTTAATTCTAGAGGCCTCTAGGGGGAAGGGACACTTACATTAAAGTTACTAATTCTTGGTAAACACCATGCATCATTTATATTATTGTTTATACTTTAATTCAGAAATAGGCAGAAAGGCAGGATGGAGCTTGCTACTAGGAAAAGATGTTGGGCATTGATAGGTGGCAAAGAAAATGTTATTTGAAGCTGTTCTTATCTTCAAAAGAGGGAAAAGACTAACTACAAATCCAATAAGGTTGGCAATGGACAAAACTGTGGAATAGATTAAGCAATCAATTTGTGAATATTTAGAAAGCAATGCATGACAGGAGGAAGCATTAATTTATCAAAAATAAATAACTCCACTTGAACTCCATTTTTGATAAACAGTCAGTTGATCACAGGAATGCAGTGGACATGGTTGTCTACAAAATTTTTCATGGAATTTTAATAGAAAAAATACTAGTCAGTTGATCACAGGAATGCAGTGGACATGGTTGTCTGCAAAATTTCTCATAGAATTTTAATAGAAAAAATATCAAAATATAGGCTGGACCATGCTATCTTATTTTCCCATTCAGCTGTGTCTGATTCTTGGAGATTGCCTGGACAAGTCCAGAAATTTTCTTGGCAAGGTTTTTCAGAAGTGGCTTTCCCTTACCGCCCCGAGATTGAGAAAAAGTGATTAGCCCAAGATTGCCCAAATGGCTTTATGTCCAAACAAGGATTAAAACTCAGTCTCCTGGTTTCTAACCTGATGTCTTAACAACTCCACCAGACTGGCTCTTCATGTTATCATTAGGTGGATACAAAGCTGTTTGAGTAATCATATCCATTAAGTGCTTGTGAATGGAAGTGATGACTGCATCAACCTGGAAGTGATGACTGCAGGGTTATAATCTGTGCAATATTGAATGGCATATGTTGTGGGGAGCTATGTCAGGTAGCAGCGCATGATCAAAAGATGAACAGGAACCAGCACTGTGATACAGTTGCAATAATGCAATCCATATCTACATTAAATAAGTACAGTGGCAAGACCAAGATAAGCCATTGTTCCCCTATTTGTGATGGCCATGCTGCATCTAGAATGTTGTATCAAACTCTGGGTACTGTATTTAGGAAAAATGATAGCAAACAGCTATGCATGCAGGAGATAGTAGTCCAGATGATAAGGGGCCTGAAAGGTTAAGTTTACCAGAAATGGTTGTGAGCATTTGGTACTTTTAGCTAGAAGAAGAGAAATGTCTAGTGAAACTTGATAGTTAACTTCAGGTTTTGGAAGAACTCACATGTGAAATATGGGTAACATTGTTCAGTCATCCCAGATACCAGGACAAAAAACAATGTATTTACAGTACACAAGGAAGTACATTTCATTACAATATCAGTAAAAATGTTTTTGACCAGAACAGCTGTTCAACAATAGAACAGATTGCCTTGTGATTAATCAGAGGCTGAATACAGATCTATCAAAAGATGTACTGCACTTTCTGAGGTATTTAATTTCAGCACCATATATCACAGCAGAAACTCATCAGACTGACATCGGCTTTCCAAGGTTTCCCATGGCTGCCTTTCCCAAAAATGCTTGGGAGGCCTAAAAACCTGATAAGCCCGGAAGCCAAAGCAGAGACCTACCATTCTGCTCATGGCCTTCTGAACAGAACCAATCTACATGATAAAAAGCTGACAACAGATTCACCCAGACCCACCACCCTCTGTATCTGCTGCCATAATGGAAAGAACATTTTTGAAGCTGAACACAAAAGCCGTTACAATTTGCACATCTTTCCCTCTTGTTTGCTAAAATAACACGTTCTCATTTTCACACAGCAGGCAATAACTTTTATAAAACACCTCCGACTTCGTTTTAATCAACCTTTTTTTAGCCCTATTGGGTTTTTTTTTGGTCCTTGCTGGCATTCAGATGGGTAAAAGCAGTTATGGCAGGAGGAGCAAAGAGACCCTTTTATCCAGCTAATTCAGAGGAGCCTAGAAGAGATGGAGCGTTTCCTAGCCTAGCGTTTCCCCTGTACAAATACCATACTCCGCACTGAGACGACCCCGCCTGCAGGGGATGATGGAGCCTATGATCCAGGGAATCTTGGATCTGGCCAAGAGGATAGACTCCATACGCAGCGGTGCCGTCCGTACTGCTCGCAACTGATCCTCCATTTGCGTTCGCGAGTTGCTTGCACTCTAGTAATGATAGGCAGGAATAGCAACGTTGTGTCGGTCCTGAGGAAGCGGGTCAATCCCGCCAGGGCGCCCCGAAAACCCGGCCAGAAACCTCGGAGGTAAACATTAAGGAGCTCTCTCGCCTATTCCCCCACCCCACCCCGAGCCCCAAGCCACACCTGCGCTGTCAGGCCCTGCTCCTCGTCGTCGTCTCCTCTCAACACCCGCCGCAGCTTCTCCATCGTCGCGACACAGCACCCGCCGCGCTTCTGATCCCTTCCGAAAGCAACCCTCCCCCAAACCCCGCCGAGCCTGAGCGCTTCGGTTGGAACCGCTCCTCTCCCCTCGAAGGAGGCGTCAAAACGGAAGCTGGAGAACGGAACCGGAAGTCATGGGGAGGAGGCGGGGAACATTCCTGTAAATGGACTGGCTGGCCTCCTTTCTGATTGCTGATGAATGTGCTTTCTGTTTTCTCCTAGGACAGTGTTTCCCAACCTTGGCAGCTTGAAGATGTCCGGACTTCAACTCCCAGAATTCCCTAGCCAGCATTCGCATTCGCTGGCTGGGGAATTCTGGGAGTTGAAGTCCGGACATCTTTAAGCGGCCAAGGCTGGGAAACACTGTTCTGGGATAGGCTGCTAGTCCCGCTCCACGTATATGCTGATTGAAGAGCAGCCGCAGAATACTTATCCACGAATAAGTGCTCGGTTATTCGACTCTTTGTGTTGCAGTCAGTGCTTCTGAAGCCGCCACTATTCCAACATTTACGGTCCGCCTCTGTCAATCCGGGTACCTGCCCAAAGTGATGGAAGTAAGTGTAATTCGCTGAGACAAGATACGTTGCAGAGCTTGCGCTGCTCTATGCAGGGCTGCTGTTTCATAAGGTTGGGGACGAAGCTTGAAAGGCGCAGTTTCTTTGTCAGGCCACCCAAACTATGTAACAAAGATGGGATTATCTATGGAGATTCTCGATCATCCAGGTCATGGTTGTCCCAAAGGTGCTTTTTCAAGAGGCTACTGGACTTTTTAGTTTTTTTTTCTTCAGCTCTGAAGAAGCTTCTTGAATGAGAAGCAAAACGTCTTCAACGAAAAAAACAACAACAGAAAGTCCAGTTGCCTCTTGAAAAAGTCCCTTTGGGACAAAAATGGGATTTCAATCCTGCCCATTGATGGGGTAAAGGGCCACCCTGTTCCTTTTTAAGTATGTGATATAAACATAGTAAAGAGTCGGTTAGAATCTGGTGTCTAAAAATAAATAAACAGAATAAACAAATGCCTTCAGTAGGACTGTCGCAGAATAGGCAGAATGTAACAATAGATTGTATTATCGACAACTTGCAACCCTAGATTTTCTGCATGAGCAATATAAACTAAGCATAATTTCACAGAAAATCTACATTGACATTGCCCAATAATGCCCCATATTCAGAACTTCACATCACCTTTATCTTTCACTAATTCACCTACTCTGTCATAAGCAGCAAAATCAGTCTTTTCTATGTGAATATGTATAGTTATAAATATATGAATTCACAGCCTGAAACCATTTATTTAAAACAACTTTTTTCAAAGTTACTCAACACTCATATTCCTTTCTGATATTGGGACCCCAATGGCCCAATCAGTTTTCTCTATTGTCTCATCTTATGCCAAAGGTGCTTTTTCAAGAGGCAACTGGACTTTCTGGTTTTTCTTTGAAGATGCTTTGCTTCTCATCCAAGAAGCTTCTTCAACTTTCGCATCTTGTCTCAACCTATCCATTCATGTATCCTAACCAAATATTATCCCCACCCCACCATTACTCCATTCGTTCAGAGCATTGTATAGTTTTCCACTACATTTCTGATTCTTTCATTCCATTGCACTCTGGAGCATAATTTATATTAATCACCAACCCATAAATTCATTCGCTCACATATGACATAATCTAGATCAACATTTTTCAATCTTGATATCTTAGAATTGCCACGGTTATGAGTCACTGATTGCAGTAATATCAATTCATAATTTCTGATTTTTATTTTTCTGCCTTTAAGTCAATTTCTGATTCCTAGCAATTGCTTGAACTGGTTCCTGCAGTTTTCTTGGCACTTTTTCAAAAGTGGTTTGCCCTAGTATTGTCCCTGGATTTGGGAGATGGTGACTGGCCCAAGGTCACTCAGTTAGCTTTTTTGCCCATGATTAGATTAGAATTCATGGTCTCCCAGTTTCTTGCCCGATGCCTTAATTACTATGAAAAACTGGCTCTCTAATTTCTGACATATCATTAGTCTTTTTCATTCATAATTAAACCTATACTTTTGCTTTCCTAAATTCATTCCACAATATCTGGCAATTTCATTGGAATTTATGGCATTCTTTTCCTTTTTATTGGTTTTCTCTTTTTCCTTTCAGTCCTTGATTTATATTTTTTACTATTTACTTGAAAATTCTTTTCAGATTTTCTCTATTCCATCATCATGCCGCTCTAAATATTGATCTCTCTGCCATCATGGAGTTGGACAATTGATAATTCATATGCTTTTTTTTAGAAAGGTAGAAAGACTTTGTCACACCCATTCTACATGTAGCTTTCCTCATTGGGGCTTGTCACTCTGAGCATATTTTGCTGGCATGCCGCAAGTGCAACCAGAGTACCAAAAACTTTATCCATAGGGGAAGAAGATATATGCGGTATGCAGCTTTGTGTATTCTTTTTAAGACAAAAGGAGTAAAGTTTGATAAATTTGCCTATTTTTGTGACCCATTAGTTTTAATAGGAGGAAACAAAAATCACATTATGGATGAACAATTTTATTTCAGAAATTTTTTAGGAAATTAAGTTTTCTATATTGAAGCAATTCCACAGCTATATAAAATCTGGAGGCAATCACCATCACATATTGCTGTGATTCCCAACATATAGGAATAGTCTCAACATCTTGTAAGGTGAATTAACCCATAAATATATTTGGGAGTGCATTTAATTATCAGTATAATAAAATTGAACAAAATTTCTATACAACCAGACTACATCCCAGGAGCTAGTTTTCTATAACTCAGAAATCAAATGGAGTGCTGTTACCTTCCCACCAAAGTGGCCCCTATTTTTCTACTTGCATTTTTTACGTACTTTCGAACTGCTAGGTTGGCAGAAGCTGGGACAAGTAATGGGAGCTCATTCCATTACCCAGCACTAGGGATTTGAACCGCTGAACTGCCGACCTTCTGATCGACAAGTTCAGCGTCTTAGCCTTGGGCGTTTAATCATGCTGGCCAAATGACCATGGAGACATCTTTGGACAGCACTGGCTCTTCGGCTTTGAAACGGAGATTAGCACCATCCCCTAGAGTTGGGAACAACTAGAACATATGTGCGATGGGAATCTTTACCTTTATGTAAAAGTAGCAATATAGTTGATATGTTAAAATATAATTAAAATGCACTTTTGCCATATCCTAATGCTGCAAAGCTTTTTATTATATATTCTGGAATTTGATCCAAGGATGCTTATAGTGAATTAATAGATTGATTATTTTTGAAACCTCAATTTTGTGAAGAGAATTCTGTTTACCTGTCTTCTTTTTATAGGGAAATATATAGTTTTCTATCATTAAAAACAACACTTAATTATTCTGAAAAGTCTGATAGTTTAGGGAATAGTAATAGCTGATTATTTTTATACCATACTCTTTCCTATTAACTAACAGAACCCACATCAACATAAGTAAATAATAGTACAAAAGATAATGCGTGTCTATTTTCTCTGTTACGTTAATATGAAAATTGAAACACTGTATTGCGAAAGGAAAATGGATCTCATTTTTAAGAAGTTCTACCTTAAGAAGTACCGTTTTCTAAATTGACACCATTAAAACTATAAATTGTTTCAAAGTGGTTTATTGCCATTAGAACATTCATGTTGTAATTTCTCCCCATAGGGAAGGTTTACTGCCCCAAAGTTGTTGAAGTAAAATAACATTATTAAAGACAATCTATATATATCATTACAATTGTTGATAAAAATCACAACAAAGAGGTCAAATTAAACCAATAATCTTTCAAAAGTATTCATTCCTATATGCAGGCTTTTCTTTGTGTGTGTTAATAATATGTGTTAATAATATGGCATCTGCAGATGAATGCAAAAATAGAATCATACTATTTATTTTATTTGTTACAAATAAGAGTGTTCAATTGGGCTCTTAAAGAAGATGTTACTTACATCACAATGGGATGTAGCACTGTACTTTATTCACAGATACATGTGCTTTTAAAACATCTGGGCACTGAATGTATCATTTGCAGAATGCTTACATACAAAGAAAAGATGGTATAGTTTCCAAACCATGTAGTTGGGGACCCAGAGCTTAATCTTGTACTCTAATATAAAATATACAGTAACTATGAGTCAGTTTGTTCGAATCCACTCATAAATTAATTGGAACTTCACTGCCTTTTTAATTTTTTGATAAAAATAAGTTTAGCTTCAAATGTCAAATATACACATTAGCAGATGTAACATATTCAAACTATTAGACTCACAAGAGTTAATTGAGGAATCCATTTTCAACTGCTTATATGGAGAATTGATAATGGATCTTGAATTTTTAAAAAATGCTGCTCTTGAATAGTTTACATTGCTCCAATGCACTTAAAGAGGCAGAATCACAATTTCAATACATTTGTACATCTGACTGCAAAATAACCAACATTCAGTTTCCAAATCACATTTTATTAATCAATTATGCCTTTTCTTGTTTTTCTTAAATTAGCAGGTTTTTTATTTCAGAAAAGTTGGTACATATTTGAGTTGAATAATTTTGTAATATTGAAAAAATTCTTATAAGGCAGAAAAATGATCTAATTTATGAACACCTGTGCAGTATTTTGTATAAGGGAAGCTTAAAAAGTTAAAAATGATACTGAATGCTAGCATTAATATTTCCATGATGGCGCTGATGCAAAAAAGAGAAAGAGAGAGAGATGATGACAAAGTCCTTCCTTGCTTATATTCTGTGAAGAGCAGCACCTTTTCAATTTTTCTCCATGAATCAAATATGCAATTATTTTTTTGCCATACTGTCAGGAGGAATAAAAATAGAAGGAAAAGAAAAGGATTAATTCATTGACACAGAAGTTAGAGTCAAGATCATGTAAGAAATATAAAAATATTTGAACGTTTTAGTTATACCCTTAATGTAAAAGAAATAATCACAAAGTACTCACTTATGTTTGATCAACCTTCCTCCTTGAATAAGTTGTGCAATTTCATTAGTGAAATGACAAGCAAACAACAACCAGTTCCTGGGTTGCACCTTATAGGCAAACCTCATAAAAGTCAAAGAATAGCAAGTAAGTGCTGTAAAAACAAAGTTAAAGATTAAATGACTTAATGTTTAAATTTAGAGCAACATTCACTTTTAGTTCTGCAAGTACTGTGTTATTGCATATCCAAAGAATCTCATTTTACATATATTTTACTATCTTAAAACAACATTATTAATAAAAGCTAAAACTGTAACAAGTGTTATCCCTGAGGAGTGGGGACTATTTTACAAATGAACCCACCCTGGCATCCAAAAGAAATATGAAAGGCTCACAATGGGCCTCCTTGATATAAAAACAGAACCTCTGCATTTTTGGAGGTAAAGAACTGGGTAATGGAAAATTTGTCTCATAGTAGACAAATAAACTGGATTTAGACCAGAGTGCACCACTACAGATAACTGTGTTGTTTTATATGATATCAAGTAATTAAAGACGATAAACGATTCACTGCTTTCATAGATCTCAGTGTGGCGCTCAATTCTTTAAACAGAAACATGCTGTAAAAGAAATTGATCATCTTAAACATGGAACCTAGACTCTTACTCATAGTTAAGGCCCGCTACTCAAACACACTAGAAAATGTGTACAGGTGCAAATAGTTCTGTAACTCAGTCTACCTATCCATAACATATTAGATAGGGTTGTTTTCTAACTCAAATGTTTTTTAACCTCTGTCAATTATATTCCAGGATTCGTGTATGCTTCACACACTTATATGCCAAAAATTCATGATGAATGTATTAATATCCTTTTATAGGCTGACAATGTGGTTGCCATGGAGCATTATCAAGCAAGTCTAAGAAGACTGTTGCAAAAGCTAAATACCTACTGTGATCTTCTCTAAATATCAATAAAACCAAATTTAAAGTACTCCTTTTTGCTAAAGTATTTAGCAAAAAACTGTGAAATATAACTGGCAGCTGGATGTAGAGTCCATTGAAAATAGTGAATTTTTTCAGCTATTTAGAAATGGCTTTTACCAAAATGGGATCATAGGCAAATCATTTTAAAAGAAACTTGGTGAAGTCTGAGACAAGTATCAAAACATTATATAAATTGCTTAATTACAGTTAACCGAGGACCTTGGCCCCCATAATGAAAATAATTAGGGCAAAAATAATCTCAGTGCTGACCTATAGCACTGAACTGTGGGTTTTACAAAAACCATTTCACTTCAATTTCCAATCTGTTTTATAAGAAGCATATTGGCAACAGACAAGAAAATTGTAGCGCTCAGAGCAGAAATAGGTATCCATTCCATACACAGCTACTCAGCTATTAAAAAGTTTTTATCTACTGGTAAAGGATCCACTCAATGGATTCTGATACCCAAAATATGTTTAGCTGAACAAATAAGTATGGGTCAGCCCAACTCCTGGGTAAGCTGTCTTACCAAATTATTTTACGGCTTTTCTATCCAATATTTACTCTCCACTGCCTTATATATATATAGCCTTTATTGTCATTGTACAAAATAAATACAACGAAATTGCCTTCCAGGCAAAGTACAATTTTTAAACGGAGTCCTAGATATGGTAGCAGTACCCAAATAGACATGAAGTTCATGGCAAGAAATTTATCTTTGAATTGGTTGGCTAAGAATAAAAATACTTTCAAAACAAAAAAAAAACTGTCAATGAGTTTGAAGCCATGCCTAAGAAACCTATTCTAGAGCAAATTTTGAGCTGTTGGATTTGGTGGCCAAATATGGTCACTGCTATCATTGGCCATATCATGAGAAGATATATGTATGTTCAGTGTCCCAGCCAATAAAGATATTTCTCATGTTTTTTTCAATTGTCAATTGAACATCCATTTGGGATTAGGAATTTGAAAACCTTACTTGAAAGAACAGCCCACTGGGACTTAAATTGCACACTGTGATATTTCTTCCTGGTCTCTAATATATGCATTATTAGCAGAAATGTTAAATTAACAGATGCAATTTAGCTAATAATTCATTGGTATTATATTTTCTTTTTTAGCTATTTTATCCTGGAAACAGATCTTGTATTTTACCTTTATTTTCTTTGCTAAGATTGTAAGACTAATCAATCAATAAACATTGCAAATTCTGCACATCTAGATAGCTTGTTAGCAATTTAAAGAAATATTGTTTAAAACTGAAGTTAACTTCACCACTTGCCAAATGTCATTCGGCCACTGATGATTTCTGGTGATTTCTTCATGTCATTGATGGCAGCAATAGGAAGTCCCCAGTTGGCAACAGGTCCCCAGAAATGCTATAATAAAGGCACACAATAAGAAAAGGAACTTTCCCTTTTGCCAATTCAAAAATATTTTAAATCAGATTTTTTAAAAAAATCAGAACTAAATGTTTATTGTCTCTGATTAATGCAATCCCATTTGAAAGCAAGAGCTAGGGACACATTTTGTTCCTTAATCTAAAATATATATATAACATCACTGCTACTTGCAATTCCAAAGAAACACACCAGTACCAAACATCCCGGAAAGCCTTTATGGCATTACTAGCTTCTTCTCCATTGGCTAAGCAGCCAAGAGTAAGTACTGTATATACTCGAGTATAAGCCTAGTTTTTCAGCCCACTTTTTGGGCTGAAAAAAGCCGCCTCGGCTTATACTCGAGTCAGTGAAAAAATTTGCCCGAAATGGAGGAGAAAAAGGGGCGGGGCCATGCTGCTGGGTGACACTCGTGAATGGCCCAGTGCCCCTGTGAGTTTCCCCTCCCTCTGTGTCAGTTTGCCGCGCAGCGCGCACCGCACCATCCCCCCTCCTCACGTTCTAATGTAATGCAGGGCTGTCTTACGATTCCCCTTCCTCCCCCTCCTGCCGCTCTGCAACGATGTCCCACCTCCTCCTTGTTATGGCAAGCAGCCACATAGCGATGTCCCACCTCCTCTGGTACAGTGATCCAATGATAGGAATCACTGTGCCGTGTGTCATAGGAGGCGGGACATCGCTCCCGCGGCTGCACGGGACATCATCATCACAGCGGGACATCAGCATCATGAGGTGAGTGAAGTATTTCATTGAATACACCGCTAGTTTACTGTTTTTCTTTGAAATAAATATTCAAAAACATTATTGGTATCTATTTTTATTTTTGAAATTTACCGGTAGCTGCTGCATTTCCCACCCTAGGCTTATACTCGAGTCAATAACTTTTCCAGTTTTTTGTGGTAAAATTAGGTGCCTCGGCTTATATTCGGGTCGGCCTATACTCGAGTATATACGGTATAATCTGGCTTCTATAGCCTCAGTGTCTAGGAGAAGTTCTGTGTTGCCAAGTGTTGATAATTCAATTTTGTAATGGAGATATTTGCTTTCCTATAACTCTTTTTCTCTAGCTTTTTTTTGAGGACTAGGTATGCAAAATGTTCAACTGATGCGGTACATCCTTAGGATAGAGGTAGTATGTAAATAAATGGCATATATACACATGTAGTCCCATGATATGACTGATTGGCAGTAGGTATAACTCTGAATGTCCTTTTTGATTAGAACTACATTTAGCCTCCTGACAGAAAACAGAGTGGGTCAATTTAGCATTTGTGTTCCCATGAACATACTAACTTCTCTTGATTCAGGAAAGGAGGTACAAACATGTGGTATAGACTAACTTGGAGGAACTTTACTGAACACATTTCTACAGGTTTATAACCTACATACATAGCAAACTACTTTGTCATCAATTAGACTAATGAATTAATTATATTACTACCACTAAATGAGGTACTATGAAAGGAGTACCTCATTTTTTTCTGAAAAAATATAATTTCCCCCCCACAAAAACATGAGTTGGGAAGCCTTCTGTCACAATTTCAAGTTTTATTTTGGGGCATTTTCCAGATTATCTATTAATTGGAAATAATTTTGTTGTACTATAAATGAAAACAACTTATCCCTAGGATCAGCTGGATTTGAACTTAAAGAATACTATGACTGGCACAATTATAAGTGGCTGAAAGGAAGTAGAAATAATAACTTACCGTACTGTTTGATGAGCAGTCATAATGGTTCATTGTTTAAAAGGAGATGTGAAAGAGAAAAAAAGGCAATAGCCTCTATGAAATAGAATTGCATATATAAATACTTGTTTTTATTTGTATCTCTAGCCCACTTTATTACTAAATGCAGTTAAAAGTAGAATGCAATTCATTTAAAACTGTTAACAATGATAAAATTATACCATGTTAAAACTCTAAAACAAAGGACAACAGTAGATCAGATTGACACCACCAGTTTTAGGCAAATGCCTATATAAATATAAGAGATTTGTACCACCAAGATCTGCATACCTCTGATAAATATACTTCTTTAAGAATACTTTCCCTAATCTTAATTGGCAGATAAGTACATATAAGAGAAAGTGCTGCTATATATCCAGGTCCTGGGATGTAGGACCTATTTATCAGAGTTGTAGTACAAAATTGTAACTAAATTGATGTAGTTGGTTGGGTTGATACTGAAGGAAAAAGAATCACAGAGATTTTAGATGTTACCACCTCTGCACTCTGGACTCAGTTTTATTGTCATCACAACTATCCTCAAATTACAGAAATAGAGGATTATGAAATGTTCCAGAGTAGCATGGTTAATAGTACAATAAACTGAAACTGGGGAAGAGAAAAATCAACATTTGACACTTCCATGTTTAATCAATTTAGATACAATATGTATGGCTGAGATATGAAGTTTACTCTAAATTTAATGCTAATTGCTATACCATACCTATATAGCAGTGGTTCCCAAACTTTTTCAGTCCACTGCCCCCTTGGTGCTACAAAGTGATCCTCAGTGCCCCCCACCCAGTGGTGGAATTCATTTTGTTTTTACTACCGGTTCTGTGGGCGTGGCTTGGTGGGCGTGGCTGGGGGGGTCATGTGACTGGGCGGTTTGCACGACGGAAGGAAGATAGTAACAGTAAAATTCAAAACTGTAACAATTAATTGCACATTTATTCAAAATCCAATTTAAAAACATTTTTAGTTAATGTTAATTCAACAAAATTGTTGAACATGATCTAGTGATACCAGATTTTCAAAGTCTGATAGTCATTTATCAAGAACCTTAGTAACTAGTAACTTAGTAAACTCAGTAAAATTTAGTAACTACTTCATTGTTCAGTACATTCTGTGTAATACAGTACATGATTGATCATTCACACATACACTGCTGCCTTTTGTTTTTTTCAAAATAACAGGGTGGGGTGGGGGTAGAGAAGGAAGAAGACTTTGTTCTGTGGTATCTGCCATTTCAGAAATGCTCATTACACTGCTCCATGTGATCAGTCTTTCCGTATTCCTCAATGTATTGGTGCCCAGCAGCTGTTCAAAACCCTTGTAGTACTTATGGAGCTGTAGATGATACTATGGCAAAATACAAGCCTTGCAGCTCATATACTCATACAACATAAGAGTGATGCCATTATCCAGATTTATCTGTGACAAAGGTCTCACTGTGCATAAATATCAAGATAGGAAGGGCACTTTATTAAAAAAAACCTGCAGTGTTTTCACGCGATTTGGTTATAAAAGATCTTGTTTGGCATACTGGGAACATTTAGACTGCATTTTCTTCTAATATGGGACGTTGTTCTATCATAATTTTGTTTTGTTTTGCTTTGCTTTTTCCTGTATGTGACAATATCCAACTTTAAACAGTAATTAGACCATTTTTATTTCCTTTTTTTAAAACAGTATATGTTGGAAATGCTTATCCCTTTTCCACAACTTACCCTATATTTCAGCCTTCAATGAGATTACTTTGCAACTCAAAGTTTGAGAAACAATCCCAAGTGCCCTTCCTCCCACTCCTCGCTTTTTAAGGATACCTCTATGAATGGAGCGAGGAGGCATAGGGGGACTAGCCTCTCCCCCCCTCCGCCGCATGTTTACCTGTGTTGCATTTCTAAGGTGGGATAGGTAGAGATAGGCAAGAGTGGTGCATCCATGTGGAGCGGGTGCAAGAGGGATTGGAGGGAGTGGCTCCATTGCACAGGCGTGCCTTGGTGCAATCCTTGCAGAGGCGGCTCGCAGCACAGTCCCGGAAAGGGAGTCAGAAGTAAAGCCATTTATAAAAGCGCGAGAAGCAGGCAGGCAGGCGAGCTCTCTTGTGCAGTGACATCAGACTTGCTGCATAATGCAGCGCCAATTCCCAATCCCTGAAATGCAGGCCCAAGGACAGCCCCGTTCAGTCCCGCATCTCTTCTCCGTGCACAGCACGTGCAGAGTTGTATCAGAGGAGAAATGCAGGCAAAAGGCTCTTCTCTTCTTTCTCTGCCCCCGCTTTGCCTCAACCCCCCCCCCCGGGCCTGACATGCTTGTATGCCTCCTGAATGAGCGGGCGAGCGAGTGAAAAATCCTTCCAGTCTTTGGGACGTTAGACTGAATTTCACCCCTGCCTGAAGTGCTCAGCTGACTGGTGGCCAACAGAACCCCAGGCAGAATTGTGCCCTGCGAGGGGGCCACCTCCAGCACTCCTCTGCCACCTCCCTTGCCTCTTAGCGCCCCCCTGTCATCCCCCCAGGGGGCAGTACCGCCCACTTTGGGAACCACTGCTATATAGCTTTTCCATTATAAATAATTATAATCACACATAATTTGAGATTTCAAGACTTATTTTTAACTGAATTTCTACATTTACCAGTCACATAATAATACAAATTATGTTCTCTGTACCTCTAGATTACTAAAATAATTATGAATAATAACCATAGAAATATTAAATACTTTTAATTTATCAACATTCCATAGTGTTGATATAATTTAGAAGCATACTATCTCTGCCTTTTTTTGTTAAAAAATGGCTTAGTTACACTCACATATCTGATTTACCAATTAAGCATGGCTACCATCTGTGCTTTGCAATATTACAATTTTTTGGGACTGGTGGGATGGGGGTATTGCATCCATACTGATATTGATATAAATTTAGTGGATCCCATAATTGTATGAAAATCATTAGTACTTTGGACAAGTACTTTGGACATTTGTTTCAGGCCCTGAAACAAATTAAAAGAAAAACTGTGGAAAATGTGACCTGCAAACTGATGGCAGGGATCATATGATATCAATGCTGAAAGAGTTATGCTGACAAAACCACCATTGCATTAGACATGGTCAGACAGAAGCAACTTGTATAAGGAATGTAAAAAAAGTAAATAATCAAAGATCCCTATGTTATGTTTCTGTAATAGATGTCTAGGATTAACTGCTAAAAGTTTCCTGTTATATTTTCTATAGGTTTCACTTTTCTGTATGCCCTACAATCCTAACATATGCCCCAAATTGGTTTTAAAGGCTAATGGATTCTTTGCAAAGGCTCTGAATAAGTTCTGATAATTGCAGCTGGATAAAAAAAGCCATAGAAATTGGGCAGGGCTCCCTCGCTGAAGCTGGAACACTTTACTACCCATACAAGATACTGTCAAATTCCAGCCCTAAACTATTACCAATGTACTAAAATAAAGTGTCATGCAGATTTTAACCTTCATAATGCAATAATGTAAATTTGTAACTAAATATTTTAAGATATATAAAAACATAAAACTCTCACATGTAGAACAAAAGCTGAAATAAAAATTCTGTTAAATTATATTGGCAGTATTTTAATAATAGAACAATTTTCAAATGACACTTATGCATAATGATGCATAATGGACATAATAATGCACATAGATATTAACATTTTCCCTAAAATCTTACCTATATATGCTTGAAACATAATTATATCATAACTAATGGGACAAATGTTTTAATTTTAAACTCTTTAGCAGTAAATAATTGCCATTTCAATTACATATATTTCTCTCGCAATAAAGCAACAATCTTCATCAATGTGCAGTTTTTAAAACTGTAAGTTTTTTTAAAGTTAAGAACATACAGTATCATGCTCTGTGTTAAATACCTTTCTTTTTCAAAACAATTTAGTGGTCAGGCAAGTATTGCAAGGTTTCTTCAGCTTTGCTCAATCTCCTAAGTAATGAAATCTTGGAGAGATTCACCAGGAACATTCTTAGGCAATACTATCCCTATTTACTTTTGAGAAAGTGCCAATGAACTAAATGTTTATTTGTATACTTATTGCAGGTGTAATTATCAGTTACTTTATTGCACTTGTGTATTAAACCTTAATCTTAGATAGAAAGCCCTGTTGCAAGGCTTAACATATTGGCACTTCAGTTCCTTTAATTAAGGAAAGCCATCATCTCGGAAAAACTTTGAAAGGAATTTCACATGCTTACTACATTCCTGAAACCGATATTGCTTGTTAATTCCTTTTAGCAGCAATGTGACAAATTATAATGGCTTTCCAGAAAACTTAATTCCCATTCACAATCAAGAAGTGGGACCATCATTATTTGACAGGGATTATAGCTTACTCTCATGGCCTATTATTAGAGAGGCACTTGAAAATTTGGTGTTTGTAAATGAATGATTTGGTATTATTTAGCTTTCTGCCTATTTAAAAAGCTTATTTTAATTCTTGAAATAACATCAAGGACAAGTTGCCGTTTTCTTGTTAGGAATTAACTTATGTTTGTTCAAGTTAGCAACAATTTATATTTGACTTTTCAACAAACCCAGTACTAAATAGTTAACTTTCTGTACAGAAGCAAAAGTATTCATACAAATAGTGAATCTATTCCAAGATAATGCCTATAGTTCTGAAATCAAAAAGTTATATTTTTTTCAGTAAAGTCTGTTATTTTTGCAGATAAAAATCAACTGATATGGAAAACAAAAACAAATTTACTTCAATGTCTTGTGTATTCTCAAAATAGATATTGCCAGCTCTTAAGAAATATATAAATAGTAACAGAGATGAACAACAGCAACAAATCACAATACATTGCAAGTTTATTCAGAAGCATATCCCAACATTTAACAAAACATTTAATCCAAACAATAATATAGCCTTAATACAGTATTTAACAGATGCATCTTCCATCATGCCACGCTTGTTTCGAATTACTGCAAAGAGCAAGAGTCTTGTCCTTCAAACAGTTCCTACCTTCCCTCAAACTCATTTTCAAAATAATTTTCATGTATTCCCAGGGAGAGGCGTTCTTTTTGCCTGTGCTGTTGGCTTTGCTTTTCTATTTTAGAAATCCCTTGAGAACATTTCTCAGTTGGGAAACTTAATAAGCACATTTTAGAAACTACAGCCTATGCACCACGGATGAATCTTGTCACAAGTTGGCTTGTGCCTCCTGGCTTTTCATTTTAAGAGGGCAGGTCAATTATTTCAAGGAGAAGAAAACTTGTGTGTGGTGAAAGTGTATGTGTGTCTTTGCTGCCTGAGAATTACAATCCTGCTGTAACCCATTTGGCTTGTCCCAATCCTCTGCAAGGGGGACTATATGTTGTTCCGTCACTAAGTCTTGTCAGACTGTTTGCGACCCCCATGGACCGCTGCTTGCCAGCCCCACTCCTGACCTCCTCTATCTTGCCAAAATCCATGTTCTTTATGTCAATGACACTATCTAACCAATCTCATCCTTCTCCTTTTAGAATAGAAGAGAATAAGAGTTGGAAGGGACCTTGGAGGTCCTCTAGTCCAACCCCCTGCTTAGGCAGGAAACCTTACACCACCTCAGACAAATGATTATTCAATCGCTTCTTAAAAACTTCCAGTGTTGGCTCATTCACAACTTCGGGAGGCAAGTTGTTCCACTAATTGTTCTAATTGTCAGGAAATTTCTCCTTAGTTCTAAGTTGATTAGTTTCTTCTCCTTGATTAGTTTCCACCCATTGCTTTTTGTTCTACCCTCAGGTGCTCTAGAGAATAGCTTGACTCCCTCTTTGTGGCAACCCCTGAGATATCCGAACACTGCTATGATGTCTCCCCTAGTCCTTCTTTTCATTAAACTAGACATACGCAGTTCCTGCAACCGTTCTTCATATGTTTTAGCCTCCAGTTCCCTTGTTGCTCTTCTCTGCACTCTTTCTAGCGTCTCCATATCTTTTGTACATGTGGCGACCAAAACTGAATTGTGAGCCTCCTATGTATATTTTACTTGCAATCTTTCCTAGCATCAGGATCTTTTCCAAAGCAAGCACCCAAATATATAGAAGCCAAACCCTTTCCCCCACTTGCGCTTATATGGGACACAAACCCGGGATCTTTCTTCTGGCTATATAACTCGGGCTCCGTTTTCATCCCAGTCTTTGACCGAGACAGATTTTTATATTATTGATGATTATGATGATGATTTTACAGGACTTCTATGGACGCCTACGTCACATACAGTGATTCTAGGAGGCTCACAATTCAGGACAGGACAGGAAGACGAAGCCCAACTCTGGGTGGGGGGGCAGATGACCTTGACCCGTTTCCAAACGGCCCAGACGGGTCAGCTCCGACAAGGAGCTTGGACGGAAGGACCGCCAGAAAATGCCGGGGCTTATAGCAAAGCCGGGGAAGCGCTGTCCCTGTAGTACTTCGGAGGGTGTTCCAGCTTCGGGGCACCACAAAAGGAGGAACCGGGCCAAAAGCGACGAACCGCCCTCTCCCTTACCTCATGAGGTAATCCCTGAAGTCCTTGCTGCGCACATAGTCCACGGCTTTCCGGGCCAGGGCCGCCGCCATGGCGAACGACAGGCGAAGGCAAACGAGCTCCCGGTGGCACCGCCGACGCGGCTAACAATGACAACCTTCTCCGCGGCCGGGAACGAGCCTCCTTTTCACGACGGCTCCGCCCCCTGCCTTACGATAGCACTCGCGTTTCCGTAGCAACGCCCATCGTGGATAGGCGCCGGTTCTTCCTTCTCCCCCCTCCCCCCACTTTCAATGGACTCGTTCAAGGGCGGGGAAGGAAAGGGTTGCCGTAAAGCACGGACGACGCCGGTTTCTCAAGCCGCGTTTCTGTTGGCTGCGACCAGGGATCTGATGGGCTCTTATTGGTCCGTTGCGGTAGCCTGACGTATCGCTACATGGGGCACCCTCCGTCGCCTTCAGTTTGCCGGTCAAGGGCAAGATGAGTGGTTGTGAGCGGGAGGCGGAGCTGATTCATTCTTTCCTCGGCCATTGGTGGCTGAGTTCCGGAGTGCCAATAGTGGAGGGAGCGCTGTCCTCGCTCAGGTTTCGGTATGAAATAATTAAAATCCAGCTCTTCAAATAGTGCTTTTAGCGTCGTATTGTATTTGGGGCAGCGTGGTCTACCTTCTGCACTGCTTTTGGACGACTCAGAACACTTGCTGGTCAAACACTGAGTCCCGTCTACTTAGTTTGTTTTCTTTCTAGGAAAAATACTTCAAGTTCAAATTAAGATCATTAATTTACCAAAACTAAAGGTAGTATTTCAAAAGTGGCTGCATCATGCAGTAATTCCTACAGTAACTTTGATATTCCATTTGTTTCCTAAACAAAACCAGTATAGAATCCTCGTCATTTTACATTGCTGTCCATCATAATCCCAAGAATAGGTGTTTCCACATATTAGAAGTTAAAAATACTGAATTGCAAGTTCAAAACTACATTTCTATGCTGAGAAAGAAGCCGCTATTAAAACAATATCTATGTCCAGATTATGGTGGTTTTTAAATCTTTTCTACTTGACAATTTAAGTTTTTGAGAAGCCACTGCTAGGTTCAGACAAAATTGGAGGAAGATACTTTGTTATATTGCACTGGAAAATTTGGCATGCGGACCCTAGAAAAATATTTTCCTCCCATCTGGTGGGCTCTTAAAAAGAGCTTTTGTTTCTAATCTTGATCTTTACTTATCAAGATTAGAAAAGCTCTTTTTAAGAGCCCACCAGGTGGGAGGTAAATACTATATGCTGTAATGTCCATCTTGAAACCTTTAATTATTTGAATTTCACCAGTATGACCAAAATGATGCTCAAAAGAAAGAACTTTTGCATTGAAGTTGGGAAAGCTTTTTTAAAATGAAAAAATATTTGAAGAAAAATTTAAATTTAGAAATGAACAACTTCTCTTGTTTCTGGTTATTTATGTATTTCTACAAATTGTAAACCAATTGCAGAGAAATCTAGGCTACAGTTGATTGCTTCGTCTGCAGTTTATACCATTATCAATACAACTAGAGGTTTTATCCAGTCACTGGTGTAACTGTCATGACTGAATCATATAACTTCTCAGTTATTGGAAAATTCATACAGAATTGCTTAGTTTTGATTCTCTTATGATTTCCTCTTTCTTTTTGAATTACCGGTATATGGAAAATTATGTCCCTGTGGGTTTTCCATTTCTAGATAGATAAAAGTGTTCTGTTGGTTTCATACATTTAATACGGTGATTGAAAGACTTTTAAAAGCTTTCTATTTCATAAGTCTAAAAAAACCTATCTTGAATAGATTATTTCTAATCCAGGTAAGGCTGGGTTTGTTTTTTTCTACATGACTTTTAGCCTCTTTGGCAAATAAATGACATAATAACTCTTATCTTTACTTAGAAGGATAGATAATGAAACTGTTCATTACTCTCTTAGTTCTGGAGATTACTTTCCTTCTCTGTTAGTTTAAACTTGGTTCATATAACTGTAGAGCTCTTATCCTTGAGAAGAATTGTAAGAAACATCTGCCTACTATTAATAAGGTTTTTTTTTTAAAAAGAGAGTGTAATAACAACTAGTTCTATTATCTTTTTGGACCTCATTTATGCCCTACAATAATGATACAAGTAGGATATCTGATGAGGTTGGCCCTTTAACAGAATTTTGATTCAGTTCCTTTGAGTCGCACACTAAAAAGCCGATCTAGATCAATATCTAACAAAAAGTTAAACTGTAACTTGCTTGGGAAATCAGTCTGAAAACTTTAAACACTTTCCAAAATAACTGGGATCAAAGGTAAAATGATGGCTGTTCACTATAAAGTCAGAACTGCTGATCCTTTAAGGAGGTGTGTGGGTTAATGTGCAGGCTTTACCTCCACAGGCAAATCTTTCTATTATTATTAGATTTATGCACATACACTTTATGCACATCTTTAAGAATAATAGCACCCAGAAACATATAGAAAGTGTTCATCAACATCCTAGCCAGATATTTGGTGTTCATTAATTGATTCAGTTTGTTTCACCTTTCTGTTTGCTGTATTTGGATAAATTGGTTAACAACAAGTAAAATGCAAAGAGAAATGTTAACATTATTAACAATTGCATTATTGTTTGAAATGCTTGGTATGGTGAAAAAAAATGTCAGCTACCGGAAGCCACACTTTTAAGGATGTCAGTTTCCTGATAGAGAACTGCAGTGGAGAAGGTTGTTATGTTGCATAATCACATCAATAATAAATGCAATATTTGGAGGCCTTTGAAAAGCTTTAAACAACCATGGGTGGGGGAGGTACGGTCTCAACTGGGTAAGGGTACTGCTTCCCTTTTATGCTTTACTCACTGGACACATACTCTCTCTGTACCATAGCAATTGTTTATTGGTTGGATGTGTCTTAAACTGCAGAAATTAGTTCAAATGACATCTGATAACAATGAAATAAGGAACTCTTATCCTTGTTCATATAACTACACCTATGAAAGTCTGGGTTTTCAAACACACAGGGAGAAATGCCTGAAGCTGAGTCCTGGATCCAACCACAAGTGAAAACAGTTTTTTACCTAATGTTAAGATAGGCAGGATATACAGTCTATAAAGCAAGTTTTTCTGGCTTAGCAATATTCATTATTGCATTAGCATACTGCTGCAGCAAGGAAATAGAATTAAAAGCTCCATAGTTTCAATGTAAAATGAGACCATCCTGCTCTGTAGAAATCATTGGCACTGATGCTGTGTACAGATTTGAATGGAATTTGGACTGTGAATTTGAGATGTAAACTTTTACCTAATGTGCTCACCAAAACAGAACATTTCAGTTGATGTGACAGTAAGGCTGGGATCATTACTTCCAAGTCCTAATATGACTGATTTTGTCACAGCTTGCTTGGTGACCTTAGACATAATGGTTTATAAATTCTTTCTATTTTAGTATTAGCTGTGAACCCAGGCACTAGATTGATCAACACACACTTAGCGCATGGGAAACTCAGCTATGAGCACATGTGATTGGCCATTATTAAGAGCTAATTTACATGTATGAACACGTCTCTTTTTATGCTGGTTTTATTCACAGAATATAGAATAGATTTTCCCAGCTTACAAGTAATCCTTGATTTAAACCCCTGCATTTAATAAAGGTTCAAAGTTATGACAGTGCTGAAAAGTGATTTATGTCCCATCTTTGAAGTTACAACCATTATGTGACTCCTGCAGTCACATAATCACAATTCGGGCACTTGGCAACTGGCTTGCATTTATGACAGTTGCAATGTCTTGTGGTCACATGATCTCTTAAAAATGATAGCTTTCAGTGATTGCTTCTTTCTAGTGCAGACAAATATAAAATGCTTGACTAAAATTACCTCATCGAAAGATTTTCAACCTCTATTACAGCCTCTCCATATATTTGACTGCTGTTTTTTCAGTTTAAAGTCACACAAATTCACCATTTACTTATGCATGAGACTTAGCTTCTTCAAAGCTGGTTTTCAAAGAGATTGATTATGTACCACCAAGTCATTGTTCACTCTAGTGATGATAGATGGATTTTTTCAATGATCCAAAAAGATACCCAAAATTCCAAGTTTGTTTTGGTAATTTGGAATTAACATCATAGTATCTACTAGTTACCACAACATCACATTGCGCCTTCATATCTTCACTTTCTTGCAAATTTATCTGTAGATATTTTAGCTAGGTTACTCCTGCTTCAGTGGCATTGCATTTCTATATTTTCAGAATGTTGTTAAATCATAACTACACATCTTGACACAACTCTTCAAATATCTTTTAAAAATATATTTAGTTATCAAGAACTAGTGGGCATTGTTCTTTTTTATTCAATAGTTAGTCAGAGGTATCCATGGGTCCCAGTGCTTTTATGGTGAAAGCAGCATTGTCACACTGCAGTGCATGTTCTCTCCTTTCATAGACGAGAGTGATATCAAACATAAAATGCATGCTGCTGCACTGCTGCATTTATCATTTCTCTCCCATGGATGTCCAGAAGAGTGACAGAATGTGCATGGCGACATTCACATCCCCCTTATATACTTGTATGCAACACTGCAGTGCAAGTATAAAAAAGCAGACCATGACATCTCAACAAATTTTACCACTTTGGTGTCATCATAAAGGAAAGGATGCCTATGGTACAGTATAGATGCTTTACCATGAAAATGTTCCCCCTGCCCCAATCCCTGTGGATCATGTGCTACAACAGATACAATAGCTTTACTATTCAAGGTGGCCCATAATTTATCCTAATGTGCATTGTGAAATATCTTTTCTGAATGTGTTGCATCTTCTTATGATATAGTCTATGGGAATAATATATACATGTACCTTAATTCTATGAAAAGGTGACATGCTTCTTGATTAATTTCTAAATATATGTGTTCTGATTCATATTATTTGTAATCCAACAGGTTTCATAGATTCTAATCCTTTTACGATTAAAGAGGACATCCCTTGAATCATCTATGATTAAAAACAACAGTCAAACTTGATTTGAATAATGTGCCTCTTTGTACTTTTCTGTTGTCAGCGGGTATCTAAAGCAGAAAAAGCCATTTTTTGCTACTTATAAGTATCCTAAACTGAGGAGGATTCTGCTATGGGTTCTGAAAGGTGAGAAAGCCTTCGAACATTCCATTCTGTTACCAACAGATAAACAGGACCACACATTCAGAATTTCTAATACCCAAAGCATTTTCGTATTTTTTTTTCTATATTTAAGAAAACTCACTTTATGGTGTTTCCCAGCACTATTTTATTTGAAAAGTCAAACTTGAAGAACAGCTGCTCTGCTGCAGTCCTGTGTGCACAGCACATCAAAATGTACATTAAAATATAATTTAAAAATTAAGGGCAAAATAAAATAAATATAACGTTTTGTTGAACACAGAAACAAACATCAAGAAGCACACTACAGTAGCTAATGCAGTTTCTTGCTCTTTTGTGTATGCAGGCTCAATTAATACAAATCTCTCAAATTATGCTTAGCACCAAAAATGGTGTTACTTCTCAACAACAACAACAACAAAAGTTCTGTAGAATGCAATACCCTGACTTCACAGTTTCTCCCCAAGAATAAATGACAAACGATGCAGCTTCTCCCGCACACTTTCAGCAGGTGGAAAAATCCATTCTGAAAATAAAAGTCAAGTAAAGTGCTTATACAATCCTTAGAATGCAATTCAGAACTGAATGCTCCAAAGGCCACAGATTCCAAAGGTTTAGGGTGCAATCCTATGCCAACATACTTGAGAAAAGTCACATTATGAAACTTACTTCTGAGTAAAAAAGTATAGGATTGTACTATTGAGCATGCTTAAAACTGCACTTGGTTACAGCCATCTGAGTTAATTATGGTTATGAAGTGTCAGTGACATAAAATGTACCAGTTTTTTTCAATCATCTTTCAAGATTTTTAAGGAAATTATATACATGCTTGCTTCTTTTGATACAAGAAATAATACAAACTTTGCTTGCTGAAGCTCTTCTGCAATTTCTTTTTCTCTTGGGCAGTACATTGTTTTATATTAGCCTGTCACAATAAGCTATTATTTTAACATCAAACCAGTAAACAAAAGATCACTATCTCGAGTTGATATAATAGGAAACTCTGTAACAGCTTATGAAGCACAGTGCTTGTATTCATTCATGTAGATATGAATGTGTCAATGGAAGAAGAGCATTGAAGTCCTATCTTCTAGTTCCCTCTCTAACTTCCAGATGAGTCTATATGTATAGTGTTTAGGTGCAACCAACTACACAGCCACTTTCCATTTTAAAAAAATCCCTATGTCCGAGATGAGATTGTGCATTTTTGATAAAGAAAAGAGGCCTTATCAGATAGGATGCTTCAAGGTTGTTTGTCGATGAACACAACTCTAATCTCCTTTCTATACTTTCATATGGTCCAAAGCCATAAAAATAATTCTTTTCCTTTAATAACATAGGTATGTTTCCAGCTCTTCTCCCCACCTCTTCTTCATTCCTCATAGGATATTATTTTTATGGTCTCGCACATCATTACATCTTCAACTCTTTGGAGACAGCTAATAACAGTGGTGACAAAACACCAAACATAGATGCTGGTAGAGCTGATGTCTAAAATTGAATCTGTTACAAAAAGTGGTCTCACAGAGCATTTGGATTAAAGGAGGAGAGGAGAGAACACAATATCAGCAATAGATACAGTACTTAAATAAGAAGCAATACAGCAGTTGGAAAAATGGCACATTTCTGAGTATTTGCCATCTTGCTGGTAATGTAAAAAACAACCCCAAAATGTCTGAAAGCAAAGAGCAACTTTGCCTTAAACTGAAGTTTTGCTGATTAAAACAATCTATGTGCCAGGAGTCCTGCAACATTAACAATATAGATCAGCCTCTCTGATCAATATATTGGGCAAGTGTTTCCTTTTTATTTAAACAGGCCTTTTTGGGACCATTATAACCTCGTTGAGGTCAATCTTTTCATCCCCCTTCGCTGGGCCAGGTTGGAGGACAATACCGGTTCCAGCCTTGGTGCTTGAGGCGTTTGGTTTAAAGCAAAGTAGGTGGCTGCCATGGCACCCTGCAAAATTAAAAAACAGGGAGATTATGCAATATTTCAGAAAAATCACTTTTCCTCTCTTCCTAGGAAAAGGCATGACTGCTTTAAAGAGACGCAGATGTGCTACATTCATGCTCCTGCAATCCAAAGCATCTTTTCAAAACTGAATCTGATATATTGCTCAAAACTAATATATTGGAATAGAAGTGGCCAGCAAATAACATTTTCTCCTTCCCATCTTATCAGAAAAATGTAGCTTTATATATGTTACACGTATGCATTTTTTGTCAGGCCACCCACTTTAAGGATAGTGTGTAGGAAAGAGGCAAACGAGTTGCAAGCAAGAAATAGCCTTACTGCCTGTTGTTGTTATGATGCATCAGGTTAAAAAAGGATGGATCTGCCAGCCTCCTAGAGGGTTCATAACCAATTCCACTGAGCCATGTGGTAAACCTCCAAGTAAATTGATTACATGCATTTCTGCCATTGATGGATGAAAAGAGAATGGCTTCAAGCCTTTGCAATGTGTGAGACTGAGGGCTCTCAATCCAGGGCCAGAGTTTCTTATCGCTTAAATACCATCAGCATGCATCTGACCTAATGCTGCAAACACTAATACTATCCCAAAAAGTTATGCCCAAAATAATCCAGACAATTACGTGCTTTAATCTATATCAAGAAACTGTGGACATGTTTCCAGACCAAAAAAGGATGCCTTTCATAGATAGTCCCATTTAAAATAAACTGAGAGGAGATAGGTCTCATAGGCAACCTAACAACTAGAGGTTTTTCTCCTCTACTTCCCAGATTTTGTTTGGCTGATGGGTTATTCTGGCATGTGAAAAGAAAATCTTTCTCTTTCTCAACTGGAGCTTTCAAGCTGTTCCTTCAACTGCGTGGCCTATGCTAAGCAAAATGAAACTCTGTAAGATAGATTTGGGATCCTGTTTCATTTTCCTAAAAAAAACATTTCCCCTGTCCAACTCTAGGTGTGGTACTTATCTCCATTTCCTACTAAGGGAGCCAGTGTTGCCTGAAGAAGTTTCTGTGGTCATGTGGCTAGCATGACTATATACTGAGGCAGATGGAATGCCGCCACCTTCAAAGTGGTACCTCTTTATCTACTTGCATTTGCATGTTTTGAAACTGCTAGGTTGGCATGAGCTGAGGCAGAAATGTGAGCTCATCCCATCACATGGTGCTTGAGTCTCAAACTGTCAAATGTCCACTCAACACACCCAGCATCTTAACCACTAGGCCACTGTACCCCCTCCTTCCTACCAGTTCATTATCCTAACTGACAAAAGATTCATGACAGAGATCTGCAACTTTTTAGAATCTGAGCATCGTTGCATGATTATTGTGGCCTGGTTCCTCCTCAAAAAATGATTTTTGAGGTTAACAGATTTTGGCAGTTCACCTCAAGTTTACACTAAGGCTATCCTGACAAATATTGATTGCCACTTTCTCACAAGATTGTCTGAATATAGGTGACCTTGTAAGAATTAGGTTATTTATTAAAAAAATAATTTAGAGATTTTTGCAGGCAGGAAAGAATTAAAAATTCTAGGGAAAAATGAAATAATGTTGCTGGTTCTGATTGTGTGTAATTATTAATTATTTAGATATCTTAAGAGACCATCACCAAATTTTCTATGTCTAGGAATCCAAAGCAGCAACATTTGGACATACCTTTACAAGGTGAACATCTTGTCTGCTGAGTTGATTCTGGGAGAGATACTCCCTGTTTACTATCCATGGATGCCTTAAAACTTGTGTTGCTGTTAAGCGCTGATGGGGATCTACATGAAGCATTTTTGACACAATATCCTGCAAAAAATTATATAGAGAAGGTTACATTAATGTTATTTTACTAAAATAATAAGCACTCTGGATACCATATTTTTCAGACTATAAGATGCACCGGAATATAAGACATACCATGATTTTGAAGAGGCAATTTTAAAAAAAAAGTTTTTGCACTCTGCAGGTCTTGCAAACCCTCTGCATGCCTCATTTTTTACAAAAAAACAACAACAACAACATGCAAAGATCACGTAGAGTGCTCCTGGGAGACTGGGGGGGGGGGGGGGAAATAAGCAAACAATGGCCCATTTTTTTTCAAAGAAAAGGGTGGTATGCAGAGCTTTGGGAGGCTCCTAGAGTGTTCCTAGAGGGGGGCCAAAAAGTGTGGGGGGGAAAACTCCTAAAGCCTCTAAACGTCCATTTTTGCAAAGGGATGGGGTTTCAGGAGGCCAAAAATGCTGTATTCAGTGTATAAGACACACCCAGATTTTCAGCCTCTTTTTTGAGAGAAAAAGGTGTGTCTTATACTCCGAAAAATATGATAATTATGATTTCAGGAATGGATGATAGGAACGGAAAATGACTTTAGAAGTCGGCCTATAACAATTAGTCTACAACCTTTTAACATAATGAAATTCTTCTGATGTTGGGAGGAGAGAGAGAAGCAAATGCTTGAGGGCCTCAAAATGTTTCTATCAGAATTATATTATATTATTATATTAAAACTGTATTAATAAGAAGAAAATAGCTTTAATTCTGATTTCTTGGAAGATGGAGCTAAAGATTATTCATGTGGGTTGCATTGCAACATTATTGATCTGACATGGGTTTTCCCTTGCCTGCAAAAGAATTAACCTCCCAATGTATTTTCTGCTACTTTAATAACAAATAGGATCTATTTATTGCAATAGGGAGCCAGTGTGGTGTAGTTCTTAAGGCACCCGGCTGGAAATAAAGAAACTATGAGTTTAATCCTACCTTAAATATAAAGTAGTTGGATGACTTTGGCCCAGTCACTCACAGCACTAAGAAGGAGACAATGACTAACCATATCTGAAATTTTGTCGAGCTAACTGCAGGGAATGGTGCAAGCAATCACCAGGAATCAACACGCAAGGAAGGTAGTTTGAGGAGTTCAATTTATTTGTGATATGTATTGCATATGTCCCTGCCCACCCATAACTCTAATTTGAATTTGAATATATATAGGTACAGTAGTCCTCATTTAGCAACTGCCTTGGACAGACTATTTGCAGTTACAATAGTGATGAGAAAGTAATTTTGTGACTTATGCTTGCATTTATGACCTGAGTTTTCTCTGACACATTTTGGCCATTGCAGTTAGTATGCATTGTCCTGTGTCTGACCTATCCCCAACCCCCACAGTGGAGATATTGCTTCAATAAGCTATAATATCTCTCTCTAAGCTGCTTTTCTACATCATGTAGCATGTCCCTTAAAAGTGCTAACTACAAGTTAACAAGCTTAACTCTATGATCTTAATTGATTAGAATCCTCCAGCTCATTGGTACTACTGTCTGACAGGGATAAGACCCCTATCAATTTCACAGTGAAGTTTTTGTCTTCTAAGGAGCTGCAGTAAAGAATATTCTAGGAAAACAGTTAAGCTAGTGCATTTCTTTTGATTTGTATTCCCGATTGTTGGCCTGCTTCTTCTTTTGTAATCCCTTTCTCTTCAGTGAATGTAACAAACAATAATTGTCTTCTTGCTAATTATCTGAGACCTGGAGTCAGCATTCCAAAGGGTGTGCAAATTGGGGAAAAGGATTATAAGATTCACCCTTTTACCCACCTTCCTTATAAGTCAAATTCCAGAAATCTTCCCCACTGTTTGAGCTTACTCTGCTATTTGGAGTCATATCCTACTAAAGCAGAGAAAAACTAAAAATTGTAAGCACAATTGTGGTCATGTGATTTTTTGTTACTTAGTAATCACTTAATGATGAGGTTGCTGGTTCCGATGGTGGTCACTCAATGAGGACTAGCTGTACTGCTAACCACAATTTTAAAACGGAAAAAATGAGTCAGGAATTATGTTAGAATATTCAGTACTGTGGCAACTGGTAGATCACTAATCAGAGGTGGCAATCCTATACCCATTAATGTGAAAATAAAACTCATTGAATTCACTGAGGATTACTTTAAATATACTTATATAAGACTTATAAATTTTGATGTATACAATACTCTTCCTTGGGATATGCAATTTAGGAGAATGTGTGTCAAAATCTGCAACTATATCGAACTCCTCAAACACTCAAAACATAGGATCATGAATTTCACATAGATTCACAACAGCATTCATTGTTGAAAACAAACTGCTTGATAAATCAGACTTTGATCTGATTCAGCATGTTTACTTTTATCAAAGTGGAAGAAAAGAAAATAGATTGAACCAGCTCATTCTGCTTTTTTCTTTGTCTATACTAATTCTGAACTGCACTGAACTTTAGAAACCCAGAAAGCTGTTAAGATATTGAAATGAAGATAAACATAATCAAGTCATTTATTTAGTTCTAATTTAAAGAAAACCTAAGTCACACATTGCTGTCCTCCTGTGATCGTTTCCTTCTGAGATGCTACAAAACATGGCATCTGTGCAATACATGAGATCAATGAGGCATGAATGCATATTCAATGTTGGGAATAATCCTTAATAATTTTAGTTAATTGTTATACTTTTATGGACAATGAGATGTAACTATGCTTATTTATATAGTTGCTATTGTATTTCTAAAGAAACTGCTGTAATTTATTGTTCATTTTATGTGCGTTCATTTTAAATAAATGGAGGACAATCATGAGCAACAAAAGCAAAATAAATGGATACCAATCACAAGCACCATAATTGTGATATATTATTTTACCTTTGCAGCATCAGATATGGAATCCCAGTTCCCTCCTGCTAGAGCATATTTTCCACTGCCAATTCTAGCCAGAATTTCCTCTGGGGTATCATCTGGTCCGTTTGCAAAAGGGGTGAATCTGTTAAGCAATAAACAATATGTGAAACAGCTGTAGCATGATCAAAGCATAATACATCTGGCTTGCATACAAAAAGCCTTCCTCAATGTTGTGCTCTTTATGTGTGTAGACCTCCAATTCATAATCTCTCGGCTGGCCAGCACCTTCTTTGGAGTAGTATCCTTTGGAGAAAAAAACAGCACAGCCTGCACTATTCTTGTAGTTCTGCCAGAAGCTAGCATGCTTCTTTTTGAGATCCCTTTTAAATATTCTGGTTCAGCCATTTTTCTCCTCTTTTCCATTTCAAATCAGGTTTTAAAATCTTCTATGCTACAGTATGTACAAAAATAAGCATATTGTGTTTATAAGGTAAATTTGTCCTAGATTTTAGCTTCTTTAAAATTGTTCTAAGAAGCAGAATGAAATATAATAGAATCCCTTATGCCACCAGGCTCGAAATTTTGGGCTTGAACAATCTGGAACTATGCTACCTATGGTCTGACCTAAGCATAGTACACAAAATTGTCTGCTACAACGTCCTACCTGTCAACGACTACTTCAGCTTCAAACTCAATAATACACAGGCAAACAATTGATAAAACTCAAGGTTAACTGCTCCAAACTTGACTGCAGAAAATACAACTTCAGCAAGAGTGATCAGCACCTAGAATGCTCTATCTGACTCCGTTGTTACATCCTCAAACCCCTACAGCTTCAACCTTCTACTTCAACTGTCTACCATAGACCTCACCCCTTCATAATAGGCTCGTAAAGGGGATGTGCATAAGCGCACCAGTGTACTTACCGTCCCTGTCCTACTGTACCTATTTATTTGTACTCATTTTCTTTGTTCATGTCCATGTTTATACTGATACCTCTTATCTTGTACATGTTTGACAAACTAATTAAAAATAAATAAATAAAAATATGTAATATATCTAAATATATCTAAAAGCCAAAACTTGAAGTCCTAAAAAAAGGTGGGCACGATGGGATACAGTTCCTATAATATGACCTTTTTTTCTTCTGTGATACAAAGCAACACTTAAGAGCCAATATTATAAAACTTTCCACTATGAAAGGTTTTATAATACGATTATAACACAATTTGATGGTCATCAAACGAAGTATACATTTTCTCTATAAAACCTACATACTTTGATAAATATATTTACTTTCTTTAATTTCAAAACATAGTCATTTCAAAATGGACATCAACTGGAATAAACAACTGCAAATAATATTCCTTAACTTTCCTGTCATTAACCTGACAATTTCAGTCATGAATTTTTGGCACCCAAATAAGTAATTTAAGTGGTATTTACTATAATGTCTCTAGATTGTAATTTCTGTCTTTATATTGCTGATCATTGGCTTCACTGGATTCCAAAATTGACCAGGCAACAGATATTAAGAATTTTTTGCACTTACCCTGCTAACATGGTATACAGCAAAATCCCCAAACTCCAGATATCACAGGCTGCATCATAACCCTGCCGTTTCAGGACCTGCACAAAGGTAACATAAGTATAATATATTTTATTACTTTTGAGAGTTGCTGAAGTGTTAACTGTTGCTTGCTTCACATTTAGACATATGTTCCCTCATGCCAATAGGCTCTGGGTCCAGTTCAAAGTTCTGCTTTTAACTTTTCAAGCTGTTCATGATTCCAGGGCGGTTTAGGGACCATCTCCTCCAAATGGAATCTACATAGTCCATATGAGAATGCAGAAGGAAGATGATGGGTGTTTCATCCCTGCAAAAATTTGCGGGCGGGGGGATATGGGCTCAAAGGCACTCACTCCTTTTCTGAAATGGTTCCAATGTTTAGGAGAAATTTGCCATTGGAGTTCACCTTACATATTGACTATTAGCTTAATACAAAGTGGCAATACTGATTTGCTTGAATGGGACGTAGTACTGTAATTATGACTGATGACCATGTGGGTGGCTCTTTGTATTAACTGTAGTGTCGTTATATTTCTTTACGTTTTATGTCAAATGCTAGAAGTCATAAGGAGCTAGGCAATGTAATAACATAAGCAAGCAAAAGGATCAAAGTATATTTCACTGATTTCCATTCACCTACTAATTGATCAGTTTGTCCAGGATATTTCATTAAAGTACAGAATTCTGATATGTGTTCGTGTTCTAAATCTGAAACTGGGGAAAACACTTCCCATTTTTGTCCCTTACAACCATTGTGTGTAAGAAGTACTATTTATAATGAATACATCCTTGTTTCTTAGTTTAGGGTGTTTCTGCCAACTTCACAGATCCTCTTCTTATTTTAACCCAAACAGCAGGTTGCCCATCCTGCCATTCCATTCAGCGTAAACAACATAATGCAGAGTGCAAAAAAAAGGAGAGTAAGTAATAGTAAAACAAAAAAATATGAGGAAAAAAAATGAAATAGGTAAATCTAGTTTATACTATATGTGTTTACACCTTCCTATTTTAATATATGTGCCTTCACTACAGCCACCATCTTTTCTTTAAATTTATCTCTTTTTGAGAATCTCCTTATTGAAGGCTTTCAAAAATAGACTGGCAACCATTTGACTGGGATATAAGGCTCCTGCCTTGATCAGGGGGTTGGAAGATCTCCTTAATCTCTTCCAGCCTTATGATTCTATCCAACCATAACATTCTCAATATTCCTTTTCCTCTTGACCTATTCACTCTTCCTTCATATAATTATTCTGCAATTAGATCCTCATTCATTTTGTCTCTGTAATCAAACCACTTCAATAAACTTCTTTCATTTCTGTATTCCATATGTATTCGTTTCGTGTTCATTTATTCTTCAGGCTATCACTTCCTGTTTTTACTACAAGTAATTTTTAAATTAATCTATTCCTACTGCATCCAATTTACTTTAGTGCTTTTGATATAGCAAAGTCTCAAATCGACATAAGAAATAGGGTAAAAATGTGTTCTTATCTAGCCATTTTTGCTGCTTTCAACTTTATTCCCCAGACCACATATAAGCACTAGCTATCTACCAAATGTTCATGTCTTAAAATGCCTCCATCCATGTTCTGATCTTTAATAAATATTCTGCCATAATTAGGCAATCTATAATTCGGCTGCAAATAATTCAGGTTATATGAAATCATCTGCATACAAAAGTGCATCTACATTCACATACTGGATCAACGCAACACACCTTTAACTTTGCACACATATTTTTACTTATTGATACAACTCTTAAATGCATTAAGATGAGTGGAAATCATACATTCTCATTCCCTATTCAGTATTAAACCCTGTGCTATGCATTCAATTTATCCAAACTTTCTTTCTATCATATACTACATTCAGCTGCCAATTTTAACTCAATTAAAACATTCAGTAATTCAAATTTGGTAGATCATACCATTCCCTAAATCCAAAACTTGAACAAAATACTTTTTCCTCTCACATTTAAACATTTTTCATAGATGATCTGAAGAAGAAAATTCTGGTCTGCACACTCCCTGTCTGGCACAAAATTGAACTGCACTTCTCATTTTGCTCACTGCTGCCTCTTTTTAACCTTTTGATCAGAAATCTAAAATACACTTTCTGGAAGTGCTACAGGTATGCAAAATCCCATGTTACTCCTTAGAATTAACATGTGGGATAGGAATACTCAATTATATTTTAGAAAATTATTAAGACAATAATAAAATTTGGGCTTTTAATGAGGATTATTTCGCTATGTTAGTTTTAATCTAGTACCTTTCAGAGCAATCTAATGAGATTTTGTAAATAAAATATAGCTTGGTGAATTTGTTGCTGAAGAGAACAAACAATTTTCACTCAGATCTCAGCAACCACTGGAGAAAATAAAAGCTATTATGTGATTAAATTTATCTGCTGACAATGATCAGAGAGCTTATAAAATATGAGGCCATTTTTCCTGCCAAGATGCTTCCACTAGATGGCAGGTCAGTTCTTCTCTAGATATCTTTATAATGTTACATTCTCTCATTACTATTAAATATATAATTGGTATAACTACCACCCATTATAATTAAAGGTTCAAAACCAAACATTTAAAAAGATGATATGGAAACAAGCATGCAATTTCAGTTGCCTTTTAAATAACTTGTATAATTGAGAAAGTATTTAATATGGCAAAACAATATGTTGAAATTTGGACTGAAATAAATGGAGATAAGTAAAATGACATTAAGAATTAACAGCAAATGAAGTGCGAAGTTTATATTTTAAAGGAAAAGGAAGCAGTTTATTGGTTCCAGAAATTTCTCTCCTGAAATTTCATTTAGTTGGATAATTTATGAATATTTATATTGGATTACGAATACATGTTTACTAGGTACAAATGGAATATAGTTAGTCCTCATCTTACAACCAGTTGCCCAGCAATTGTTCAAAGTTACAATGGACCTTCTTTGGTCCTTGCAACCTGGTTCTGAAGTTCTCATGACTGGCCCTCCTCCTCCCCCAGTCACATACATGTGTGTTGGACCCTTGGCAACTGATTTTCAATCACATCAATTTGCTGCATCCCACAATCACATGACCATGTTTTATGACACTTTTGCTAAAAACAGCAGTTACTTCTGTTTTTCAGCAAATCCAATCCCTATCAAAGCATTAACGACTGCTGCAAACAGGTTGTAAAATCAGGTCAGTCATGTGGGAGTCCCATTTTATGATTGGCATGGCTTAGGTGGGCAGTTCCATTACAATAATAACTTGAGAGCTACAGTATCTATATCATATATTGGTCCCATGACATTGAACATATCTCTTCACATGTCATCCTCTAATTAAAAAATGAAACCATAAAGATAACATGGCCATAAAGAATGGCATGAGCTGCAACACCAAAATCCACAAAGAGGCCCATTTAGGTCCAGCAAAGAAATGACCACCTCTAGGTGGAAATAGTTCACTTGGAATATGACTGTCTTCAGCATTCTAAATACATTCTGAAGAAACTCAGAAAAGGACCAGTAATAAATATGTAATTTAAGAACATCTGGAGCTACTCTGCTGGTTTCCCTTCAACAACATTCTGAAGAAGAAAAAGGTTTATATGCAAACCTGGTTCTGAAAAATAATCTGAGTTTGATACAGTAATTTGCATGAAAGTGATCTCCAATTCGGTAATGAGAAGTTTCTGTTTCTGTCCTTTGAAACTATGGTAGAACGAATGAACCTGAACTGAACAAAGTAAAAATTATCTACACATATGAAGGATTAAGGTGATGGATCCCCCACTTGTGTTTTGTTTTTAGTATTGTTTTTCTTTTGTAGGGATTTCCAACTACTAGAATAATGTGATTAAAAAAAAGTCCGTTCGACCCCTGAGGGGAGTGGCGGAGCGCTCCTGCATCTGTAGAGCTTCCGTGGTAGGGCTTGCCTCCAGGAGGCTTGTGCCCTCTCCTCCTGCTTGCCTGCCACAGATCCTCACTGAGTAACTCCGGTCTCACCCAGTGGCCAGGGCAGCGTGCTGCCCCAGGGGGCTTGTGGCAGTCCTGCAGGAGGAGGCTGTAGCGTGGTACAGGGAGGCAAGATTCGCAGATCCAAGTATTTTTTCCTTAAATTCCTTGCAATTTGCTGGAGATCCAGAATGGTGAACCGTCCAGTGAGTGGATTGGATCGATAACTGGGGAATACCTGGTGGCCAGGGGCATGCCCCAAAGAGCTTATCTGACTCAATCCAATCAATGAGAGGACAAGGTCAACCGAGTCTGGATACTCCTCCTCCCTCACTATGGAGAAAAAGTAAAATCTTGTCATGGTTGACTCGCTAGGCAGACCCACTCGCAACCAGGATAACAGTAATGGGAGTGAGTAGGGAAGGCATTGGAATGTAAGGGAGGTTTGGGAGGGAAATTTGGAATGCAAGTGTGCAGATTGGAAGCCTAAGACAGACCCAACATCACAAGGTCACCAGCTGGGGAACCTTGGAGGTAGACAGATCATTCCCAAAATAAAGTGAGTGCAAATGATTGGTGGACAATGGGAGGTCCAAGGGAAAAAGGAAAAGTTTTCCTATGCTGTTTACACACGTAATAGTTAGAACTGGCTTTTCTAATTCTATATCCATATGGAATTTTCAGTAAAAAAATGTCCCAGGAGTTTCTTTTATTGTCTAACCCAGTAGGATGGTTGACACTCCTTCAAGTTGAGATTGATTTCTTGGAATTTCCTGGACCTGTCCCTGAAGTTATTTTGCCACAGTATAGAAATATTTCCTATTGTCTTATTCTGATTTTTTTTTTCAATTTTCCAATTCAGGCCTCATATTTCTTGGTGGCTTCCCATCAAAGTAGCCAAACCTTAACCCACTTACCTTCTGAGCTCAGAAAAAATAATCAAACACTGCAACCTATCTCCAAATCTAAAGCTCTTGAAACCACTCTCCAGAAAGTGATTGTATAAATATCAAAGGCAACTCCTGAATATTGCCCATTATGGAAATAGTGACCAAATAGTGGACTTTTTAAATCTTCATACCTCAGGTGCTACAAAATTGGCTGTGTAACATGGTGTCATTAGTAGACCATTCTCAGCTCTCAGTTGTTTGGCAAATCCAAAATCACACATTCTGATAGACTCTGGGTTCCCTGATTCGTCCACGTACAAAATATTACTAGGCTTCAGATCTCGATGAACAACCTGAAAATAAAGTTAACACATTGTGCGTTATCAAAACCCAAATTGCTGTAATAGTAAATGATTTGTCCATAATTGCCATTCTTTGAAAATTATTAGTTAATTCCAGAAATGTCTTCTGGGTATTTAGTTCCATGCCTTGATAAATATTGACATTACCACATAGCAAAAGAGAATACATTTTAGTAATAAACCAGAGGAACTAAATGAATTTTATATTTATTCTCTATCCTTCTGAAATATTAATCGTTTCCAGTAAATTACATGCAGCAAATCTGATTGGGAGCAGTTGATAATTGAGAAGCTGTAACCTGCCAGTAATTTGGCTCATACTGCAACTAGAAAGGTAATAATAATTAAAATTTCTGTTTGAAGGATGCGCTGCAGGCATTTGATCTTTATTATAAGAGAACATATTTCTATTCTACGCCATTCTGGTCTATCTTACAGTCTTCCATTTTTCACTAGTCAATGAATCAACTCCACATTCATTTTCATTGTAGATTTTGTGTCTGTGGGGAAGATGATAACGCCTTCCCCGATTCAATATTTTAATGACATGATGTGATATTTTTAGAAAGTTGATTGGATACAGAACAACTGGTATACTCACTCCCTGGGAATGGAGATAGTCCACAGTTTTGCTAATGGTACAGAGAACGGCACTAGCCTCTCGTTCAGAGAAGCATTTCTGTCGCAGGATTCGATCTAAGAGTTCTCCTCCTCGCATCAGTTCCATCACAAGGTATACAAATTTTCCATCATCATACACCTATACACGTGTCGAGAAAACTCATTAAGTACTTGTTCCATGAACCTTAAATGCCCTAAAACCTCATACCGGTTGTCCTTGTCTTACAACCATTCATTTAGTGACTTTTCAAAGTTACAATGGTACTGAAAACAATGACTTATGACCAGAGGTAAGCTGCTGCGGGTTCGTAGGGGTTCGGGAGAACATCTAGCTAAGATTCTGTGCAGTTCAGAGAACCCCCAAATCCCACTCCTGGCTGACCCTGCCTACCCCTCCCCTCCCAGGAGTCCCCACACAGCCCATTTTGGATGCAGGTAAGTGCAGGGCACGTGTGGAGGCTCAGGGAGGGTGAAAAACGGGCCTAGTGGAAGTTCATTTCTGGCCTCTGGAGCCCAGGGAGGGCAAAAACTCCCCCCCCCCCATGGTGTAGGAGGCCACCAGGGCCATGCCCACCCAGCAACCAGACAGAGATCCTGTTGCTAAAAATTTTGAAGCCCACCGCTGCTTATGATTTTTTTCCACACTGTTCTTTTTCGCACGGTTGACCGCTGTAACATCCCCATGGTCATGTAATGAAAATTTGTATGCTTGGCAACTGGCATGTATTTATGATGGTTGCAGCACCCCAAGATTATGTAATCTCCTTTTGCAGCCTTCTGTCAAGCAAAGTCAATGGGGAAGCCAGATTCACTTAACAACTGTGTTACTAATTTACCAATTGCAGTGATTATTATTTAACCTCTGTGGCAAGAAAGGTAATAAAAACTCACTTAACAACTGTTTGCTTTTCAACAGAAATTTTGGGCTCAATTGTAGTTGTAAGTTTAGGACCACCTATATTATCTTATTATGCAAATACAGAGTTTTACAAAAAAACAAAAACAACCCACTTCTTCCTTTTCTGATTCCCAGGAACCAAGTTCCTTGCTTGATGGGAAATCAAATGTCCATAGTTCTTAATGCAGGTTGTTACATTAGCTAAAATTACCTACATTTTAATTAACTTTTATTTTATTGACCTGCATTTTTTCCACAACATTTGCTTATCATACTACTCACATCATCGCAATCATCACCATAAACAACCTGCATTCAAAGGTCAATTTCAACTGGGACTCCTTGGCAGTCAGAAATTTCAATCACAGGGCTTTGCTTTAAAGCACACTGATAAGTACTCACTGCAGACATCCATTTGAGAAATAATAGAAGCACAACCTATTCTCACAATAACTTCCAAATGAATCAATAGATGCTAAAGAATATACCAGAGCTTCTAGTAGCAGAACGTCTGCCATCTGTTGAGGGCAACTTATAACATTGAAGACATTACTTTTTTATTCAACCCTCATACTTCCAAAAATAATTAGAAAGAGGAGAGACTTGTTATATCATTTTATTTGCATTATTTGAATGAAAAACGTGTGTCTTAAAAAAAGCCTGAAGCACCCTAAAAGAATGGCAATTTCTATTTTTTTAGCATTTGCTTATAGATTGTTATTAAATTGATCCTTACCATTTTGTAAAATGGAAAACCTTTGTGGAAGCACCTGATAGATAAGCAAAGTTACTGCCTACATAAGAAAATTTATCAACAAAGTCTTTATAGTTACTTCTTTACATTCTGATCCAACTTCAGGATCCAGCATAATTGCAATTAAACAAATGCAAAGGTTATTGCAAATTTATTAATACACTTTCTAAACCCAATAATATAGCACAGATTTCCACAAGATTGTTGGAATTGGCATCATATAGGTTTTCCTAAACAACAATTCTTATAGATCACTTGCTCACAAGGAGATGTGTACAAGAAATATGTGAGCTGAACAACTACTCACATCTTTGAGAGTAATGATGTTTGGGTGTTGTCCGTATCTCAGAAGAATCTCAATTTCTTCTGAAGGGTCTCTCTTGCTCTTATCAATTATCTAAGGGAGAAATGGAGAACAGAGAAAATTCAGGAAGCCTCATCTGTGCAATTGAAAGAAAAGCTATGCATTGATATGCTATGCTAAAATTAAACAGCAATCTATATTAATGAACTGATTATGGCAAACTGTTAACAATAGCAACCAGAGACAGAAAAAGAAATCATTTCCTGATTCTGACAATGAAAAGGAAGCCAGGGGACTCATAACAACAAAAGGGCAGTTTTGCATTGTCACTGATGAAGCTAGAAGTGGACACACCTGCACTCCAGAGCCACTAAAAGCTCTAAGTGTCCTTCCGAAATTGTAATTTACAACGTGACAAAAAAGGGAGAATTATCAAATGGCAAGACTCTATTAATTCTATTTTATTGATTAAATTAGAATGAAAATGAAAAGACCACTACTTTTGTCCTAAAATCCAATCGAGGTTTCATCAGATAACTTTTAAGAGAAGGAACTTAGAGTATGCCCACCTATCTAGCCTGGTGAGATGGGCAGATAACCTCAGGCAGGATTGAAAACAACTCAAGGGTGTTAAAGGTAATACATAACAGTGGTGTGATATAGGCAAATCTCAGGTGCCTAGAACTGCACGCACTATTGCATTCTGGACTAGCTGCAACTTCTGAATGGCCTTCAGGAGCAGCTCCGTGTAGACTGGATTGTAGTAATCCAATTAAGAAGTGACCAGGATATGAAGAGCTCATAGCTGGAGAACGCGTGACCCGTCAAAAGCGCGTTCCACAAAAGCGCGGTCGACGAAATCGCGTATGTGACGTCATCACAACGCGACGAAAAAGATCGAAAAATTGAAATAAAAATTAAATTACAGCAAGCCGATTCACATAAAGGTAAGGGTTAGGTTAAGGGTTAGGGTTAGGTTAAGGGTTAGGGTTAGAGCGTTAGCGTTACGTTTAGCGTTAGGTTAAGGGTTAGCGTTAGGTTTTTCGTTACGTTAAGGGTTAGGTTTAGGGTTAGGTTTGGGGGGGTTAGGGGAAGGTTTTAGCTTTATTTTTACATTTTTCGATCTTTTTCGATGCGCTGTGATGACGTCACATACGCGCTTTTGTCGACCGTGGTTTTGTGGTAGAACCGGAGAATGGACACAATTGGTGCACAGGACTAGGTTCCCCTAGTCATGGCTGCCAACTTCTCTTTGAACCAGTCCCACAAGTTTCATTTACTATAGTTTGTATGTGTTTCTAGCCTTATTGGAGTAGGAAGTATTTGAATCTGAAAAGGAAATAATTAGGGCTCAAACTGTTGTCCTCTACTTTAGAATTGTTTGTAAATAGAATTTCACTAACTCTGCATTTTCATACCCTCCTCTCTATTGTACTTTTCTGTTAAGCCAGCAGGCTTAGTTATATGGCTATAGCTGACAGAAGTATATTTATGTAGGGAAAACATAATGTGAGTTATGAACATGGAGGTTTGGGTCAAAATCTGCAAGATGGTGAGTGCAATTGAATAATAATTCTGTTGTTGCAAGTGCATTTATAAAAAGGACATGGGTTTCAATTGTGATATCACACCAGCCATCTTAAGAGATTTTGAGATGTGGATGGCCTATCATTTAGGATCTAACTCAGTGTTGGCAGAAGCACCTTTGACATAGCAGCAGATCCTGTTCACTGTGACATAATTTGCCTCTATAGCAAAATGCATTATTGGCAGGACAAAATAATCTAGAATTTCTATGAATTATTCCATCTTTAATTAATTCATCCTCAAAGTTTTTTTCAGTGCCAAGGAAAAATAGTTGGAATGTTTTGCTAATGGGAACTGTACAGTTTTGTTGTTTTTTCCATCCGATCAAAATGTCATAATAGCACGTGCCCAAGTTCACAAATATAATTATCTCTGAGGTGTCAGGAGGGCTGTGCATGCTTTAGACCTTATATAAGCAATTCAATAAAGCAGACTGAGTTTTTAGGGCTCTGTACAATGCTGAAAAACATTGAAACTGCTTAAGAGTTGCATTACTTTTTGTGAAACCTATTAAAACAGCAGCATGAGTTTTCATTCATGTAGAAAATGGGTTGCTTTTATAGTTGGCAGAGAGATGCTTTGCTTGCGCTTCCATGAGACTGAAGTATTTCTTTCACATTATTTTTGAAGTGTGTCCAAATAATGATTAGCATTATTTTAGGGGAATTTATAATTACTGTTTGAAGATGTATTGAAGGAGAGAGGTTACTGACTGTAGTTGTTTCTATAATTTTGAATTATCTTGAATTTATGGTTCATTAGCTTTGGTGACTCATTCACTGGACAGTAATATCATCCATAAAATTAGACTTATTATTTTAGAGAAAAAGAAGAAATAAACTACCGTGTTTTCCCGAAAATAAGACAGGGTCTTATTTTCTTTTGACCCACAAAATATGGCTTGGGCCATATCCGGGCTTATTGTTTTGGGGTTGCTGGGTGGCTGCTCTCTTGCGAGCGGGCACCTGAAGAGTCGGGAACAGCCTCAGGTTCGAATGGCTGTTGCAGCAGCGCAACACAGCAGCCATGAAGTGACCACACTCATGAGCAGCCACCCAGCAAACCCCCTTTCCAGCTGGGCACAGTGCCATTCACTGACGTAGGGGTATCGGCAAGCCGTGTGAGCGCCTGTTCGCTGTCCCCAGATTCCATGGCTTGGTGCCTTCGGTGCCTAGGTCAGTGAATGGAGCTCTGCATGGCTGGAAAGGAGAGTTGCATGAGCGATTGCTCTGCTCCTCACTCGTGTACCTCCCAACCTCACGATGCCCTGGCCCAACTCTCCCTGCAGAGCCAGGGCACCTCCGCTGCCGCCGCCGCCCCCCCCCACCCCAGCATGGCTTTTTCTGTGGCTTCCAAACTACAAAGATAGGATGCCGAGTCTTCCAGAAATTGCAGCTCTGGGAGTAGGCTCTATAGTTCTGGGCCGGCTGCCAGCAGAGTATACTCCCAGAGCTGCAACTGCTGGAAGACTCGGCATCCTACCTCCGTGGTTTGGAAGCTGCAGAAAAAAACATGCTGGGGCGGCGCTGGAGGCAGCAGAGGTATCCTGGCTCTACAGGGAGAGTTGGGCCAGGGCATCGTGAGATTGGAAGGCACGTGAGCGGGGAGCGGAACAGCCGTTCGTGCAACCCCCCTTTCCAGCCATGCAGAGCCCCATTCACTGACTTAGGGGCATTCTGAAGGCACCAAGTCATAGGACCGGGGGTGGCGAACAGACCCTTATGTGGCTTGGTGATGCCCCTAGGTCAGTGAATGGCACTGTGCCCGGCTGGAAAGGAGGTTTGCTGGGTGGCTGCTCGTGAGCATGGTCACTTCATGGCTGCTGTGTGGTGCTGCTGCGACAGTGCAACACAGCTGTTTGACTCTGAGCTTGTGCCCAGCTCTTCGGGAACCCGCTCGCAAGAGAGCAGCTGCCCAGCAACCCCCCTCTCCAGTTGGGCACAGCACTGCTCACCAACCTAGCGGTATCCTGAAGGCGCCAAGCAACACGAGCCCCTTTGCCCCCCAATTCCTGCGACTTGGACCCTTTGGGATACTGCTAGGTTGGTGAGCGGCACTCTGCTTGGCCGGAAGGGGATTTGTCCAGGGGGCTTATTTTCAGGGGAGGGCTTATATTTTTGCCTACCCAAAAAATATGGCATGGCCTTATTTTCAAGACATGTCATATTTTCAGGAAAACATGGTAGTAATATTTTAAGCATCCTGCTTACTGTATAAAAAGGAGATGCCTGATTCCTTCTACCATTAATTGACAGCATTCACATATTTAACCTTCAACTGAATCATTGCTAGTGTTGAAACTATGTATATGATGACGCACTTAATTAATTAACTCAAACAGTTTTCATTGGGCTGAACAAAACTGTGATGGTTTAGCAAGTCCTTCAGTGTGGAAATACTATATGGTATCTTCTTTGTTCTAACATCTTTTAAAATGTCACCCAAAGGAGTGTAGAGTTTTTACATTCAAAATCTTACAGGAAGAAAGAGTTTGGCAGACACAAGACCAATATTTTTATTTATATTTAATATATATTTATTTATATTTGTAGGGCTGCCCATCTAACCTAAGTGACTCTGAGCAATTTACAACAGTTAAAAAAAAACACCACTCCAATAAAAGAGTTAGAAACAACTACAAAATATGTAAAACATCAGAACTAATAAGAACTACAAGAATGCAACTATTCTTCAAGAGTTCATACTTCTTCACATCTGTGATGAATCTTATATATCAAAATGTATGAGAAAAGATCTATGCATAAGTGTACATCGGGAGATTTGTATTCAAATTGTTCATTTATTAAAAATGTAGATAAAAATCTATAGAACAGATTGATATTTTTTTTTTAAATGTTCTTTTCAAAACGCTCACAACATACTGTAAATGTACAGAACACACAACATTTATAATTTGGAGTCATTTCCCCTTGTCTATTAAACATACAGTGTTTCTCTGTATAAGAGCGGGAATTGTATTCAGACTCTTTTATTGGTAGCAACAGACACATTGCTGGCATATGTTCAAGGACATTCTTGTTATTATTTATTCAAATGTTTCAGGAGCAGGCTTAGGAAATGTCAGTGTTGTGGTGCAGCATGAAACCTGCCAGTTTAAACTGGTTGTTTTATCCCATGACAAAATAATGAATTTAAATAATGGTTGTGTGTTAGTTGTAAAGGAGAAGTATGTTTGCCAGTGCAGCAGATCACAGCTGTAGAAGTATGAGGAGAAAAGTGAAATGGGAAAAGATGATAATTTATTCTGAGGGTCCTTTCATATATTAAAACAAGCCTCTCTCTTCCTGCTCCCCACCCAAGTACCTAGAATAATTCTAATTACATGAATGATGGAAAACATCAGCCAGGATTTAATAAGTTTTCTGCATTTGTTGTATTCCATCTATTATACTGTTCAAAGAAGTATAGTACTAGCACGTATAGCAAAAGAAATCAGCCGCCAATTGTAACATGAGAATTTGTCCTCCTGTTTGTCCATATGACTATGTCTATAGTAAGCCTTCTCCCATCTGTTGTACAATCTCTCCAGCATTTACACACAATTATACAGAAATTTCATCTCATTTATATCCATTCATTTCTCTTACACAAGTGACTTTGCCCCCATGTAGAAGAGCATGTATGCTTCAAAAAACCCAATTCCCATGAATGGATTTCAGGTGGCACAGAATACTTGGGGAGATCAGGCAATTTTAAGCTTTTATATCCCAATGGTTAGCTCACCTCCCAAATTATTCCATAAGTAAAATCAAGATTTGAAAAAAAGATCCCTATTTACTATAATGGGAAACATTTTGATTAAAGGTCCATTGTGGCAGGATCCAGAAAAGTCCAAGAAAACCAATTGGGAAGTTCTTGCAGGCTGAAAATAACTGTTCTTGTGCCCTTTGGTAATCAATAACTCTTCCAAGGAAAGGCAACTTCTCCAACTCAATTCCTATTTTATTAGGACAGACAATATTTTTGCAGACAATATTTTTTTTACAAGCATATAAATGGGGAGTTTCTCATAGGCACTTCAATCACTCTATCAACACTTGCCAAACCTCAGAAACAGTCTTGCAACAGTTCATTATTATTTTTAACTGCAGACACTGCAAGAATGCAACCACCACACTAGACCAGTGCTCTCCCTAACTAACAAATAAGGAAAAATCATGTCTGGCCATCAGCCAGTGCTTGGCCCTCCTCCTCCTTCTTACCCTATGACTTTTAAACAATGAAAAAAGTAAAGAAAAAGCAGATCACTGACTACAAAGCTTTAGGCAAGGACACTGATATGCCCCAGTGACTGAGGAGGCAAAGAAGCCAGGAGTTTCCAACCATGGAAAATTAGCCAGGTCACGGGCTGCATGGAACTCTAATGCCAAAGATAAGAAAATGAAACAAAAGTGATTTGAACTGAGCTACAGTAGAAGAAAACCGATGTAGCTGATATAGGGGGCATTTAACTATCTGAAAACAACTCAACAAGCAACAAAGATGATTAGGGGACTGGAGGCTAAAACATATGAAGATTGGTTGCAGGACCTGGGTATGAATAGTTTAATGAAAAGAAGGACTAGGGGAGACATGATAGCAGTGTTCCAATATCTCAGGGGCTGCTACAAAGAAGAGAGAGTCAAGGTATTCTCCAAGGCACCTGAAGGCAGGACAAGAAGCAATGGCTGGAAACTAATCAAGGAGAGGAATTTCCTAACAGTTAGAACAATTAATCAGTGGAACAACTTGCCTCCAGAATTTGTAAATAAGAAAGAATCGGCCCCTTGAGCCATTGAGGAAGTTATCATCGCCTCCCTCACCCAACATAACCTCTCAATCACAACATAGGGAAATAATTCTTCAATTTATGCAAACACATTTGTTGTTTTCTTTAAAATTGTCATCAGGACATATCAATGCAAATAATTTATTTCAAGTCTTTTTCCCATATCTCAACTGTGTGAAAAATTCTGATGCCACCCATCACTTTACTCCCAAACTTTGTGATACATGTATTTCATTATTATCTTATTTATTCAAGGCACTTAAATGCAATGACCACTGAAAACAAAATTCAATTGCAAGAAAATGAAATGCCTGAAAAAAACCCAATAACATTTAATGATTTAATTACAAGTGAATTTTAAGGCGCAAAAAGAAGTATAAAAAGGGCATAAGAACAAACCACAATGCAGGAACTAAGAATTTCCAGATGAAAACTCTGAAACTAAATTAAGATTCGAGGAAAATATATATTCATGCACACTGTAAAAAGGGTTTAAAAAGACACAAAGAAACTTTTTACAGAAGGAAAGCAACAAAAATCAGAGCGATAAATTTAATGCCTTAAACTGAAGAAAAATATATATATAGCTACCCAAAAAGTTTACACGAAGAGCACAACAACAAAAATTGATACCATAAAACCGAGAAAATATAATATCGAACTGGAGTGCATGCTAAAAAAGTACAATACAAAGAGACAGACAAAATGTTTTACAGAGCACAACAAGAATTCAAAAACAAAACCGAAAACTCAAACTGGAAATTGAAATCCAATGCAAGCAAATACAATGAGAAGAGCTGAGACAATTATTAACGAAGAATATGTATTTACACAAAAAGCAAAAAAAAAAAAAAAAGAACATTAATGGCTGCCTTGTGCTTGGTGAGCTGATGCCAATTTCTTGATGTCTGGAACCATTTTTGTTAATGTCATTCTTAAATCACTACGCTCAGTGATCTTTAACATGTTCCTTGACTTAGAAAGGATCTGTTGGATGGTGCTGAAGCCCCTCTCCACTAAGTAAGTGGAAGGAAAGGCTAAAAGAAGCAAGTTAATAGCAATAGCAGTTAGACTTATATACCGCTTCAGAGGGCTTTCAGCCCTCTCTAAGCGGTTTACAGAGTCAGCATATTGCCCCCAACAATCCGGGTCCTCATTTTACCCACCTCGGAAGGATGGAAGGCTGAGTCAACCTTGAGCCGGTGAGATTTGAACAGCCGAACTGCAGAACTGCATGTTGGGTGTTTCTCATTTTCACACAAAAAGCTTTGCAGCCGTAACTCTGAAAATGTGATTGGGCTTCACAGTCGTATTTCGGATCTGTCAATGGCTCTTGCAGTTTAGGAAGAAGTTGTGCAAAGTCTGCTGTGAAAGGATTTAGCACCCAAGTGGGCACTTCCAGATTTATCAGATCATAGAATCTGGTTTCCATATCTTCTTTTAGTTCCTTCAAGTGGCAGCAAAAAATGTCCAAATCTGCTTGGAGTTGAAATTCATTCACCAAGGCTTGGGAACTGATACAGCTCCTGGCGACTCATATTGCTTGCAAGGAGGTCCAATTTTGAAATAAATGACCAGATTACTCCTTCGGCCTTAAGAAAATTGATTTTATCTCCTTGCAGCTTTACATTTACTTCATTCAGCTTGTCAAAAACATCAGCGAGATAAGCTACATCCAGATATTGAAGTTTAAGAGAACTGCTTAGACTTGGATCAATGGATTCAAGAAATTCGACAACTGTGTCAAAAAGTTCGTGGAATCGCTGCAAATGCTTTCCTTTTGAAAGCCACCTTACTTCAGTATGCAAAAGGAGATGTTCATACTCCTCGTCATTTTTTTCACAAAGCTTGTGAAAAAGTCGGTTGTTCAAGGCATTCGATTTAATTTTATTCAGAGCGTTAATGACGTAACGTATAGACTCATGCAAACGGCCACTCAAATTTTTTGAGACAAGATGCTGTCTATGAACGACACAATGGACAATCATAACTCCAGCTACAACCAATTTTAGGTGAGCTTGAAATCCGCGATATTGTCCAACCATGGATGCAGCTTCGTTGGTCGCACATGCCACGATGTTTGTCAAAGGGATGTTTTTCTCATTAAAAAACTCTTCAACCTTTTTAAATATTGAAGAACCTTTTGTGTTGGTGGCTAAATTTCGAGCAAATAACAGTTCTTCCCTGATCTCTTCATTTCCATTGATGAAACGGACATAAGCCAATAACAAGGCTTCATTTTCATGAATCGTTGACTCATTAATCTGCATCATGAATTCTGTACTTTTCAAGGTGTCAATAAGCCTTTCTTCCACTTCAGCAGCCATTTCATCAATTCTTTTTGATACGGTGTCATTGCTAAAAGGAATCAACTGCATGAAAGTGCTTGCGCTGGGCCCCAACATGGTGGCAACAATCTGTTTCACTGCTGATAAAATCAGAGTTTCTCCGATAGTGTGAGGTTTGCCACATTTTGCTATCAACAAAGATACTTCATAGAAACAAATAAGCCCCTTGTCAGCGTTGAGTGACGATTTCCCAAATAACTTCTCAACAGTGCTGCGACCCTCAAACTTGGCCTTTAAGGATTGGAAAAACGATACCGGTTTGTCAGCTTTATCCGAATGAATTCTTACCAAATGGTCTTTCCGATGGAAAGGCTTCATCGCTTCATTTGAAAATGTTTTCTCACAAAGAAGACAAAACGGAAGCTGTATGTTGGAAAGAGATGGAATGAATCCCAATTTTAGGTATTCCGCCGAATATTGACGACACTTCCTCTTCTCGGCCATTTTGAGAGGTCTTTGAAATGAAAAGCACTAACTGCAAATTAAATTTTTGACCACACTGGAACACTATAAAACACACGTGGACGTTGATAAACCTAGTTTCAACAGTTACATTGACATTACAGCTGACATCACAGGGGACAGCCACTCAGCATGTGATGTTTTGAAAGAAGCGCTCACCCCTCCATCACTGCCCATTCTGGTCAATGGTGCACCACTGTATGGGTAGAATGATAGAGGCTGCTGCGCAACGCGCATGAGGATGAGTATTCACATATGTATGGTGTTCTGTACTGAAGCTAGCTAGAGGAACATTTTAAAACACAGTTCAATCCACTAATACTGAGTGATCTGATGTTTTTGTATGACAGATATACAGCTGTTCACTGTACGAAAAAAGTCTCAAAAGTGTCCCCAAAACGTTTCGCTCCATCGTCCCCATATCGCCCCCCCTTCCATTCCTTCACTCCCATGTTGCCCCTTTTCGTTCCTTCCAGCCCCCCTTAAAAAATGAAATCGACCCCTAGGGGACGATATCACCCAGGTTAAGAACCACTGAACTAGAAGACCTCCGAAGTCCCTTCCAACTGCTATTCTGTTCTGTTCCGTTCTATTCTATCCCAAGTAGAAGTGCCCTTGGTCATGTCACACAAAAACTAGTGATGTTTGTCATAGGGACAACAAAGCAGCAGAGACAAATCCTTTATTTCTTCTCAGCCTTATAAATTTTACATTCCTTACTTTTAATATTGACTATTTCTTTACTTTTCTGCAATAGATTATGCAATGTAATATTTTGTATTTTGCTTTTAAAAAAAACCCAAACGAGCAACTAATAAAGAACTCTCAGAACATCCGTACCTTCTATTGTAAACATCAGTCTGGATGGCTTCTTTTAGTGAACCAGTGGAAGTAAACAAATATTTAGGAAAGGAACACAAAACTATCGAACAGTTCTCAGCATATCTCTCTAATGCTTTCAACAGAGCTTTAAAGCACAGTGTTGGACAGCCAACTGTGTTTTTATATGTACAAATATTTCATGAGCCTTTAAATTATATTTGGTTTTTTTTTTAACAAATTTCAATTTTATATGGCTGCCCACCTCACAAGATGGAATGCGTATAATAAATGTATTGTATCAATGTTATTCATGAATCAACATAAACATTATTACTGTATAATCTAGTTAAAATCAAAATGGAATTGGATCATAAAAAGTAAAGCCAAAGTTGGATTATGTTCACTTGTTACTTGTTAAAATACCCTCAAAATACATGTCATTTAAAATGATCTGATCTCCTAGAATTTTTCACACTTGCATAACTGTTGGGGGAAATGAAATGTCAACAGTTTTGCCATTTGAAAAAAAGCAAGCTTTAAAAATCCAAGATAAATTTGATGGACTTCCTGTGGTTGGATCCAAAGAGCCATGTGGCTATGACCATGGCTTTGTTCTCTTCTGATACTGTACTTTATGTCAAACATGAAATGCATAGGATTTTCAAAAACATGACATAATATGACAAATTAATTGCAATTGCCAGAGATTAATTGAAAAAAAGAAGCATATACTGAGCATATTGAAGCCATGGAAATAACCCGAAGAACATCTCTGAAAGCCGTGAGTGCTCCATTCACATATCCATTTTCCTCATGGGCTGACTTACATTTTACTTTCAAAATTCACCTTCATACTGTCTGGTTCCCATAACCTCTTGGTCCGCTGCATCAAGGCAGCATAACCGATACTAGTTGCCCTTGCCAGATGATCACCAGACACACCACAGTGATTTCTTACCTTTACTGCAAATTCTGTTTCTGTGGCTTTGTGAATACACCTCTTGCAAACAGAATACGAGCCAATGCCAATGTCTTCCCGGATTTCATATCCATCTGTAAAGTGAATATTGTTCCCATGTAACTGCTACATAGGGAAACAAAAGAATAGCAATAAAAAGACAAGTCTTATGGTTGACTTCATCAGAAGACTCTCTAGCTCTAACAATTCAGAGACATTAGTTTATTATACAGAACCAGCTAATTACTGTAAATAAGTGCTGCCTTAATTTTGTCCAATTAATCTTACAATCCTTAGCATCCGTGGATTTCTTTTACGTCAACCTGAAGAAGTAAAGCTACAGCAATATTGTCATAAAAATACAGCACAATTAATCCAAAAATAAACATCCCATTAAAGTTAAAGCTCCTTTAACATGAATTCAACTGCTGATGATTTAATACAAATATCTCTGCAGTTTTCTTGGCAACAACATGAAACTTATCTGCCATGGATACTTTCCCAATCTCTAAGGATAGAAATTGCCATCTGGCTGGGCTGGGGTGGAAAAAGCAAATTCTATGGTTCTTAAGGAAGGGAGTTAAATTTAAAAAAGTAACTTCCCCTCCTCAGGGCATTTATTATATAACATTGATTCACTAACCAGAAGTAGCTGTTCACTGAATGGTCAGGTTACATTCCCTAGGGGATTTTTCCGGATTTTTTGGAAATGTAATGGATGATAACGATAATGATGATGACAATCATGAAGTTCATTATTTGCATCTTGTCTTTCTATTGACATGGCATTCAAAGAAACTCATCTGGGAACTCTTGCACACAAAAGTATTACCTACCACTGAACATAAACTTTCTTCTCATATTAGCTTTCATTGCTAATATGAGTTTGGGTTGTTGACCTTTCTTGTACTTTACAAGCTACAACTGGAAAGGAAGGACACAATTACTGCTGATACCACACAGCTGGGGGAGACAAACTGTGTCACTTTGCAAGAAATGGTTGCTAATGGGAACTTTCCCTGAAATAAATGAAACATTTTTCATAAAGGTGTTACTCACACCACTGATATACTTGTGGGTAATTTAATGTCTGAACAATTTCCCTTCAGCGGATACAGCTCATATTCAGGTCTCATTTAGGGGTTCACTTTCTGGTACAGAAATAGAGAAATTCTCTTTTCCACATTACAAAATAATCCATGCTGGAAACGTGAGAAATTGATGTGTGTATATCTTATTCTTAATAATTTTGATAGCACTGATATTACTAATGTTTTATATTTTAGGTATCATCATTTCTTATGCTCCTATAACAGTGATGGCGAACCTATGACACGCGTGTCAGTGCTGACACGCGTAGCCATTTCGGGTGACACGCACATGCTCCCCAAACTTGTTTCAGCGGCAGCTCTCAGCCTGGGCGGCAGCGTCACGCAGGCTGTGGAAGGAGGAGGAGGAGGAGGAGGAGGAGGAGGGAACCAACCAAAGAGAGGCTTTTACCGGGTCTGCGCCCCACAGCCAGGATCGTCCTTGCGCCTCAAGCCGTGTTTCTTCCTGCAAAGCCCTTCGGGCAACCCGAGAGTTCCGCTTGACGCCAGAAGGGCTTTGCAGGAAGAAACGCGGCTTGAGGCGCCAGGACGGTCCTGGCTGTGGGGCGCAGACTCGGTAAAAGCTCTCTTTGGTTCCCTCCTCCTCCCCCTCCTTCCACAGCCTGCGTGACGCTGCCGCCCAGGCTGAGAGCTGCCGCTGCCGCTGCTGCACAACTGAGGGAGGGAGAGGGAAAGCAGAGGTAGCCTCAAATTCCACCATTGGGACAGGGGAAAGGGCTTGTCCCTCAAGAGTGGGGGGGGATAGAGGTGGGAAGAAGGGGCCCGGCCTGTCCCCAGCGCCCCCCACAGACAGATTACGGATCGAACGCTTCTCTCTCTGCAGCCTTTTTCTGCAAATCCCAGCTACTCAGCGGGGCGTCATCATTTCCGGGGGGTTGCAGTTTTCCAGCTCAGATATCAGGATCCGCCGGGATTAAGTGGGAGAAAACGCCGCTGGCTGAGCGGAGCAAACACATCCAAAGGTTAATCTTATTTTACGAAAACACAACTTCCAAAAGTCGATCGTGGCCTCCGTCAAGAAGCTCTTCCCCCACCCCCCACCCATTCTGGGGTCTTGGTGTCCCTCGGCTAAGATCCACCCCGGAAAGCAGAACGGGGGCAGCCCTCCTGTAATTCTGGCTGGGTTAAAGAGCAGGGATGGAGGAGCCATATCACACCTTCATTCAAAGGGTGGGGAGGGGGAGGCCCGATAAAGTCCCTCCCTTGGGGTGTCTGAAGTCCCAGCTGAAGCAGCCGAAGGAAAAAGGATAAGCATCCGTCGCTGCCCAATGGCGCTTGGGGTAACCCCGCTGGGCAGAGCCAGTCGAGGCTCATCCTGCAAATGAGGGTTTCCTTTGGGGAGGGCCAGGTGGTTTCAAGCACCCCAAACAGCCAATCTCTCTCTCTCCGTCCCCCTTCCTTTGCTCCTGGGGCTGCAGAACTTTCCATGGGCTCAACAGTAATTGAGTAAAATTCTAAGCCACTGCAGTAGCTGCTTTTTGGTTTTATTTTTTTTAATATTTATCAGTCTCTCTTTTAGTTGAAGAGTTGAAGTCCACAAGGCTTAAAGCTGTCAGGTTTGAAGACCCCTGGGGTTTTTTTCCTAAAGGGTTAGGGGTGCAAGGTTCTTGTAACTTGACAGCTTTAAGACTTGCACGCTTCAATGCCAGAGTTTCTGAGCCAACATTTTGGTTGCTAAGCAGGACCGTTGGTAAGTGATACTGATAATAATATCAAGGGCAACATACGAAATCGACTGATGAACAAAGAAGTTACTAAGCAGCTATGTTAAATAATTTGTTTTTGGTTTATTAAATACAATTATATTGCAATTATATATTTTTGTAGTTTAAACTATAAATTGCACAAAATTATGTTTTTGTCGAAGTGACACACAACGCAAGTTATGCTCGATTTTTTGCCGATTTTTGACACACCACGCCAAAAAGGTTGCCCATCACTGTCCTATGGATTAAGACAACTCTTTATTTTGAGTGGATTGTTGTGTAATAGGATTTCAAATATTCTCAAAACACAGTTACAGCTTTTTTTCCTAGTATATGAAGCAGAAGTGGGGATTCAGATGGAAATGAAATTAGCACTCAGTTTGAACTCATTCAGTCTTTTGTTAGAGGCCTTAAGGAAAGCAGCCTCTAAATAAATCTAAAGCCACTCAGTCCAATACCTAGAAAACTCTGAAAGTTTGGGGCATCTATAGCAGTGGTGCAATTCAGCTGGATTTATCTGGTTTGGGCAAACCTGTAGCGGTGGCAGCGGATGGCTTTGCCCACCCATCCGCACGTCATCACGTCCCATTTTTAAAGCAGGGGTGAAATCAACTTACCTTTGCTACTGGTTCGCAAATGTGAGTGTGCATGTGCTCTTGATTTGCTCGTATGTGCCACCTCTGTGCATGCCCAGGACCTTCCACCTATGCGCAGAGCATCAAAAATGGGACATGATGACATCTGGGTGGGTAGGTGGAGCCTCCTGGCACCATTGCTACCGGTTTGTCCAAACTGGATAGAACCAGCTGAATTGCACCACTGATGTAAAGTTAGATGTTTGAAAGGTTTGTGAGGATATTCTTTTAAGTAGCAGTTTATTCTATCTGGGATAACTTCATGCCTGGTAGTGTTCTCTGCCTCCCTATTTCTTTCTGTATTTTCTCAGTCTATTTACACATTAGTGTTATCTTTGATTTGAAATTAAATGTCAATGATACTGTTCTCTCAAATCCTTGCTTTGCTGCTGTTATAAAGAAGGAAAAACATTTTTCTTTTTTATACTAATTTAATTTATAATCAGTCACTTCATACTCCAAAACCACTTGGGCTTAATAAGCCCAAATAAAAGGTAATAATAATAACAACAACAACAACAACAACAACAACATGCTTGCCAACAACCTTCAAATTACTCACAGGCATTATTGCAGATAACATGATGGATTATTTGGAAACAAACAACATCTTGCCAGTAGAGCAAAAAGGCAACAAAAGAAGGAGCAGGGGCACAAAAGATCAGCTTCTAATTGATAAAATGATATTAGAAAATTGTAAGAACAGAAAAACGAACTTGAATATGGTCTGGATTGATTACAAAAAGGCATTTGACTCACTGCCACATAGTTGGATCATAAAATGCTTAGAAACAACTGGCATTAGCAAAAATATTACATCCTTTACTGAAAAGGCGATGAAACAATGGAGAACTGAGTTGGCAGTAGCGAATGAGATCTACGGAATGGTTAATATCAAGCGAGGAATTTTCCAGGGTGATTCACTTTCACCTCTTCTCTTCATCATCGCAATGATCCCACTATCAGTAATCTTAAAAAAAATGAAATTAGGCTACCAAACAGCCAAAGAAGCTGAAAAAATTTCGCATTTACTATATATGGATGATTTGAAACTCTATGGAAAGTCAGAAATAGAAATCCAATCATTGACAAACACAGTCCGAGTATTCAGCACCGATATTTCAATGCAGTTTGGCATGGAAAAATGTGCCACTGTATCCATAAAAAGGGGCAAAATCACTGCATGTGAGGGAATTGAAATGCCCAATGGCCAATTAATTAAATGCAAAGAAAATGAAGCCTACAAATACTTAGGCATTCTGCAGTTGGATAACATCAAGCATGGAGAAGTAAAAACTATTGTCAGGCGAGAGTACACCAACAGAGTTAGGAAAATTTTGAAATCTAAATTGAATGGTGGAAATACAATCAAGGCCATAAATACCTGGGCAATACCGGTTATAAGATACACAGCTGGTATAGTTAATTGGACACAAGCTGATTTGGACCTTTTGGACCGAAAAACCAGGAAACTAATGACAATGCACTACAGTTTACATCCACGTGGTGATACTGATAGACTATATCTGCCCCGAAAATCAGGTGGCAGAGGATTATTACAAGTGAAGCAAACAGTTGAAGAAGAAAAACATGCACTGGCTGATTATTTAAAAGAAAGTCAAGAACATCTATTAATCGAAGTAAAGAACAAAAATCTACTGAAGGCCCAACAGACGAAACAAGAATACAGAAAAGATGTGATAAAATCAAGAATGGAGAGTTGGCAGAACAAAGCACTGCATGGCCAATTTCTGGAAAAAATAAAAGATAAAGTGGACAGTGAACAAACTTGGTTATGGTTAACAACAGGTACATTAAAGAAAGAAACAGAGTCACTAATCATGGCTGCGCAAGAACAAGCTATCCGTACAAATGCCATTAAGGCCAAAATCGAAAAATCCTCTGATGATGCCAAATGCAGACTTTGCAAAGAAGCTGATGAAACTGTTGATCACATACTCAGCTGCTGTAAAAAAAACCGCGCAGACTGATTATAAATTGCGGCACAATTCAGTAGCACAAATGATCCATTGGAATTTGTGCAAAAATTATAATATTAAAACAGCAACAAACTGGTGGGAGCATCAGCCTGAAAAAGTCACCGAAAATCAGATGGTCAAGATCTTGTGGGATTTCCGTATACAAACTGACAAAATACTGGCGCATAAGACACCAGACATCACACTGGTTGAGGAAAATAAGGTCACAATCATAGACATCGCAATACCAGGTGATAGCAGGGTCGCCGAGAAGGAACATGAAAAAATCGCAAGATACCAGGACTTAAAAATCGAAATTCAACGACTATGGCACAAACCAGCAGTGATAATTCCAGTGGTAATTGGCACACTGGGTGCTATACCAAAAGCACTGGAATTACATTTAAAACAGTTAAAAATTGACAAAATCACCATCAGTGAAAAGCAAAAAGCCGCACTGCTTGGATCTGCACGCATATTACGAAAATACGTTATGACGTCCTAGGCCCCTGGGTGGGGCCCGACTAGTAACCAATGCCAAATCCGGCGAAACAACTGGCCGCTGTGATACAATTGTATAATAATAATAATAATAATAATAATAATTCAACTGGAATTATTTATTTTAAAGCCTTGTCCTAGGAAAGGGCAACTCCTACTCTAAACATCCAGATTTCTGAAGAAGGGAAGCAGCTGATTCAAGAACAGGTGGTGGAAACTACTTGCCAGGAAGAATCTCTTTTACCTGGATAAACAGCCACATCTGGACAACTCATAACTCGGGCAAAGAAAATGCTAAGGAGAATTCTAGGAAGTTGGGGGCGGGGGGGGGGGGTAGAGGGATAATGATACACCTTCCTCATCTTTCTTATTGCTACCATCTTAAATTATAAGAACTTAAATTATAAGACATTATGTAACAAATAGAAGATTATTGTAATTATTATCCTACTTTTTAAATATAGAAAGCTACCAAAGAAGCTAGCATAGTTAAAAACAGATACTGAAAAACACTTTCAACCAATTCAAATGACTAAAAGCCTTGAATTATTTCCTAAAAATTGAAAGAGTAATTATATTTGACTTAATGCTTGGAGAAAAAGTACAAGTAGTGACAAAGTATGTTTTGCTATATAGAAGCAATGATTTTTTTTTACTACAAAACCCACTGTCTGTTGCCATTACTTCTTCCTGTGCTATCTAAAATATCTGAGGGCTACTAAATGTTGCACAAGCAAAAGAAATAGCAGGAGAAGTACAATAAAGTTGAGATGAACTATGAAAGTGCTTGCTTATGTACAGTATTTAGGACTGAATTTAAAGGACTGAATCTGTGGGGTTTCCACATTGGGTTTCCAACGTTAGTCCATAAAATTGTTATATTTTGAACTATTACAATTACAGTAAAGCATCAATTTAATATATTTTATTTAGCAGACATCAGATGCAATGAATATTTCTACTGAGGCATTACCTGAAATAGTGGACATTCAGATAATAAAAGAACTTGCTCATAAATACATAGCCAAACTAAGAAATTCACTTCCATAAGATGCCAATGATACCAACAAAATATGATTATTGCTTTTTAAATGTACATCACCTCTTTCCTCCAGGAATTCAAAGTGAAATACATAATCTTCCAATGTTAGTCCATAACAAGCCTATGAGGTAGCGAGTGATTAAAAAAAAAAACTAGCTCAAAGTCACCCCAGTGTATTTCCTTAGAAGATTTGAATCTCTAATCTTAGCTGTTTTTCTTAATGTTCTTTATGCTACAGTAATACATCTAGATGAAGTGATAGTGGTATAACATCTATACAGCCAAGTTCATACCTGAACAATTGGATGAACTGTGACTTTATGTGGTTCTTGCTGTACAAGTTCCTGCCCCAAGTTGGATGCCACAAAGCTGAATCCTCTGAAGAGATGATGAGCATTGGCACTTGGAGGGACACCTGGGGAATCTGAAGAGGAGATGAGAGATGACTCAAAGAATGGGGCACCTGGAGATTCCAACCATTTCTCCATTATTATTTTCCCTAGCAACGTTATAAAGAAGCAATTTGCACACTAGCACCCAGCCATGCTATTTTTCAACATGGAGACATGCATCCTTCTCCATTTGAAAGAGCTTCCCAATCTTTGCTTCAACATAAAACTGCATCAGAATTTCTAGAATGAGAGTTCTGAATGTATTTTTGCCAAGAAGAGCCTTTAAAATAGGGGTGTCCAATATTGGCAACTTTAAGACCTGTGGATTTCAACCTCCATGCTGTGTGGGGAATTCTAGGTGTTGAAGTCCACAAGTCTTAAAGTTGCCAATATTGGACACCTCTGCTTTAAACTATTAAACTACTTAATAATTAGTTAGTTAATTAATAATAAACCACTTAATATTTAGTAGTAGTAAACTATGAAAAACAGAGAACCTAGAATTTTTTTTTTTTTAGCAGCAAATTGCACAACTGCTTGTACAATCCTTTGCATGCAATATTTAGCCCACCTGAGGATTTGTGGCAGTGCAGAATTTCAATGTAAAAGTAGTTTCCAATAGGTTAGACATGAAAGAGTTAATGGGAAGCAAGTGTGCAGTAATACAGAACCCTAGAGAGGCTGGAGAGTCCTTTCAGTAGGACCACTCCAAGTGCTACCCAGAAACACTAGGAAGAAAGTGTGGAAAATACTACACAGTAGTAATTCTAATTCTCTAATTCAGCCACACCATAAAATTCCAACAGTCAGTCTATGTGTATACAAGGTAATAGATTCTTCTGGAAGCAACAGCAAATTTGGAAATATAATGGCATTTGGTATAATAGTATCAAGTCATAATGATAACTTACAAAGGATTAGTATTGCGTTGTTTTTACCCATCCTAGTGAGGCAGAAGGAGCATGCTCTGGGTCCTGTCTGCCAAGGAATGTCAAACTGACTGCCCAGGAAGGTAACCTTTCCTATTGTGGCATCTGCTCTCTGGAATATCATCCCTCTGGAGATGGAATTGGCTTTGTGCCTTTTGGCCTTCTGGAAAGCCCTGGAGACACAGTTCTATGCCTGACTCGATGCATGTGGGAGTCTATCTCCTGCTTATATTGATTGCTGTCTGTGGTTTATAATTCTCGACTGTTGTGGGTCTTACGTTTTAAAATATTTTTATTATTTGAAAGTTCTAAGCCATCCAGAGGTAACATCAACCCACCCATTTGAGATGAGTGATTATATAAATCAAAGGAAAGAAGGAAGGAAGGAAGGAAGGAAGGAAGGAAGGAAGGAAGGAAGGAAGGAAGGAAGGAGGGAGGGAGGGATAGAGTGTTAAGTAATTCTTAAACTCTAGATATATTTTGGATAGTTTTGCTAATGTAACATTACATACATTTTACAAATGTAAAAATAATGGCAAATTTACTGATACGTTTTCTTGGTAAAGTACCTGTTGGGGTCCGTGATGTGAATTCAGGATCAAAATGGAAAGTGTCCTCTGGCCGACCCACTGCAGGTTTAAAGGGTGGTTTGATTTCTCTTCTGTACAGTTTCTGCATAAGAGCAAAGCAAAACAGAGGTTAATTTTCTTGCCACAAGGAACCCTTGAGTTAGAAAATAGCTGTAGGTCAAATAATGAATCAACAATACATTAAAATAAAATTAATTAATTAAAATAATGGTTTTTAAAGCAGAAAGCTGCTTAAAGGAAGAGAAATAAAGAAAAATGCTTTGTATGCTCGCTGCATTCTGACTATGGGAAATATGTTTCATGTTTAATACAGGGGAAAGGAGAAATTGAGAAGCATCACCCAAGAGAAAGGACGAGGCGATTTTCCTCACAGGCTAAGTTTCTATGACAATCAACTAGACTTATTTTTCTTTAGGTAATATAGGTCTGTGCTTTTCGGAAGTTTTAAGTGCACATTAAAATATACCTGCACATATGATGAAAGTATTTGAAAAACAGTAGCCTGATTTTTATTAATATAGTTCATTCATTACAGAAGAGAGGAGAACATTTCCACAGAAGCAAAGCGTGCTCAGCATATTGTCCATAGTGACAGTTTCATATTCTATAATTTGAAAATGATAATGCATATGCCCAGTATCAACTACTGTAATAAAATAATGCATTCATTTATTATCTGATATAAATGTGAGCTCATTACATATCCGTAGATTTGCTCCCTGGTTTTTAAACATATAAGCCCATTGCTCAGACTTATGAATCCTAATTTAAAAATCAGCCTATTCTGTTGTTATCCATCATTTTGAGTCGAATAAAGATTGATTATGTAAAGAAACATAAAGATGGTAAAATATAGTATTTATTTGGGCACTTTGCATACTGATATGTGCAATACAAATTATACTTTTCAATTAACTGAAAGAACTGTTTGGCACGGAAGATGAAGAACTACCCTGTTTCCCCGAAAATAAGACTTTCCTGGATAATAAGCCCAATCAGGCTTTTGAATGCATGCGCTAAAATAAGCTTTCCCCTCAAAATAAGCCCTCCCCTCAAATATTTAAACACACGCACAGCTGGTCCCCGCCATTTCCTGGGGGGGGAACATGCCCCACGCATCCCACATGCACCTGCCATCAACGCGGAAGAGCCTCGTGGAGGCTGCTCCCGCAAACCCTAGCTACCCACCCCTTCTCTTAGTGGCGGCCGCAAAAAGAGTGGCAGGCCCAGCAATGCTAGCACTGGCAAGAGTGTGCCAGAAACAGAGACAGAACTTCTGGCCTCTCTGGATCAGCTAATCCGTGGGCCGAGGTTAAGGGGCGTCCTGCACCTTTCAAATAATAAGACCTCCCCCAAAATAAGGCCAAGCGCTTATTTCGGGGGTCAAAAGAAAATAAGACAGGGAAACACAGTACATTGGAAGTTATTTTTGAATATCTGAGAATTCACCATTTACTAATTTGCTTTTCTTTCACAGATTCTATTGTTAAACCAGAACTAGGTATTATCAGGGTTTTCAACTGTATCAAGGCCTCTTTGAAGAAATTTATTCAGTGTGGTTATCTATGGAGAAGATATATCAGATATATGTTAAAATAATGACCCACAATTGGCAAGAGAGATAAAACTGTTTTGTTACTGGAAAGATATAGGTTGACAATGATAATAAAAAAATCAGTTGATTTTGGTGATTAATAAGTAGGAATTCTGTAACCCTTGGATTATTTTAGATTGTTATCAAATGTTTATTCGCTAACAATTAATTAACTATAATAAGAATAAGCAAATGATAATGGATACAGCTTAATGGTATATACATGTATGGTAATCTAGCAAAAGAAATTTGGATATAAATTGCAAATTGTGACTTGGGAAAAAGATCTATAAAATTTTATTAACAAACTTTTATTTAGATCTTGTTATAAAGGCATAAGGTTTTTCTTTTGGGGGGGGGTCTGATGAGAGGAGATGGGACATAAATAGTAAATGATTTTTAGCCAATTATAATAATAACAAGGAATTGTTAATGGTCATTGTTCAACAGTATATAATTGCTATGATATTGGCAAAAGTAACTTGGATATAAATTTTAATCAGTGAGTTGGAAAAAGGAGGGGAAAGGCTTAGAAACTTTATTAATTGACTTTTACTTAAAAGATGCTATAAAGGTGTAATGTTATTGGAGGATTTTTTGAAATAGCTAATGAATGCCATTATGTGGTTGTGTCTTTAAGTATGAATGATTTGAGGTAAAAGGATGTTCAAATAATTGTAGTCAAATGAGAATTGTGGTACATTGATAGTAAGATATACAAAGATTTTTGACTTAAAGTGTATAATCTAATATGAACTATAAGTAATTACTGTGGAAGAAATGCACAGTAACCAATCGACACGCTTTCTACAAGAAATAATGAAGGATGATTCTTTGTGTTTTTGTTCAATTAATTTTTTTCAAAAATAATGATAACAACATTTTAATTTAAAACAGTTTTAGATGGATTATAGCATTATTTCTCCCTAAGATTTTAATCACAACTGTTTTATTAACTTTGACAAATACATTTGGACACCATTTGAAATACTGCCTTCATGCACACATTTCCTTACAAAGTATTTTTTGTTCTAAGCATCCAACATCTTTGTTCAGGAACCCACTGCAAGTTTAAGAGGCTATTAGCACTTGCTTTGCTGCGATTTGAATGCACACTATAGAAGAAAATAAGGAAGCCCCTAATAATTACATACTGAGCAATATCCTTCCTCATGAAGCTAAGAACACCTGATGAAACTCAATTTTAGCTTTATATATAAGTAGATCTCGAGAGACAGTCATATCCACAACCTTGGCATGCACCTGGTAATCATCATCAAAGGAAATTTATTTCAATTAAATCAAAGAGTATATAGTCATTTCCTGGCCTGAATGCCATGATGGAAATGAATGCGAATAGAAAGGCTGCACATGCTGGTATGTTTGGGTGGAAGGATATATTGATCGGGACTTGTTTACAAAGAACTCAAGGCATATATTTCTATGGAAACAAATCCTATGCTTTGCAATTTCTACCTTCCATTTTTGCAAGCTATTCCTTTTCACACATCCTAAACAGGATATAGAAGTTGAACTCAAGGCAGCAGCACATGCTTATGCTACCAATAGAAAATAATATATGTACCTCAAGGTTGAAGGAGGGGGGGGGGGAATCTGTAGTGCTCTCTGAGCTTGGTTGTTTGCTTAGACATTTCACTACCCAACTAGGTAACATATTCAGTGCTGGAAGGGAGCAGTGTTTGTTTTCTGTTTGTATACAATTGGTGGGAGTGTGGTTCCCCTTGGCAATTTCTTCATTAGGATGTTGTTTACTTCTTGACTATTTGTCCCGTTTGGTACTTCCTTGATTAGGACATTGGTACTGCTTGATTGTCTGAAGTTCACCCTGGTGTTAATTCCTGCTGGGTATCAACTGCTAGTGAGGAGTTGTTCTCGTCTATTTACTTCCCTTTCCCTCTTTTTTGACTCTTTTGAATAGTGTGTAAATATTACATGTCTATTGTGGGTTGATTAACACCATCCTCAACATTCTCAATAACATTGACAGGACAAGCTATTGTATATAAATAGAGAGCAAGCGCCCACTCCCTTCTAACACTGAAGATATTACCTAGTCAAGTAACAAAACATCTGCAAGAAACAACAAAGCTCAGGGAGCACCAAGGACTCCACACCCTTATGCTCTTTCCTCCCATGTATTCATTCCCATCCTGTTTAAGTGTGTGCATTCTGCTAATGACATCTATGAAGACTGAACTGATCTTCAGGTGCCTTCCAGAAATAGAAAGATAGTGACTCATAGAGATTAAAATATGCTTAATATAATAAAGGATTTTCATGAACAATACTCTTGCCATGAACTTAGGTGCCCTATCCCACTCACCATATATATACTGCAATATGCAGGCGCAGAGATGAATTCCCTTCTAAAATGTTATCTTTGGACTTTTTGTATCATCAAAATTGTTTGGTCAATAGAGGCCAAACAAAGACAATTTTTGTTCTGAAAAATTTCCCTCTTAATAAGCATAAATTGTTTCTGTCATTAATTTAGGTTTATAATTCCCTTAAAATCTTTGTACCAGATTTGGCAAAAGCATGGTTTTATTAAATATTAGGGCTGTGCAGTGTTTAAAATTCTGTCTCCAAAAAGCTGCTTTGGACCGTACACATCACATCAGCAGTGTCATTTTTTGCTGCCTTGCAATTCCAGGAAAAGATACAGCTGCTTTTAAGTGCCGTAGAAGTCGTTTGCATTTTCAAACATGTTTGGGAGATCAAAACCAAAGTCCAGCACAACCTTATGGAATTGAATAGCTCACATCCTATGCTGGAGCCCGAGATCCTAAGACAAGAGGAAAAATAAAGGCTGTAATGAAAGTGCTGTGGGTAGAAGATGCAGACTGTGGGCCAGTATCTATCACCTCTGCAGTCTCCACTACAAAGTCTTCTGGCTTATCTGTTTTGTTCCTTCTGTAACTTCTATACATGGCACAATCATGGAGTTTTGAGTTGGATTGCACTTAGGCAATGCCACAATAGTATTTTTCTCAGCTGCCACCTGTTTTTCTGAGTTACTTGAATTCTGCAAGTATGACAGGAATGTCCCTGACTTGTCTCTCTTCGTATTTGCCTGGTGTCGGTTGGTCAGTGACGGCACATCCTAACTGATGCGCTCTAGTAGAATTTTGGAGAATGTTGTGAGCAGATCAATTTTACGATTTTAAAATAGCACACTCAAGTCTGATCCTTCATTAAGCTCAGTACCCATTTCACAAATATAATGGGGATATAGCATGGATTCTGGTGTAATATGAATACAAGATAACTCAATTAAACACTACATTACAGGATTGCTTCATTACAGGAAAGAATATATGTTTTGCTGTTTAAATGTGAACTGTCTAATTAGTTGTCCGTCTTATGCACTATAGCTAATCCACAACTAATGATAATTGCACAGGATTATTTTAATTCGCAAATAATGCCTCAATTTCTTAGTATAATAGAAATGCTACAGCATCATGAGGGCAATTCAAAAGCTACTGCTTTTCTTCTAACAATTTCATGAAAATATATTTAACACTTTAGGACATATCCAACAGTGATTGTAAGGAAAAAAATTCCTTAATCAAAAATACCATTATTCATAGCTTGAGTCTTTAGGATTGACTCATACCATATTTTGTGAGGGATTCATCAATGCATGCAAAGCTTCTGATTAAGGCATATTTGACCTTTTCCATAAGAACAGTGACCAGGATTACTAGCTCCATTCTCCTATATTAATATTTTTCCTTTTCTATTCATGAAGAAGAGGTGTCTTTTTAGCAGCTGGAAACATCATTATAAGATGGCTAGAACTAGTTTCAGAATGCATGCTGGCACATATTCTGAAAATTATAAAGTCAAGTCACTTTCTGCTTTTTAAATGCATTATTAAAACTGTACTGAAACCCTTTCCTTCAAGGTGGTGTTACCTAAATGTGTAGTATGATGCTGGTTTGTTTCCTACTACATTTCTATCAGCATTTGTGAAGGTTCAATTAGAAAGTAGTTAGACTGAACTGTTGAGTCATTCTGGTGTGTTGAGCTGAATATGTTCACATCGATTAAGTAATTAGATGAACTTTTGCGCAAGCATGAACAGACTTTTAAAGAAATCAATAATTTGAATAGATTTAGAAATTCAGACTGTAGACCTTTCATATGTCCTAATTTTGCTGCCTCTGCCCTTTGTATTACATATTCTAATCTAGGCTGTTGTGCCAGATTTTCGTCCAGGAAAGAAATATAATGAGGCAATTTGGATCAGCACTGGTAAATTTTATTGGATGAAGTGCATTTAGAGAAAGGAAAGTTGCATAAAGAACGGGGCATGCCTATACTTTTATATCCAGCCCTGCTATTGCTAGTTATTAAATTGCACAAGATTATATGTTCCAAGGAAACATAGTTCTCAATTTTGTTGTTATTGTTGTTAGTATAATTATTATTAGTTGTAGTAGTATTAGTATTATTTGCACAGTCAGCCAGATGTTCAGACTGGATTTGGCATTTTTGTCTACCTATTGAGTCCTTACCAAGAACCTGGGATAGGCAAATTTGGATGTTTGACCGTGTTACAGATATCGTTGCAGGATGAAAGCAGTTCCAAGCAAAACTGCCTTCTGCAATTGACTGAGGGCAATTGCCGTGGTGTTCAAGTGGTGCTCCAGTTGTTTTGGGACTCCACCCAAGGTGCCTATTACTATTGGTACAACCCTTGTTTGCCTTTGCCATAGTTGTTCTATTTCTATTTGTAGGTCTTTTTATTTTGTTATTGTCTCCAGTTCTTTCTCTTCTATTCTGCTGTCTCCAGACACTGCCATATCCACTATCCACTATCATTATTATTACTATTGTTGTTGTTGCCATTATTATTATTATCATCACAACAACAGAATTGTATCACAGTGGCCAGTTGTTTCGCCGGATTTGGCATTGATTACTAGTCGGGCCCCACCCGGGAGCATAGGACGTCATAACGTATTTTTGTAATATGAGTGCGGATCCAAACAGTGCGACTTTTTGCATTTGACTGATGGTGATTTTGTCAATTTTTAACTATTTTAAATGTAATTCTAGTGCTTTTGGAATAGCAGCCAGTGTGCCGATCACCACTGGAATTACCACTGCTGGTTTGTGCCATAGTCGTTGAATTTCAATTTTTAAGTCCTGGTATTTTGCAATTTTTTCATATTCCTTCTCGTCGACCCTGCTATCACCTGGTATTGCGATGTCTATGATTGTGACCTTATTTTTCTCAACCAGTGTGATGTCTGGTGCATTATGCGCCAGTATTTTGTCTGGTGGTATACAAAAATCCCACAAGATCTTGACCATCTGATTTTCGGTGACTTTTTCAGGCTTATGTTCCCACCAGTTTGTTGCTGTTTTAATATTATAATTTTTGCACAAATTCCAGTGGATCATTTGTGCTACTGAATTGGGCCACAATTTATAATCAGTCTGTGTGATTATTTTTACAGCAGCTGAGTATGTGATCAACAGTTTCATCAGCTTCTTTGCAATGTCTGCATTTGGCATTGTTAGAGGATTTTTTGATTTTGGCCTTAATGGCATTTGTGTGGATAGCTTGTTCTTGGGCAGCCAGGATTAGTGACTCTGTTTCTTGCTTTAATGTACCTGCTGTTAACCATAACCAAGTTTTTTCACTGTCTACTTTATCTTTTATTTTTTCCAGAAATTGGCCGTGCAATGCTTTGTTCTGCCAACTCTCCATTCTTGATTTTATCACATCTTTTCTGTATTCCTTTTGTCTGTTGGGCCTTCAATAGATTTTTGTTCTTTACTTCGATTAATAGATGTTCTTGACTTTCTTTTAAGTAATCAGCCAGTGCATGTTTTTCTTCTTCAACTATTTGCTTCACTTGTAATAATCCTCTGCCACCTGATTTTGGGGGCAGGTATAGTTTATCAGTATCACCACGTGGATGTAAGCTGTAGTGCATTGTCATTAGTTTCTTGGTTTTTCGGTCCAAAATGTCCAAATCAGTTTGTGTCCAATTAACTATACCAGCTGTGTATCTTAAAGCTGGAATTGCCCAGGTATTTATGACCTTGATTGTATTTCCACCATTCAGTTTAGATTTCAAAATTTTCCTAACTCTGTTGGTGTACTCTTGCCTGACAATAGTTTTTACTTCTCCATGCTTGATGTTATCCAACTGCAGAACGCCTAAGTATTTGTAGAGTTCATTTTCGTTGCATTTAATTAGTTGGCCATTGGGCATTTCAGTTCCCTCACATGCAGTGATTTTGCCCCTTTTTATGGATATAGTGGCACATTTTTCCATGCCAAACTGCACTGAAATATCGGTGCTGAATACTCGGACTGTGTTTGTCAGTGATTGGATTTCTACTTCTGACTTTCCATAGAGTTTCAAATCATCCATATATAATAAATGCGATTTTTAAAAAAACTTCTTTGGCTGTTTGGTAGCCTAATTTCATTTTTTTAAAGATTACTGATAGCGGGATGATTGCGATGATGAAGAGAAGAGGTGAAAGTGAATCTCCCTGGAAAATTCCTCGCTTGATATTAACCATTATTATTATTGTTGTTGTTGTTGTTGTTATTGTTGTTGTTGCCTATTGGCATTCACATTTTGCAGTCTCATGCCACTCACTTTATATCCGTCATATATGCCATGGCAGAACAGTACAACAGTAGTACAATGCCTACTTTTACATAAGGTATCTCAGAGACAGATAGTCTTTAGGGATTAGGAGCCTATCAGACATTATAAAACCATATAGCAGACATTCATAAAATGGCTTCCAAAGTTTGGGGAGTGTACAAACAAAACAGTCTGTGTCTTCATACAGTGTCTTATGCCTTTTTCCTTCCATGCAGAAATCTAAGAGAAAGACAGAACAACTGTCCAGTGTCTTCAGATTGTTTGCACCGTAGACATTCTTCCAGCCATAGAGTCACATTCTTTCTAAAACTTGTGGTATAAAAGCAACAGCAGTCTGTGGTAATCCCGTTGAGTAGGTGATCCAATGAAAAATCCTTAGCAGGGATCACTAGACAGGTACAGAACCAGAATATGGTTGCCTATGACTATCAAGCCTGGATTACGTACTGTTGCCCTTTCATTAGCTTCACAGTTATCCCACACTATAAATTGTTTTCTGCCATTTAATGATCCTTGTTTAGAAAGCCATTCATCCTCAGCCCCTTGGTTACCAATTAGCAGCAGAATCCCTCTTTTGTATTCTTCACTGTATCACCAAACAGCTTTAGTGGGGACCCTAAGGAACTTAGCTTTCCCTAGCTCTATGCTCTCTAGATGGATAAGATATCAATCTATCTGAATGTCCTGCAGGCTGGAAATTTAGAATTTGACAAATCCAGTGCAGAGGTCTCCAAACTTGGGAATTCTAAGACCTGTGGACTTCAACTTCCAGAATCCCTCAGTCAGTCATGTTTAGCCATTTCCCCACACTGGCTGGGGCATTCTGGAAGCTGAAGTCCGACAAGTTTTAAAGTTGCCAAGTTTGGAGACCTCAGATCTAGAGGATGTCAAATAATACCCAGAAAAGACTTTTGCTGCTACTAAATTCCTTAGGGTACTTGGAATGGGGGGAAATTGTTTAGAACACTGAAATTGGGTGACTGTTTGCTCAGTAGAATTTTTAATTTAACTGTGCAAGTGATTAATCACATTACACAATAGATCAGTTGAGTAAACTACTTACATTCCAGTCAATGGTAGCAAAAAAGGGATGGCGTTTAATTTCTTCAACTCCATCAAGGCCAGCACCTGCCAAGGTAATGAAAAGAAGACACAGAGGGTGTCAGACCACAAACTTCTTCTGAGTTTGTCTTTTATAACTCTGAAGAGAAGTAGGGTGGCAGAAACAAGATCAGAGGCTTTGGGAATGTTGAAATTGTTGAATTATTGTTAATTGTTGCACTGAAGTATTCAGAGTATTACAGTTAATTTCCTCCAAGTAGTAAAGCAAAATATAATAATCATTGGATTGCTGACTGACTACTTAGAATGAGAGAATATATTAATATATTGATAAAGACTAAACAAATAACACGTACATTAAGGGCGGGACTAGTTCTATTGAGCGCCTAGTTCAAATTTGCACATCAAGTTACAAAGCTCAATAGATAGTTTAAACCATCTCATAGCACATTCTACATTTACAGTAAATGGATAAAATGGAGTGGAACTAGTGCCCTAATGTACAAAGCTTTGCCTTTTTCAAAGTACAAACAGCTCATTTGCTTTATACATAAACAGATATTTCTAATCCTTATTTTAATATTCAAGCTATTAAAATATTTAAGAACACATTTAATTTTAGATTCTCCAAATTTAGATTCTTAGCAAATTTAGAAGGATAATCTAGTTGAAAGTTTGCAGCACGCATGGAATTTTTATGCTTGTTGCTTTTTGTTCAGAAAGTTTAATTATTCAAAGGCTAAAAACAACAAAGATGCTATCGAGAGTCACTTTCAAAAGTCAAATTAAAATACTTCATAATTTTAAAATGTTTAAGTGCTATTTAACAGAATAGCATCTGCACTGGATTACTTGTTTTGCAGTTTATAGAAAATTGAAGACATTTCCTTCAATGCAGTACAGGAAATTTGTACAATTCCAGATGTGCATTAGAACTCCCATAATTCTCAGATTGGGCATTTCTGCCTTTTCTGAGTAGAAAAGAAGTTTGAAGAACTTCAATCTCTTCCAATCTATTTATGGCTCTCTTCTTCACCTCAGCTTGTTTAATAACAGGTGCTCAAAAATCATTAAGCAACTTGGATTTAACTGAAACATATATTTAACAGTGGCATCTGTTATCCTAATAGAGAAGAGCACATACAGTAAAAGAAGGATTATGCAGCAGTTTATACAGGCTGAACATGTGAACTACTAAGCATTTTGTTCAAGCAATTTCCATTTTTTTGAGTAGCATTTAAAAAATACTGCAATGGACAATCAAAGCAGTTGTTTGGAAGCATCTTGTGCCTTTCATAATACTGTCCCTTTCCTTTGGAATGTTTGTATTTTCTGGGGAAGAGCCTACTTGATTAAAAACCTATCGATAAGTGGCTGTGTAGACTATGTCCAGCTATTAGACAAAAGATGTTCTCTATGTTTGTTCGACTGGTGCTCAGAAATGGCTTGCCTGTGGTCTTTACTCATTATCTGCTAGTGAGAGATCATTGAACAATTAGATCCTATTGGTTGCATCTTGAGTGTGGCTATCTGTCTCTTGCCCAAAGAGGAAGACTTAAAAGTTGAGAGAGACTGGAGATTGTTTATTAAATTTATTTATTAAATTTATATGCTGCCTGTCTCCCTCCGAAAAGTGACTCTCGACAGCATCTTTGTTGTTTTTAGCCTTTGAATAATTAAACTTTCTGAACAAAAAGCAACAAGCATAAAAATTCCATGCGTGCTGCAAACTTTCAACTAGATTACCCTTCTAAATTTGCTTGGCCTCCATTCTCATAATCCTCAGCAAAATTGGCCACAAAAAGGACCAATTAGCATGGTTTTTCTTACCATCACAAAGATTAAAGGAATAACATTTCCTTTAATTTACAAATTTATTTAAATTGATATATTTATTTTATTTTAATTTACAAGTTTAAATTAAGCTTTGGGAAATAAGTTCCTTTTAGAACAAGTCTGACAGACTTTGTCTCTAAAAGCTCTTATCTGGTAAATGTAAAAATACATTTTACATTTTTTCCTACAATAGAAAAAAATATGAGAACACAAATCTAGCTCATTTGGGCAATCCTGCTTCTCTGTGCCTTTAGCATTAGGTACTGACAGATATTCTGTATCTGTCAGTGGATGATACATTGTGCTTCCATTCATGTATAGCATTTTTCCAACAGTCCCAAATACGTCATCAATTACAGTGAAATTTCCTTGAAGCTCTCCATCAAACACTATTCAGCTGCATCACGTATATAAGACTAAATGATAATTAACTAAAGAGAAAAAAAGTGGGGAAATTTGCCACTGTGTTAGGCAGTAATAAATACATTCCCATACCTAATCTGTTAGATGGATTCCTCTTGAAAAGAGCTCGCAGCAAACTCTGAGCATCTATGCTCAAAAACTGTGGCATTCCTAGCTTGGCTCTGAAAAAATGAGACATTTTAATGCAGGAATAAAAAGCACTTTTTAAAAAAAAATCTACACATGTATGTAAATGATTAAATACATCAGTGAAATGTATAGAAATCTCAAATGAACATTTAAACTTTCTATAGACCAAGTTTTGGGATAATTTTATTAAACAATTTAATTTAAATCTCTGTGCAACTTATTTAGAGAATTTGTCATCCCTTATGATTGTGGCTGAATCATTCATATATATACATATACATATACATATACATATATATATACATATACATATACATATACATATATATATATATATATATATATATATATATATATATATATATATATATACACACACACATACATATTTATTTATATATATAGTCATAATTTTTCTATTTGAAAGAGTTAGCAAATGGACTGTTCTCTCAGTCTTGTTTCTGTGAAATTCTTCTCTGATCCTTCGCTCTTTCAGCCATGTCATTTAGAATTTGGCAAATAAAACAAACAAAATAAAAATCCTATATGAACATTCACCTGCATTTTTGTGTGTGCTTTTTTAAAATGTACATTCTACATATGCATTTCTTTTATGGTGCATATTTTTAGGTTTCATTTGCAACAATCATTCAATTGCAAAATTACGACCAAGGAAGATGTTGATGTACGGATAGGAAGTTTACATAGGCAATTTGGCCCAATTCATACTAAGTTTGTGTGTGTTTATGGGTGTGCTTATGTTTGTGTTTTAGCTCTTATCTATTTCTGTCAACATTAAGACTTCCTAAAGCTAGTCAATGAACTTTAATGAGAAAAAATCCACTCATGTTTTGAAAATCTAGCTATGCAATGCAATACATTGTGCCTTAGATTAAGGCAGCACTGCTAAGTTCCCTGGTAGGGAAATGTAAAGTCTATTGGGCTTTGAGAACATCCCAGATTTCCAAAATTTAAATAGGTTCCCATACTGTAAGTTGGAATTAAAAGTGGATTTGACTTTTAATAAACTGCTGGAGTTTTCAGCTCCTTGATTAAGAGTGGTCCCTGGACTATTTGCTACTGTGTTTTAGATATAATTGGAATGTCAGTTCTTGTATTTTCTATGAGACAATTTATGTAACCCCAAAAGTTTATTCTGAGTTAATGAACATAAGTTATAGCTATAAATATATATACAAGTTGGGAGTTTGCTACTCACTTGAGAATGAGTGCCATTGTTTCCTTTCGGTCTTTCCCCTGAAATGGTAGTGACCCTGTCAACATTTCAAACTGTAAAGAAGGAATAGAAATTATAAGAAGCATGAAACATTGTAAATATAAATATAGCATATAGTCTACTGTATTTATCTTAACAATCCAGAATGTTCATTCATGTTCCATAAAAATTAGTAGCCCCATTAAACCCATATGTTGACATACATGAAGTTAAGGAAAAATATCTTAACCTCTACGCTGTGGGCCATTATTTAAAAGAGAATAATAACAGAATAGTCAAGTTAGAAAGGACCTTGAAGGTCTTCTAGTTCAGCCTTCTACTCAAGCAGGAGATCCTGTATCATTCTGGACAAATGGTTGTCCAATCGCTTAAAAACTTCCAGTGATAAAACATACAAAATGTCTGGAGGAAAGCAATTCCACAGATTAATTTTCTCACTCTCAGGAAAAAAAATTCTTAATTCTAGGCTGAGCCTTTTTTTGTTAAGCTTCCATCCATTACTTCTTGTCTTGCTCTCAAGATGCTTTGGAGAATAGGTTGACTCCCTCCATCTTTTGACAGCCACTCAAATATTGGAAGACTATATCAGGTCACCCCTAGTCCTTCTCTTTGTTATACTAGACATTCGCAATTCTCAAAACAATTCATCATTTGGTTGAGCCTCCAGTCTCCTAATCATCTTTGTTGCTCTTCTCTGCACTTTTTCTAGAATCTCAACAACTTAATAGATTCATAATAGATTCACTGGATTTTTGGTGTGAATAGTAAAGTTGTTCTAACCTTATGATGATCTAATAATAAAAGCATTCAATGAACACACAGGCGGTGTATTATACAGTGAAAATATTTTATGCACAAGTCCTGTGGAAATGTACAAAAATTACCCCCAAAGGCATCATGCTAAAGTTCCCTGCATCTCATGACTTTCCGACAGCCAATTGCAAACGATCAGTAATGAACACAGAAAATTTAACAATCAAGTGTGGAAACCAATAAAAACAAGGAACTTTTTATCCATCCACTTTATTAAATGTTTAAAAGAATAACAGAGAGGGAAATAAATAAATAACACCAAGTGCTACCAGTTGCCATAAATTAAACATGATATGAAGAATTCTGCTGGTTGGAATAAGAATAGCCAGATTTTAATTGAATTTAAAGAATTCACTAGGAAACAAAATATCAGGTACTATTCAGCAGAATGCTTAAGTTCCTGCTTAACTTCAAGCTTCAGACTGTAAATGAAATTTTTGATGGCTGGGAATAGAAGTGTGTCAACTCTAACATTATATGGGGCATTTATGTAAGAAGACTGATAAATGCCATACAAATAGGCAGGATACGAGTATTTGGTTGAGTTTCTTTTCTTTTTAGTGGCTTTTGAATTGAATTAAAATGCTATGCCTGCTTTAGTATGCTATGGTTTTTGTTTGTTCCCTTCCTAATAATGGAACATTACATTGATTTTCAACAATGGCATCTTGTCCTGAGTTTTCAGGTGTCCTTGTTATAATTTTTTGCACAAAAACCAAATGATAAAATAGTATTCCAAGTGGAGCATTGCCTGCAACATAATTTTTGGGGAAAAATGTTGCCTCTTTGAATTACTACAATTTTTAAAATATCATTTCAAACACTGCCACAAGCTACCCTTTCTTTGCCCATATTATTGCTCAAAGTGGGGTTTTTTAATGATGTAAAGCAAAAGACTTTCAACTGGTGACATGGAAATGTTTCTGTCTTTCACAAAAGAATATATCTTCCTCAAAGCCATAAAGAATGTTGGGTACCTAAAACATTAAAAGTAACTACCTACAAGTGGTAGAACAACAGTTTCCAATTGGAGCCCACCAAGTATGTTAAACTACAACTTCCATCAGCCCCATTAATACTGCCTGTTTGGGAGGAAGGTATTTGTTTATCAAACAAATGTATACTATGTTACAGAACATTGTTCCTGACAAGGTTTGTTCCTCTTTTCCTTTTGGCCCTAAGACTCGTCACCCATCTTTTAGACATTTCCCCCCCCTTAAAATCAGTTTAAGCATATCAATGGAATGCTAACATCTGTTCTACTTTGATTAAAACAAATTATAATTAGATACTAAATCTAATTTAAGTAGCTCAGAGTACATCTTTCAGTTCCATTTCAGTAAATGAAAGCAATAAAAGAGAAACTACATTCCCCAAGGAACAGTAATTCTAGATTTGCGCTGATAGGTAATTTAAAAAAGCAGAACCAGAATGATGGCAAGAAGAACTATACTAATTTTAAAAGCACTCTCATTTTTTCTGTTTGAACTTTAAAAAGTCATTTATTTGACATAACAAGTGGCCTGAATCCATTGTTTTAACTGTTTATGCTTCAAATTTATGGGCCCATTCAGACAGAGTGGGACACCTTTATTTGTAATGAAATTGGCCAATAAAGAATTTCTATTCTATTCTATTCTATTCTATTCTATTCTATTCTATTCCATTCCACTCCACACACTCACTCTCACATATACATACACATTGTTCTTCTTTTCTTCTGTTACTCATTTTTATTGTTTTCCTTTTTTATTTTGGGTCTTTCCTTTTTAATTGTAATGCTGAATAAAATTATTATTATTAAAAAAAAAAAGAAAACCTCAACATTGTTTTGGGATTTTTTTTTCTTAAAAGGATATGTACCTTCCACAAAATTGTAGGATTTGTCAACACTTAACATAGTGAAAGCCAATTGTTGGGGAGGGAAAGAGAGGGAGCAATGATTTTTGTTTTTTAGCAGGATGATGAAAATAACATTTCGTTCAACATGCAAGATGTATCTGCCTACATATAGTAATAGGAATTACCTGAGAAATATTTGCTAAAATGATTCTAGCTACTTTTGCATAATATTACTATGCAAAATATTTGTCAATTTTTAAAGTTTAACTTACATTATATAGATTAAACCCATGTAGGGAAAAAAGCATCATGACAGAGACTATGAAATCCATATGTGACCTAATTTTATGGATATAAAAACACAAGCCTATATATCAATAGCAGATTAAGAACAGATTTTCTAAATACAACCCACATGTAGACCAAATAGACCTGAAAAATAAATGTTATCAGCGAAATCCCCAAAGTTTGCTGAGGTACAAAATATGGAAAAGAGGGGGGCGGGAGAGAAGAAAATAAACAGCTCAACAAAATCTAACCATGTATAGTAGTTATAGAAATCTGAATGTCATTAGGGGAATAATATGAAATACACATGTACTGTGTACTATAATATCCTATTGTATGTCTATTGCTATAGGCCAGGGGTGTCAAACTCAAGGCCAAGGGGTCAGATCTGACATGCAGGATACTTAGATCTGGCTCATGGGGCCGCCCTGGAAGCAGCAAAGGCCCGGCCAGCAGAAATAGAACTTGGGAGGACCCTGCACAACCCTCGCAAGCTTCATGCACAACCTTCACAAGCTCCATTTTTGCTTGGAGAGGGTTGCAGGAGGCCATTGCAGCCAAAAACGGGCTTGGGAGCCTGTTTTCACTGGCAGATTGCTCAGGCCACCATAGGCATCCCTGACACAAGTGACGTTGAGCTTGCCATGTCCACATCCACTTCGGTCCCCTGAGTCAAACACAACTCTGATGCGGCCCTCCATGAAACTGAGTTTGAAACCCCTGCTACAGACTAATCATCGATCTTTTCAGAAGAACAAGGTGGAGAAGAAAAAAAATATGGAGAGAAAAGAGAAAAGAGAAAGAGAGTTTCTTTGTCAAGGAAAAATAAGAAAGATAACACAAGCTGTGGTGGTGCAGTGGTTAGAATGAGGTACTGCAGGCTAACTCTGCCAAACTGCCAGAAGTTTGATTCTCACCGTTGACTCAGACTTACATCCTTTTAAATGAGGACCCAGATTGTTGGGGCCAATATTCTGACTCTGTAAACTGCATAGAGGGGGCTATAAAGCTCTACGAAGCAGTATATAAGTGCTATCTCCCACATTTCTATATGTAAGAGAAAAGAATATGCAATAGTCTACAACCTGAGGAATGTAAAGGACAGTATCAGTAGAAAAAAAGCTCCAGTGAGAATCAAAGCCAAGCCCAGATCTTGAAATAGTACAAGCAATACCAAGCTCTAATAAGAAAGCCAGGTCAGATTCTGGACATGCTAGTACAAGGGAAAGGTAGAACTGATGTTTTTTTTCAGCACTTGATTGCTTTTTGCTCAAAGCTTTATGCAGAACAGTCTAGCCCTACACGGTTGGTATGATCAAAGATGCAAGAGCAATGTGGATTTCAGGACACTGTCTTCCAAATACCTAAACCTGGCTCTAGAAAGAGAACAATGCACTAGGGAGAAGTTTCTCAAAGACTTGGATTTCTGGATTAGTCCAGAAGTGCACCACTAGGTTCCAGGTGGGTGCGATCCAAAAGGCAGAAGAACTTCGCTCTTTCTTGTTGGTTCTGAGAACAGACCTCTCCCGTCTCCCAGGGTTTTGTCTGCTCTTAGGAGGGCAAATTCATCTGAGGAGATGGTGACACGTCTCATTAAAAGCTGAAAGCCATACCACTAAATATTATTATATTTCAGTCCTTTCCCTATTCTACCTTGTGATTAACAGGAGTTGAATTCTAACATTTCTGAAAGGTAACAGCTCATGGCAGGAAGGGGAGGAGGTGATGACTGTGTGATTTAGGCACATAAAACAGGGTCAGGTTTCAATTGCATGACTGCAGACATTTTTTTTGCCTTTTTAAAAAAAACATGCCTACTAGGCATTTCAGGTAGGCCTGGTTAAAAAGCAGACCTTGCAGAATACATTATTGTGGTACAATTTATTAAAAGAATCTTGAAAGTCAATGCAAGTTCCTATCTCCTCTTTTATATTAAACACAATAAAGATGAGTTTCTTTCTCATGCTTCCTTCTATCTTTAGATTGCAAACTTCTTGACTAACTTCCTGATTAAACGGCTTGTTGCTCGTATCAGCTTTAAATTCCTTTACAATCTCTTCTTGTAGATACCCTTGGCTTGAGCTAAAACCTTCTTCATGTGAGGGTAGGAAAACAATGCCTCTTAAGGATGAATCTGTCTGTTTGTGTCACATTTCTGGCATTTCCTGTAGTTCCGAAATAATATAGACATAATGGTTGCAGTTTCTATAATCTGGCATCAGATGCTGTCTGACATTGTCTAAGGTTACTTCCATAAAAAGAAGCCAACTATTGTTTGAGGCTGTAGATGTTGCCTTGAATAATGGCTCCATCACAATTCAGAGGATGAAACAGAATGAATGAAGTTTTTACAGGGAGAGGGGCCTAAAAATGCATAAATTATACACTTCCCAGCAGAGTCCCGAAAGGCTTTTCAAGATGTGCACAACAGAGAGGTATTAATGAAAAGAAGTTTCTAGGCATTATGGCCTTTTAATCAAATGTTCAGTAAGACTTCATGAGGATGCTTTATTATGACTCCCCCACTTAAAAAAATTGGGGTAGGGGATAAAAATGCTATTAAATGGCTACTATAACTGATAGGAACTTGTGAATGCTGAGAAGTAGGCTATTTCTGGTTAAACACTTATGATTGAATAAGTGCTATTGAATATATATTCCATAGTGATTCTTAGGTTGGACAATGTTTTCCTAGTCCATTAATGCCAACTAACAGTGATTCTTCAGCATTTTGTGCAGTAATGTTTTTCAGTTTAATATAATGATATGAGAAGAAAGACCGCATTACCTTCTGCATGAAAATCCATGTAATATAGTATTAGGTATAATCCCAGAAAAATATAATAAAGGAAATTTGTATTTAATATTGCATTTTTGATGACAACAAAAATTGTATTTGCACAGTATTGTAAAAAGGAGGAGACACTGAGAGAAGAAGATGTAATTGAAAAAAAAAATTAGATTGTTCGAAATAGGTAGACTGACATTAAAGATAAAGAGAAGGAAAATACAGAATATTTCCAAATATGGGATTTGTTATATAAATGGTTGGATAATAGAAGTAGAAATTAGGATCTTGGAAAACTTTATTATGTAAGCAACTGACTCAGACAATACCCTGTTCACAAAGCACTTATATATGTTAATGGAAAATATATAAATAAACTATATAAAAAAAGAAAATCCATGTAATCTATCACTAAACTCTGGTCATAAACACACCCTCCTTTGGCTGGCTTCAGCCTCAGAAACAGAGGACATAGTCTCACAATGAAAACAGAAATTTTAAAAATGATCAATTCATGGAGAACTGAACCATTTTCAGCCACAACAGCCCTAAGTGGCCCCAAGCTACATCCAGTTGCTCCCTAACACCTTTGCCTTCCAAGTGGTCTCTTTTCTCCTTCTTCTGATAAGGTTCCAATGTCTTATTTCTTCCCTAAATACATGCATTTCCAGTTCTTCTTTCAGAAACTTTCGGTTTCTGAATGACTGGTTAGCCACTTCATAATCCTTAAAAGACCAATCTCTGGCAATTTAATTTCCCTCTCTTTCGACCACTCTTTAAAAAAAAATTAATTCAACTGTCCATAAAATAAAGCTCTCCTGTCTCCTAGCAACAGCAGGCTAGGGATGGGGATGCTGCACTTCCCTAATGAGCCATAGCTTGGCAGAAGCCAACATGCTAGTGCTCTCCTACTCCAATTGGATTAGATATTTTAAAAAAAAAGAAAGAGAGAAAATATACAGCTTTGGAAGTGCGTAAACCCTCCACAAAAGAGGGCAGAGTGGAAAAACTGCAGAAAAAAACTCAGTCACAGTTACAGAAAGTTGAGAACTGGGAAACAGTGATTTGATAAGAAAATGGAAAGTTTTGCAGTCAATTCCATGGCAAAAGAATTAGTATCAAGATGGGCAGGCAGGGAGAACCAGGGTGCAAAGGTCTGTAAGAACAGATTAGGAACAATTTTCATCTCTAAAACAGGCACATCACGCTGAACTATGAAAGCTGACCTATTATTTATGTCACCATCAAAGCTGACAACAAATATAGCATAGAAAAACACAAAAACATAGTGCAAGATCATGATGATGTGGAGGGAGGTGGCCCATAGAATTGCCAAGAGTAAAACCCAACTGAATGGATATCATCATCATCATCATCATCATCATCATCATCTACGTACACATTCAGTTTTTTCCTAAATATTTCTTAAACAGGGTTAACACAATGTGCAGACCAGAGGGGTGTTCAGCAGATTCTGACCAGTTCTGGAGAACTGGTAACAGAAATTTTGGTAGTTCGGAGAACCGGTAAATACCATCTCTTTTTTTTTTTTTTTTTTTCAAAATATTTTATTCAATTTTCACATTCCATTTGCAATCATTTATATACAGGGTATTTACTATAAGAAAAGAAAAAAAAAAGAAAAAAAGAAAAAGGGAAAACGAACAAGTAAAAAGGAAACACAACTCATCATTCACAACCCCACCTCCTCCATACACCCCATCTACCCCCTCCAACTTTCCTTTCTCCCTCTAACACTCCCCTCCTACTTCCCTTTCCCCTCAAACCTTCCTTCTCCCCTTACTCCCCAGACACCCTCCTTACATTCCCCTTACTCCTTACATTCCCCTTACTCCTTCCTTACTCCTCCCTCTTCCTTCCCTCTACCTCCCTCCTTGGTGTATGCCTTTATTCGAGTGTTGTTTGATCTGATAAAAGTAAAATGAACCAAGGAAAAAATAATAATAATAATAATAATAAAAAAAGAACACCGTATATAAATACATTCTTGTTCTTGTTAAAACTATGTTAACACCCCCCCACCCCACCCCCCACAATCCCCATCCCTAATCCTCCCGACTTCCCAGGGCCCACACCTGGCACTACCTTCTATCTAAAATATCTTGTATACATATGGATTAAAAAATAAAAGTAATATATCAAAAAAAAAAAGAAAAGCAGAGAAAGAAAAAAAAAGGAAAAAAAAAAGGAAAAGAGAAAAGAGAAAAAAGAAAAAAAAGAAACCACTCTTTGTGTTGATCTCAGCCCCCCATCTTTATCTATGCTTAAATAGTATAAATCATTCTATCTATGTTTTATTCTCATCTCTTACTTCTTTGCTATTTACCCCGACCTTCTGTAGGCTCTCCCGTTCCCTTCCTAAACCTCATGATCCCTTCCAATAAGATTTAAGCAGCGTGGATCATGCCATATATTCAAATATAACTTTACAGACAAGTAATCAAACTTTCCCTTCTAGTAAAATTTAAACAACGTAAATGATCTTTCTTTACCCCTTTTTCAAACAATAATTCAAAATAATCTAACCAGATTTCCCCTTCTTAGTAAGGTTAAGCAGCGTAGATCAGATATTACCTTACACAGGAATCAATTTCTATCTTAAGATAATTCCAACCGACTTCCCCTTCTAATAGGATTTAAATAACTTAGTTCATTCCACATGTATTTTACCCTCATCCCCCACTTGTCTGATATTTACCACTATCAAATTTATACTACCATTTGTTTAAGATATAACTCAGAGCGATTTGTAGCATGAATCATTCCACATATTCCAATAATACTTTCAGCAAGAGTCAGTTAACCTTCTATTTTAAGGTAGTCGCTTCTAACAAAGTTTCCACATTCTTTTTACAGTTAATCCCAAGCGGCTTCCTGTTCTAATAAGCTTTAAACAACGTAAATTTTGCCCTCTTCCCTTGCTTGTCTGGTATTTACCTCAAAGAACGTAGTTCATTTCACATGCATTTTACCCTCATCTCTTGCTTGTCTAATATTAACCACTATCAAATTTATACTAGCGTTTATTTGAAAAATAACTCAGAACTATTACAACCAACTTTCCCTTCAAATAAAAGTTAAATAGCATGGATCATATTCAAATAATACTTTCGGCAAGAGTCAGTTAACCTTCTATTTTAAAATAGTCCCATCTAACAAAGTTTAAACAACATAAATCATTCCGCATTCTTTTAACCACTATCAAATTTATGCTAACGTTACTTTAGAATCTAGCTCAAAGTAGTTTCACCCAGCTTTCCCTTCTGATAAAAATTAGTCCACTTTTTCTACCGGAGAGAGGTCTCAAACCCCCATTCAGTCCTCAACTTTAGGAAGTCTTTTGAAGTATCTAAATTCTCGATCTGCGTTCTTCTGCTTCTCCGAGGGAGGAGGGGCTACCCCCTCCATCTTGCAGCCGCATGGCCAGCCGTTTGCTTTCTCCTTCCGCTTGTCTCTCCTCTCTTCCAAGCGCGTCAGGAAGTCCCCCTTCAGAATCCTACAATAGAAATCTTGAGCCTCCGAAACAGAATTAAGACGAAATCTTTGATTCTCAAATGTAACCGTGATGCCGGCAGGGGCCTCCCATCTGTATCGAATCTGTTGACTCCTAAGCTCTTTAGTTAAAAAAGTGTAATCCCTTCTTGCTTTCAACATCTGGAAAGGTATATCTTTGAAGACAATCACGTCCTGGTCATCAACTCGGAGACTGTTATTATGAAACTTTTGCACAATCGCGTTTCTAGATTCTTTTGTAGAGAAATGTATAATTATGTCCCTCGGGAGCTGTCGCTGTTCCGCTATCAATGAGTTCTGGCGATAGATTTTCCGAATCTGCCCATCAAAGTTAAATCCCGGGCTTCCCAGCGCATGGCTGAAGGCTTCAGCAAAGGTCTGTTTCAAATTCTCTTGCTCCTTTTCACGGAATCCTCTGACTCTTATTGAAAATGCCTTCCTATCAAAATTTAGCATCATAAGCTGTTCTTCGTTATTTTTAATTTTTTCTTGTAAAATTTGAATATTGGTGGTCAAGTTAAAATTAGCCTTCTCCAGACTTTCCAATTTGTTCTCTATTTCAGCAGAGTAATCTGACAGGGCAGACACGGCTGCAAACGTATTCACCTTCATTTGATTAACTTTAGATTTTAGATCATCATAAAGTTGCAATACAAATTCCTTAATTTCTTGCTTAAAGGTATTAAGTATTTTAAAGAGATATTCCTGTGTTAAAACTTCTCCAGTAGAGGGCGTAGGAGACAAAGGCTGTGTTTCCAAAAAAGATTCTTTAAATTCTTTAAACACATTTGTAGCAAGACGCTTCTTTGATCTGGGTGCCATAATAAATAAACAAGTAAGCAGCGCTTCGCTCCCCTCTATTTCCAAAGAAAAAGAGTTTGTTTTGTTAAGGAGCGGTCTGCAGGAAGATAAACCCGGCTAAGTACATCCAGTAATCATCCACGGAGAGAAATCGCCATTTTGAAGTCTATTTAAACAAAGAAGTCTTTAAGACGAATGGCTGGTATTTAAGATAGTAATAAAAGCATAAATCTCACAGGGGTGGTACCCTCCCGTATCAAATCTAGCTTGAGAAAACTTTGTTTTGTCCTGGGGGGGGCTAGCCTGTCTGGGGCTGCCAAAAAAAAAAAAAAGGCAGCTGAGAAGAACTGGCCGGAGATAAAAGCTCCGCTTCGGCTGGATCTAATCTCTTCCACAGCCAAAAAAAAAAGAAAAAGGCTGTGGCTTACGAATAGACCCTAGTCTACGGAGCTATCCTCCCTGCCCCTTTCTTAGCCAAAAAGGGGTGCTATCTATGATCTTATTTAGATATACAGACCAGATCTCTGAGGAGCTCGGTGGAGCCCTCCTCGGCAACAGGCCACGCCCCCAGGAGTCCGTAAATACCATCTCTGACTGGCCCCACCCCATCTATTTTCTGTCTCCTGAGTCCCAGCTGATCGGAAGGAAATGGGGATTTTGCAGTATCCTTCCCCTGGAGTGAGGAGGGAATGGAGATGTTACAATATCCTTCCCTGGCAATGCCCATCAAGCTGCACCACGCCCACCAAGCCACTCCCACAGAACTGGTAGTAAAAAAAATTGAATCCCACCACTGGTGCAAACCCAGCTTAAGATTTACTCTGTATCAGCATTCGGCCTTGTGTGACATATCAAGTGTCTCAATGAAACCTGTCTAGGGCAAAGAAGAAAAGTACTGGAACTGGAATTAAAAGGAAAATAAAAGGCTGGGAAAAACCCAGGGCATAAAATCTTATTTAATATATTATCTAAATTAATGAACAAACATTTTGCTTTGGCAATAGCTAGTTGCCAAGATGGTCAAATGACAGAAATGAAAACCTTAACAGTCTGACTTGTACAACTTCCTACATACTACTTTTATCACCAATGAATTACAATACTGGTGATTTCTTGATGAGAATGCTTCAGTAGATGCATGCTGATAGTTCATTGATTACTTCTACCTAAAGATATAGACTTCTTCCATGCAAAATTAAATATGAAAGCAACAAAATTCAGGAAGAAACTACAAAAAACCCTACAAAGGTTGATGGCAGCTTTTCATCCAGAATAAAGAATGCCCATAGTGCCCTTGGAGACAGCAGTGGCTGGTACCTCCCAAACTACCCACACAACTGTGAAAAACTGTACAAATTATGCAGTCTGCTAGTTAAATTACATCAATTGTATGATTATGGATTGAAAAGTCATGAATATCTGGACTGCAGGAGCTATAAGGGCTGAAATCACATTTTAGGACAAAAGAGGATTGATGTTAACACAATACAGGAAATGGCTCTAAACATCTGCAGTCAATTTTTACTCCACATTTATATTTAGATACGGATATCCAGTTTGCAGTTTTTCATGAAACAGACTCTGGATTTAATCCTGAATGCTTTCACTTGAAGAAGAATAATCCCTAGGGTGTGGAAAAGATTCTACTTAAGACTTTGCCTCTTACAGTAAGCCATACTGAGCTAGAAGAACGAATATCCTGATCATTTTTTTTAGAATTTAATAGGACTGAAGCCAGAATTAGTCATTCTCAAACATACAATCATTGGAATCAATGGATCTAAACAAAGTTTTGAGCTAATCCACAGTGGTGATAAAATTGAGAGGAGTCAAGTAAATGCAAAAAATTCCCAAACTCATAAATATGCTCTTCACAATAAGCTTACATTCTCGTACTGATGTGTCAGTTAGCGAATTGCAAAAAAGTTCTCCCCTTACCATTAGGACACCAAAGGACCACCAATCTGCACTTTGGGTGTGCCCTCGCCGGTTGACCACTTCTGGAGCCATGTATTCTATCGTCCCACAAAACGAATAAGCTCTCTTGTCATGGTCAATGGCTTCCTTGCTCAGGCCAAAATCTTAAAAAAATGAATATATACTATTAGTTATATTGAATATTCCAAACAAAGTGTAGGTAGTCCTCAATTTACAACCCCAACTGAGCCTAACATTTCTATTGCTAAGCAAAACAGTTGTTAAGTGAGCTTTGTCTCATTTTACGATTTCTTTTTGGCCACAGTTGTTAAGTGAACCACTATAGTGGTTAAGTTAGTAACATGGTTGTTATGTCAATCTCGCTTCCCTATTGCCTTTGCTTGTCAGAAGGTTGCAAAAGGTGATCACATGATCCTGGGACACTGTAATAAATACATGTCCGTTGCCAAGCATCCAAATTTTGATCATGTGACCATGGGGATGCTGCAATGGTGGAACTGTGAAAAACAGACATAAGTCATTTTTTGGGTGCCATTGCAACTTTGAACTGTCACTAAACAAATGTAAGTCAAGGACTACCTTTATTAGTGCACCAAAAGTACATCTATCCATAGCTATTTCTTTCTTGCAGTTTTGAATTTCAACTCACATCAGTCTGATATATTCCCAGGACTGAAGACTGACAATGTCTACTTAAGCAAATAGCTCTCTTGAACCTGCACACTTATCTGGTCGCAGAAGTAAAGTTCCAAGTTAGTCAGATGAATATTTACTATTCACGATTTCAGAATGTTGTTGGGCACATTGTTATCATGGCTGCTTCACTCTGCTAGGAGTGCTAAAATTAAAGCAGCAATGAGGTGTCCTTCATAATGAGCCTGAGGTCCTGATGGCAACCCAAAAGTGCTAGGCGCTCTGTCATCAAGCTGATGTACTGTATGATAGATAATGCAAATACCAGCTGCTATAGAAAGGTGACCTTACCTGTAATCTTAATGTGCCCTTCTTCATCTAGAAGAATGCTAGAAGACAACGTAATGAAAAGTTAGTATATTAAACCAAAGCAGATGCCTAGAACTGTAACTTGTAATTTGAACAATGACAAACAATATTCTTGATTTTCCTCTCCTCTTCCTATGTGTAGTGATGCATTCTTCAAATTTGTTTATATTCATCCTTTAAGAATGAAATTAAGAAGAGATACATCACATAATTCCCCCATCTCAAGATTTGTTGCTTGAAATAAGACTGCCTGAAAAAGAAAACGACACTGTCTCTTTTTTAGGTAGAGTTATCTTTTGTCATGAAAAGTAACTTAAAAGGAAGTCATCTTCTATAAAATTTTGGCAGGCTGATAAGAGACTGTCATTGCACACAAATGAATAACCAATACTAACAGTTGTCGCTACTATTATTTAATAAATACTATTTTATCCTTTATGTGTTGCCTTTTGACAAATCTTGCTTCCTTGAATAATGGTTGTATACCAGTTGCACCACTTGCTTCTTAATAATACTATATTTAAGAATACAATCCAGTTCTGTGATTCCTTGATCTATAGATAATTCAGAGAACACCAACAGCAATTAATCCTTCTATAAAAAAGAGACGTGACTGTACATTGTTTTTTTCTTTCTAACGCTTATCAACGCTTTGGTTTTGTTTTTTTTGCAAAAAGAGGCAGTGATGTTGTCCTTGATAATTTAAATGATGCTCAGGGAATGGAAAAGTAGCATATTCTGAAAAATTAAAAGTATTTACTTGAAATTAGTCAGCATGGACAGGAAATTGAGACAAAAGTATGGTTTATTTCAAATATGGGAAGAACATAGTGAGCTTTCTGTCTAGAGTGGTGTGGTGCTCTTGCCTCACAATCAGGAGGCTGTGAGTTCAATCCTGGGTTGAGGTAGATATTTCTCTTTCTAGGCATAATAAGAATAAATCTGTTGAACAAAATTCCGCACTGGCAACAGGAAGGGCATCCGACAGTAAACACTCTGCTAGCACCATTCAATTGACCAAACTCCACCCTTCAAGGGATTATGGGATCATTAAAAGAAGAAGAATAGTGAGCTTTCTATCCTGGACAGATTCATCTTACAACAAGAGAGTAGTATGAGTGCTGAGGATAATGACTTTTAATGGAATGTATTTCTTAAGATCAGAACAATTAACAATATGCTCATGCCACATACCTCCCTTAGACCAATAAGATCGCACAGGATGGGCCTTCTCCGGGTGCCTTCAGCAGGACAATGCCAGCTGGCGACACCTAGGAGTAGGGCCTTCTCTGTTGCCGCTCAGGCCCTATGGAATGAGCTGCCCCCAGAGATCTGGGCCCTACCCACTCTCATGGCCTTCCGCAAAGCTATTAAAACCTGGCTTTCCCGGCAGGCCTGGGGCTGTTGACCTCTTGACTGAGGTCCAGCCCCCCTTTGATTGGGTGTATGTTGTGCTTCTTCTTAACTTTGTTGTGTCCTATCGTTTTTAAATTCTTTTTTAATATTTTCATTTCTGTAAGCCGCCCGGAGTCCTTCGGAATTGGGCGGCGTAGAAATTCAATAAATGAAATGAAATGAAATGTTTTTACAGGCAATTTTTTTTTTTAAAAAAAAAAGCATTTTCAGAATCTTCCCCTGAAATAATACCCTCTAGATGAGATATATTGAACATTTAGACTCTTGAAACAAATATCCCAGTTGAGCTTCCATGGGCTTCAGTAATTTCTTTCTCATCATCTATCTTACTCTTGACCAGATGCTGCAATATATTTATTTTCTTGACAGTATGTGAAACATCTTACTTGACTAAGAAGTATTACGTATGTTAGAAGCCTACCAATCATTTATAAATACTTCCATGTTCTTTCGCGTTTGTTCTTAATACACTAAAAATACAATTTGCAGTAGAGATAATTATCTTTCATGCAGCACAGGCTGGAGATGTCAGATCATCAGAGTGGGTGTGGCATATATATTTTTGCTTCTCTGGGGTAATTCTGCCTGTTCATTTTGGATTAGACAATTTAGGAGATAGAATGATTATTAGATCTTGTATAATTTCATGTACATTTTGTGACTATAACAAAATGACTTTATTTAAACTATTGTGTTTCTGTAATAACTTACTTTTCTGGTTTCAAATCTCTGTATATAATACCCAGACCATGAAGATGATCTAAAGCCAAGGCCAGCTCAGCTAAATAGAACTTAACGTCTTCTTCTGTAAACATTACCTGGAAATGAGAAAATATCAAAGAGTGCATAATATACAGGAGCTAGATTCAGTCATATTTAAAGGGAATCATTAAAGTCAATGTAATTTAGAATGGTCATAGCTTAGGATCAAGGCTAACTTTAGATTAACCCTATGGATTTTTTTAAAGGAACAATGACAAACCATAACTTCCGCAAATAGAACAGAAGCAATTTAGAATTAGAAGGAATTAAATTAGGTGGAGGGTCCATAGTAAAGTTAACAAGAAATAAAAAATGAAATAGATGTGGTATCTACTGATAAAGCTGGACAAATTTCTGCCTGAAACTGTGGACAGCTACTACCAGTCATTGTTGACAACATTAGGCTAAATGGAATGATCTTAAAACCATTTAGAGAGGACCCAAAGGTGCTTTTTCAAGAGGCAACTGGACAAGAAAGTCCAGTTGCCTCTTGAAAAGCACATTTGACACAACTATGACCTGGATGACTGAGAATTTCCATAAACATTTAAGATGACCTTGTCTTATGTAGCACAATTGGGTATTGCACCCTGTTTCATACACAAAAATAAAAATGCCAATTCTCATATAACTGACTGCATTATGCCCCTTTTAAAGCTTACTCAATATTGTTAATATATACAGTAATAGTTTTAAAGTCTGAGAAAACAAAAGCCAAGTAGATTTGATTCTGTTTTCTCCAAGCCAGCAGAAATCAGTTTTTCAAAACATGATTGGCAAAATGTCCTTTAAAATAAATCAATGTGGTTAACCGTTCACAAGATTGCATTTGCTATGATTCCAATTTTTGAAAAAAATATATAGGGGAAGTTGTTTAAATACTGATAAAAAGCAGAAAAAGTATCAAGACACCATGATGAAGAAGTCATCATTTTCTTTCAAAATAAACATGCAGTTTGCCCTCTCCAAGAGCTTAAGACTTTCATAGTGGTTTATTTTCCAGGATTTCAATTATCTGTGATTAATCCTTATGTTATACTAAAAAGCAGAGACATCACCCTGCCAACAAAAGTGTGTACAGTCAAGGCTATGGTTTTACCAATTGCAATATATGGCTGTGAAGATTGGACCATAAGAAAGGCTGAGCGCCAAAGAATTTGAATTATGGTGCTGGAGAAGACTCTTGCGAGTCCCTTGGACTACAAGGTGATCAAACTGGTCAGTCCTAGAGATGATCAACCCTGACTGCTCTTTAGAAGGCCAGATCCTGAAGATGAAATTCAAATACTTTGACCACCTAATGAGAAGGAAGGATTCACTGGAGGAGAGGAAAGATTGAGGGCAAAAGAAGAAGGAGATGACAGAGAATGAGTGGCTGGATAGAGTCACAGAAGCAGTGAGCGTGAGCTTAAATGGACTCCAGAGGATGGTAAAGGACAGAAAGGCCTGGAGGAACATTGTCCATGGGGTCACAATGGGTTGGACATGACTTCACAACGAACAACAACAAATCCTTATGTCACAACAAAAAGGAACAAGAAGCAGCCAGCAAGGACCAAGTGAAAAGAATATTCTGTTTAGATTTCATCATGCTAATTATGAACTTTGTATCCTCTACTTTTTTTAATAGAAAAATAAAGTTGATAGGGTGCATTTAAGGAATAACTACAGGATGACTGTGTCTTATTCTTTGATGATCTCAGTTGCAGGCAGTTCTACTGTGGTAAAAAAAAAGGCGCCCGGGAAGAGACTTTTAAAGTCCACCTTTTCAAAGATAATGACAACACCCATTTGGTATTGGCACAGCTGCTTAGAAAGCAATAAGAACTGAGTAATCATTGTGGTTTACCCAGACGTTTTCTACAACTGTGATATTTGGGCTGTTGTGTTCCAAATGTCGATCCATCTGTATTTGAAGGTCCCTCAAAATCTTCATGATCTCATTTTTGACAACTTTTTCCACTTTATGTTCCCATGACTTTTCGAATACAGGTAAATCGTATTTTTATATTATGACCAATTTAGCAACTCAGTCTAGTTTTGTAATCAGTATGCACGATTTTGCTGCACTCACATATTAAATTATTGTTGCTGTTATTATTTGTGGTAATACAGTGGTAAGCGAATAGCAACAGCCTTGATATATACTGGTGGATTTACATCTCCCCTCCCCTCAGGATAATGAAAAGTCACTAGAAGCAGTTTGAGTGGCTACTAACCACCTGTGGCTGAAAGCTCAAGTGGACAACTACTTCATCTAGAGTGCTATAGTAGCCTAGCATGTGGCACACAGTCACTAAAACATCACTTCCCAGTACATGGGAAAACTAAAACTCTTTCCCATGAAATATTCTCACAAGCCAGAATTTAGACAGCATAGAAAGAATGCCATGAAACCAGTAGAAAAAGGATGTTTGGACAGAAAGAAAGGTCAGATATGACTTATCTGTGTGTTCTAAATTACAGGTACAATTTACCAACATTCATTCAGAGACTGTTTCAAGTTACAATGGTGCTGAAAAATGTAATTTATGATCAGTCCTCACATTTACAAAGCCCTGCAGAGTCCCCATGGTCACATGATAAAAATTCAGATGCTTTTCAACTGTAAACAGTAACAGAGTTGGAAGGAACAGTGGAGATCATCTAGTTCAATTCCCTGCTCATGCAGGAGACCTGTACTAGGGATTCAAACTGCCAAACTTCTGATCGACAAGCTCAGTGTCTTAGCCACCCATGTAGTTATGACAGTTGCAGTGTCATATGGTCATGTGATCACCATTTGTGACCTTCCCAGCTGGTTTTCAACAAGCAAAATCAATGGGAGAAGCTTCATGACTGCAACTTAATGATCATGGTAATTCACTTAATGACCACAATAAAAAGGTTGTAAAATTGACTGCCACTCACTGAATAACCACCTCACTTAATCACAAAGTTCTGACCCTAATTGTAGTTGTAACTTGAGGACTACTGGTAGAAATTAAGATACAAAAATAACCACCAAATAGCTAAAACATAGTAAATAGAAAGGGAAGCAGCAGAGGTAGAATAAATATCATGTCTAAAACACAAATATAATATTCCTGAAAATTAAGCCCAGCTGAATTCTATGGTGTTTATTTTTGATTTATATAGAATTGCATTCTGAACATTATGTTTCAAAAAGAATAACTTCTCTATTTTGCTCGGTGGAACAAATAATGTTTTTCTAACACAAGCTAAATGTAAAACTAAATGTAAAATATTAGATTGGTATCCTCATCAGTAAATTGTGGATGTTCAATTATTCATATTCCTTTGTACATTGCATTCAAAAGCTGCTTTACAATGTGGGAATATGTAAAACACTACTTTTTGAACTGTTAAAAAGACATACATTGTTTTCAAGGTTCACTCAGCCATCCAGCAGTTGCTGTAGTCTGTCTCTCTATGCATGTGCATGTAATACAACTTTGCATGCACATTGGGAGAGAGAGAGAGAGGGAGGGAGGGAGGGAGGGAGGGAGGGAGGGAGGGAGGGAGGAGGAGAGAGAGAAGGAGAGGAGAGAGAGGAGGGAGAGAAACAGCTTCTACAACAGCCCTATCACTTTTGCAAATGGCATGGATGCTTGAACAAGAGGAAAAAAGAGGTGCTTCTGCATGTTGAAAGGTGTCTCTTTCGAATACTTTGCAAAGCCCTATGGATTATGACATACTAAAAAGAGCAGGAGGAGAAAAGGGAGAAGAGAAGCACGGGCATTTTTGCTAATGGCACATGGCAAGGTATATTTCAAGAGAAAATGTGTTTGGATGCTAGAAGAAGTACATGGTTATGATTGATGGCTAGTCACTTCCAAGAAATCAAGTGAATGCCATCTCTGTTGCCAGGAAATGGTTAGCAGAAGGCCTTCCTCCTCCTCTTCCCAGCTGTTCTATTATTCTTCAGATGGTGTTTTAATCACTATTCACATTCTGGAATGGCTGGCCAAGTTTTTCTGAGTCTTTATAGTGTGTCGTACCCAGGGCTGATAGAAACGAGAAGTGTGTATGTCTGGATGACATAAGCAAAATTTGACACAGCAATCAATTCCTTATGATCTTAGCCTGCTACGGTATTTTATTAGCTACTTTTACAACTTTTTGATGGTCCTCATCTCTTGGGAACTTCTGCTTTTAGAATGAACAAGAAAATGACTTGTCACCTATTGTTCAAACCAACTAGGCAGGAAGAAAGGAAAGTAGAATTCAAGAATTCACCCCATCTTGCATAGATCATTTAAAAATCCATAATTGGATAATAGCTTTAATAGCACTGATCAAAATGCCAGAAAGTCCTGTGTATGTTTTTAAATTGCTTTGGATTATAATAAAAATTGCCAAATTTTGGTTGTGAGAGATATGTGTGGGTGAGGGCATGGATTGGTTGGATGGGACCAATAATGCAAAATGGGAAGATGTGAGTGTGTCATGTATGTTAACAGGGCTGAGGTCTTTCAGGAATTTTCCTGATTCTGAGGAGTGGGTGGGATTTTGCTTTGTTTTTATAATTATGTTAAATCAATTTCAAAGCTTCCATTTGAATCTCTTTATTTCCTGCTCAAAATGCTAAAAACAATTTTCAGCAGTACTCTTATTGCTGCTAAAATTTGGCAATAGAATCAAAGGGAATTCTGGCAAGCACAAAAAGGAGTTCAGGGGATATAGGCAGCTGTCCGGCTGCAGGTTGCTGAGCCCTGGATTAGGTGATACTGAAAATAGGAAATGGGAAAGTAAGAAGTCCCAAATTAGATCAAGTTCACAGCCATAACTTAAATCCAGTCTCAAAATAGAGATTGTAGACAAATTAAGTTTCTGCAAGTGGTTGCTGGTAATATCAGTTTGATAGCTAGGTCAAAGAAATAACGGTCCTATTCTCAAAGATAACATTTGAGTTTGTCCATTTGTAAAACACAATTGCCAGAAAAATAGACTTGGTTCACTTTAAAGATTTGATTAAACCAGTTTTCTTTATCTTGGTATTTTTCCACAAAGGTTGCACTCAGCTCACAAAACTATATGAACTAAAAAAAATAAGGTTTACATGAAAATTAGGTGCCAAATTTGCAGATCATATACAAAGGAGAAACTCTAAAGATGGATTCTGCTATGAAGAAACACAAAGACAGTAATTTATTGCTTTGGTTTTTTTTTGTTATTTTTGCTTTGTTTTTAAACATTAACATTTAGTTTATTGGACTTACCTCTTTAGAAAGTCTGGTAAAAAGGTCCCCTCCTCGCAGGAAATCTAGTATGAGATATAGTTTTCCTTCTGTTTGAAAAGCTGCAGTGAAGAAAATGCTGAGTTTTTAATAATAATACTCTAACTGAGTGTGCTTAGATGCGGCTAATGAGTTAATCATTATTATGCATAATTCTGATAAGATGGGTTCAGACATTACACCTATCAATTTTTTCCCGTGCAATGGTAATTTTCAGAGACTGCCTGGACAAGTTTTCTTGGCAAGGTTTTGCAGAAGTAGTTTACCACTGCCTTCTTCCTAGGCAAAGAGAATAATGGTACAGGTAATCCTCAATGTACAATCATGTGTTTAGTTACAACAGCACTGAAAAAGTGGCTTATAACTAGTTTTCACATTTACAACCATTACAGCCTCCTCACAGGATCAAAATTCACTTGGCAACTGGTATGTATTAATGACAGTACTCTGGGATCATGTAATTACCATTTGTAACCTTCCCAGCTGGTTTCCGACAAGCAAAGTCAATGGGGAATCTCAGATTCACTTAACAACTGCACAATTCACTTAACAACTGCAGTCATTCGCTTAAAAACTGAGGCAAAAAACTCATAGAATGGGGCACAACTTAATTAACAATTGTCTTGCTTAGCTATGGAAATTTTGGACTCAGTTGTGGTTGTAAGGCAAGGACTAGCTGTCCAAGATTGTCCAGCTGACTTTGTGCCTTTCTGCTGATACAATTATATCAAATTGGCTCTGGCTCTTTATTTTAACCATAGATTTTTTTAACAAACCATAATAGGCTTTACTTTAAAATTAAGCTGTTTATCATAGATGACAAAACATAAAGCCTGGTTGAATGGTTAATGGTTTATGATTTTAAACAGTACAGTATGATGTATCCAGTTGAAAATGCCCATAGAGCCATAGGAATTCTGTATTAGAGAAATTATATTGGAGAAATCTTACCATAATGAAGTTTTACAATGAAAGGGTGATTCACTTCAGCCAAAATGTCTCTTTCCATTTTTGATCGTACACGATCTCGGACTACGGGAAAAAATAATTTAAAAAAGATATTTAAGATTTAAGAATCTTGTATTGTGAATTTTGTGGGCTGCATGGCTTACCACTTAATTCACTTAAAAACTGCAGTCATCATGAGCAAAAGAAGATATGTGTTTTGCATACAGTCAGAATTTTTGCAGGATTAATGATTTCTCCTATTGCTAGACAGACTGGAGACAAGCCACGATGCTCTAGTCAGAAGGACAAAATTGTCCCTATTTGAACAGTTTCATCCTAAAATAATTATTCCTGTTTTTTGTAAATATGTGCAATACATACATACAGAACATTATGAAGCGGTATAAGTCTAACTGCTATTGCTATTGCTATTATTTCTTGCTAGACATGCGCCTTACATCAATGATACTATTAGAACAGTAATCTTCCCCACCCTTTGTTAAGTTGATAAGTTGATTGTCTAAAATGAGCTAAGAGCAGCTTTTAAAATGAGATATCCACTCAGCTAAAGATAAATGGCAATGAAGTATCTAACTATTTAATCTAATCTAATCTAACACTAAAATATCACTTCAAATTTTAAATACAAATTAAAAAAAGAGTGATGAAACTTTTGAGCTAACCACTCTCTGGAGATCTATGAATTTTCAGCATGTCTACTCAGGAATAAGTCTTACAGAGATGAAGATTTCGTGGGTTGCAATTTAATTGGAGTAAACCATTCGATACAGTTATGTCTTTCTTTATAATAATAAATAAAATAAGTATTAACTCTCCCATACTCCTTCATCTGAAAGAAATAATGAACATATGGTTTCTGGAATTCTCACTGCCTGGGGAAACAGGGATACATAACAACATCAAATCATATCAAAAGGTACCAGCTGGAGGTCACTTCTAAATACATTTGAGTATGCTTTCTGATCTAATGTTATTGGACAGGATGACTCATGGAACATCATTTCCTGGATACAGTCTTGATAAAACATTGCACTTTCCAAACAATTAGTAGAAAAAAAAAGTCAAAACCCATGTAGAGGAGATGAATTTTATTTTCTTGCAAAGAGGGACAGAAATATAATTAGGGAGCATCTTCTTGGTTCAAACTAATATTACAAAATGACAAGAAGATGCATCACAACAGTGACTAACTGTATTTCATAATAGTTTGCCATGCTGTAGTTATTAGATTATGTCACATGATCCCAGATAACTTATTAGTGTCTTGATCCAAATTTGAATGCAGTTGCATATGCAGTATTTACCTTATTAAGTACTCTTCTTTAACTGTTTTCTGAAATACTATAAAATAACAATATTTAACTCAGCAAATGGTGGTGCACATGTCTATGAATTTGAATATGGGTTTGGGAAATCCTGTAGCTAGCTTTAATTTCCTTTTCCAACCCCTGCGGTCTGGGGCAAGTCTCCCTTTGTCCTTTTCATGCTTAGGAATGAAAGCATGAGATTCCACAGGTTGGGGTCTCTTCAAGAATTGCTACAGTCACAACCATAATTGCCAGAGACTGAAGCACATTAGATAAAGACCTGGAAACACCACATAAACGTATTCCTGCATTTGTCATAATACAGTGCTATCACAAGCACCTAACAGCATGTATCCAAGTCTGTCCTTTCTTCAACAGAAATAAGAAACGATTGAAAAGCTTTTTGCTGCCTGTTATTTCAAAGGCAATTATAAATGATTGGAAGAAAGATGTCGGTTCTTTTTTTGAGAGAGTGCTATCCACTTTGAAAGAAACCATGTAGACTGCTGGAAATGTAACCAGAATCTAGGTCATGTAGATCGCTCTGGAATAACTCATGTTCTGGTTATTGGTTGTTTAAAGATCCTTTTCCATTAGACTTCAGATCTGGTTTTGTCGTTCCGGAGAAAAGAACTGGTTGAATGTGACTGTGTTAATTCTCCTCTACTCCTGAGCCCTAGCAATACCATCAAGCAGAGTTAGAGGCATCATTAGAGTGGGGAGTGACCATAACACTGTTGATTTGTCACCTTCATTCCTGTTATAGGGTTTGGAGACATCTCACAGAAATACAAAAGGGCAAAACTCTCAGTGAGATGTTGCTTTCATAATTTTGATGAAATCCTGCAGATGCTTGTGATCACAATTTCTTCCTGGATTGGCTGTCTCAATCAGGTGTTAAATATACTGTATATATATTTTGATTATATATCTACAATAGTCTTATTCTTACATGAGAACAATAATAACAACTGCTTTATTGGGAAATAGAAGGCATATAAATTTAATAAATAAACAATAAGATCGGTGATAACATATAAGAGTTCTTTGGTAAACTTGCCATGTAACACGATTAGCCAGCTAAGGAAGGCGATGGATATGTGAGATTGAGTTAGACAGTAGTAACTGTTATGAGTTTTCTGCTTCCATAAACACTTTAGACCAGTGGTGGGATTCAAATAATTGAACAACCGGTTTTCTGACCTAATGACCAGCTGGGTAGGTGTGGCTCAGTGGTCATGTGACTGGGTGGGCGTGGCCAGCTCAATGTCACTCACATTGATGGGCGCTTTGCCTTAGCTGTTACAATGTAACAAGGGTTAACAGGAAATGCAGTTTCTGTAAGCAGGGCAATAAAAATTAAGCTAGAGACAACACCAGAATGTTTCCTTCCTGTCTTCCTTACAGGATTAGCCCTGGAAAATGAAAAAAAACAAGATGGGATTTCTTCCAACAACCGGTTCTCCAAACTGCTTAGAAAGTTACCAACCAGTTCTCCCGAATAGGTGCAAACTGGCTGAATCCCACCACTGCTTTAGACCAAGTTGTATAATTGTTTACTGAAAGTGCAGCTGTTAGGAACTTACTCAAGAGTCTGTTTAGCAGCAGGAATGGAGTGGTTTTCATCCAACTATTTTACAGAATAATGCAAAATATTTAGCAGGCTTCTCTTTCTAGGCTATGATTATTTCCTAAGGATCAGAATATTAATTTTGAAAGTCAAGTCATAGGTGCTTCTACATTGTAATGATTAATTGCTTGTGAGATGTGGTCTGGGGCAAATTGTATTTAACTAACATCACTATGTTAGTTAGTGCAAGGCATGCCATTCATGTTCCAAGGAAGATTGGAACATTTTTCTCCTGAGAGAGATTCTGTAGCTTTAATGGCTATAATATGATGTGCTTTAGTTAAATAGGTATGATTTGCCTCAGCAGGAAAATAAGATGTTAAATTTGTAGACTTAAATATCCCTGCTGAGTAGCTGTCAGGTGGGTGAGGTGAATTTAGACAGATTTTTTTTTTAAGCAAAATCAATTTTGGTGTACTTTAAAGAGACAATAATTCTGGATTCCAGAGACTTCTTTTTCCTCATGGAGACCCACTGAAGAAAATCCTATTAAAGCTCTAACAGTACTGGATGCAAACACAGAATATGTATGGGAGCAGAAGGTTTGTAATTGCCTAATTGAAACCCTTTTTACTATCTGGATTCAGCCTTGAAACAAGAGAAAAGTAAGTCTTTTTGTAAAGCTAAGGTGATTTTCTTCTGCTGAAACCAATGAGCGAGGGAAAAATCGGTGCAGAGGAAAGTGGTGGTGGTGGTGGTGGGGATGTAGTGGAAAAAGAGAGTTAATCTTAACTGGGCTGCACAAATGTCTTTGGTTTCTTTCTCTCCAGTTCACAGGTTTGGTCTGATTTTTATTCTTATACGTATTTGGAATAAATCTAACTGAACGCAATTGGACTTACTATAACTATTGTAGGAAGTTAGCACCCACCCATCTCCTAGAAAAATGAAATATTTTAGGAAATATTAAGAGGGCAGAATATATCCCCTAAAAGGGGAAGCAGAAACTCAGTCCCACCCCACCTTTGTTAATGGACCATTAAGTCCTGGGGCAGTCTATTCTACATAACAAAGATCTACCTCCTTCAAGCACAGTGGTGGGTTGCAGGCAATACGCCCCGGTACATGCATACCTGTGCCTGCCGGAAGCAGCAGCCACCATACTGGAATGGTGCTGTGGAGGCCCCACCCACCCACCCGCGTTCCTTACCTGTATCTGAAGGAAACGGGCCATCTGCGCACACGTGCGCAGCATACGGCGCCTGCGCAATGCTCCACCGAGCAGCTAGAACGTCGAAGCACACGTGCCCGTGTTGCACAGCCGGCTCCCATTGCAGCGTACTGGTTGCAATGGGAGCTGAAACCCACTACTGTTCAAGCACAATCATAATAGGAATTGCCCAAAGCCCCTTCATTACATCATCACCCAGCAAGGCTCAACCAAGCCTGGGACACAGACAACCTACAGAATTATCCCTGCCTGGTCCCACGAGAGTCTGTCAATCAACCAGAACACACACTCAAATTCAAAGCCCAACAGAGGGCATAAAACCCAGGTACTCTCAACACTTCTTCCCTTTTTCCTTTGCCCAGGACCTCAAACCATGTGATTCTGTTAATAAACCTTCTTTCCAAGCAATTCAATTCAATTTCAATTTATTGAAATTTGTATGCCGCCCACTCCCTTGGGACTCTGGGCAGCTTACAGGCATGATAAAAGAAGCATTTAAAATTGAAATAAAAGATACAATATTAAAATTCCACATCATCCATTCTGTCAAAGTGGGGCTGGATATCGATCAACAGCCCCAGGCCTGCCGGAACAGCCAGGTCTTGGTGGCTTTACGGAAGGCCGGGAGAGTGGTAAGGGTCTGGATCTCTACAGGTAGATCGTTCCATAGGGCCGGCGCAGCTACAGAGAAGGCCCTCCCCCAGGGAGCCGCCAGCCGGCATTGTCCGGTCGAAGGCACCCGGAGGAGGCCCAATCTGTGCGATCTTGTTGGTCGTTGGGAGGTAAGTGGCAGGAGGCGGTCTCTCGGGTAGCCAGGTCCTAAACCATGTAAAAGTAACGACTAGCACCTTGAAGCGCGTCCGGAGACCAATGGGGAGCCAGTGCAGCTCGCGGAGGATGGGTGTAACATGGGAGTATCTAGGTACACCCAATATAACTCGCACGGCTGCATTCTGGACCAACTGCAGTCTTCGAACACTCTTCTGGGGCAGCCCCATGTAGAGCAACTTCCATGAATCCAGTGTCTTTCTCCCCACTTGGAACTGAACCCAGATGGACATTTCTTCTAACACTATAGAGTACTAAAAATACTTACAGGGTTAGTATTATAATCAAGGAATGATTACATGGGGTTTCTTTCCCTCAAAAAATAGTCCCACAGCACCTTAAGAAACATTTTGAGCCAAAAACATTTGCAAATTACACTCATTATGCAATTTGACACGGCATAAACATTTTTTAGAATCCCCCAAATCTGACAAATTAGTTAAATGTTAAATCATTAATGATAATGGTTCCTTTGGAAATGCTGCATGGGTTTTGTATGTGGTATTTTTTGTTTTGAAAAACAAATTCAGAAATTATAAAATGTTTTGAAAAGCAATTGTATTACCGAAAATTATATGCAGACCACTCCAAAATTAGAGAATACTGTATGTCGATAGATAGAAGAGGAATACATGTTATTCTCAAATACATGGCAAAAGCATCCTAGGAAACCATTATCTAGTCAATGCTGCCTTGTTAGCAAGCACAGAAAAATAAAAAAGAATACAAAGAAATCTGTTATTTAGAAGTTAAGATTCACATAAAGGTTGCTAGTTTTCCAAATTTAATAACTTACGAAGTGACATCCTTATATAATTGAATCAAACTTCCACAGAAAAAGCTCAAGAGTGGCATTTTAATAGAGTTATTTTGTTCTTATCATATCAATGCTCTTTTTCTATAAGAATATCACAGTGTTATCATGATGAAATAAAAGCAAAATAAGAGGGAACAAAAGGTGAAATACAACACATGAAACCCAAGGAGAGGCTGCGGCTTAATAGCAGCACATATTCTTGATTTCACACGGCTCTTTTTCTAATCCCTGTCACTTCCATTAAAAGATCAATGGTCTAATGATGGGAAAATCTTCTGCTTGCAAATCCTGAGGATCAGGGAATTATTAGGTTAGATTACTAGCATTAAAATTTGGTTCTTTCTTCTGCACATCATTCCATCACTCTCAAAGCCCACCCTAAACCTCCTCTATTCAATAGGCTCAAATCCTGAATTTTATTGTGGTATATCTGTCAGGGTTCCAAGTAACACCCCCAACCAAGGAAGACTCTTGAGAGGTCTGCAGTTCCTCAAAGTTCCTTTTTATTACAGATGTCTTATTGGCACATCTGCAGTGGCGGATTAAGGCTCACTGGTACCTTAAGCACTGACAAATCTTGGTGCCCCCCTCCTTTGTACATCCTGTACAAATCTTCATTGGTTTTTTTCTTTCTTTCTCAACTTTGTGGTGCCCTCTTTGGGCCTGGTGCCCTAAGCACGTGTTTAGTCTGCTTAATGGTTAATACACCACTGCACAACTGGCAAAACCCAAATTTGAAAGCCCCCGTGTTTTCCCTACCTAAAATGAAAGTCAAAGTCCCTTCCCCTGCACCCACATGTCCATCACATGGTTGAATCAATCCATCGTCCCAACTGGAGATGTTCCCCAGTAATGCCTCTTCTTTTTTTGGATCTTCAGGACTGACAACATTGATGCACTTTTCTTTCTCCAAGAGATTTTAAGTAATGCTTTCTAACATTCAGACTTTTCTCCAAACAGATTGACTATTTCATCTCACTTTGATAAGACTATATTGAAGACCAAAGACAACTGAGACTTCAGATAGCCCTCAAATTTCAATCATTTGTTTAATGACCAATCAACATTATAACAGCACTGAAAAAAATGACTTGACGGCTAATCCTTGCACTCATGACCATCGTAATATCCCCATGATCATGTGATCAAAATTTGGGTGCTTGGCAACTGGCATGTATTTACGACTGTTGCGGCATCCAGGTCATCTGATCTTCATTTGCAACGTTCCCAGCAAGCTTGTGATAAGCATAGTAATTGGGAGAAGTTAGAATCACTTAATGACCAAATGAGTCACTTCACAATTGCAGTGTTTTGTTTAACAACCATAGCAAATATAAAAAGATTGTAAAAACAGGCTCGACTCACTGAACAATCGCCTTGCTTAGCAGCAGAAATTCTGGACGCTATTGTGATAGTAATTGAGGATTAGTCTTGTCTATGCAGTATAAAGGTAAAGGTTCCCCTCGCACATATGTGCTAGTCGTTCCTGACTCTAGGGGGGCGGCGGTGCTCATCTCCATTTCAAAGCCGAAGAGCCAGCGCACTCTGAAGAAGTCTCCATGGTCATGTGGCCGGCATGACTAAATACCAAAGGAGCATGGAACGCTGTTACCTTCCCACCAAAGATGGTTCCTATTTTTTCTACTTGCATTTTTACATGCTTTTGAACTGCTAGATTGGCAGAAGCTGGAACAAGTAACAGGAGCTCACTCCGTTACACGGCACTAGGGATTCGAACAGCCGAACTGCCAACCTTTCTGATTGACAAGCTCAGCGTCTTCGTCACTGAGCCACTGCATCCCATTCTATACAGTATGCATGTACTATTAAATAAAGTAAATATGTTGCTTATACTTCTCTGCCTTATTAAAGGCAAAGAATTTTTCAAGTCACAGTTCGCTCCAGAATGGTAATTATGTGGTCACAATCATGCAGTGTTTCTTAAAACAATGCAGAAAGAGTTTGTCACTGCATTCTTCAGGGGTGTTCTGTCATTTCCCAGTTCTGGAATTTCCTGCTGATCTAAGTAATAATCCAGGCCAATCCTGTTTAGCTTTTGAGCCCAGATATAGTTGGCCAGATGCTGCCTCTTGCTAAGACTTTTTCCATTATATACGTAGTTAATGTTTTTCCCAATTAACAATGCTGCTGTTGGTCATATCTGATTTATTTTGAAATGATTTATTAAACATTGTTTATAGGATTGGAGAATGGCTTCTTTTGGAGTTCTACTGATGGAATAATTGATGGTCTTTAAGCTATCTGATATTTTCATGTTACCATTTTAAATTTTTCACAATTTTCATAGATTTTAGGTAATTGTTTTACTGTCATACACCAATTTAAAAACAAGAAATAAAAGTCTGTTTTATTTGTTTCAGCAACTTTACTTAAATCATAATCAAAACCCAGCAAAGCAAAATTGTACAAACAATTGGAATAAAGTGACTGAACTTTGTACAACAATATTGTTGCATGTACAAAGATGGGAAACTTCAGCATCATCAACAATGGAGGAATAGTTGATGAAAATGGCTATTTTTCTTTTTTTTCTTTACTTTTTTCCTTTTTGCACCTGCATTTCTCTTTCTTTTCTTTTTCTTATACTACTTCATGTAACTTCTATACTTATTAAAAATCTTTAATAAAATTGTGTATGTATATAAAAACAGCAATCACTCTACATCCTAAGTATAGATTATGCAACTAAGGCAGATGTTAACTGGCTCATCTTGAAAAAGCTAAACAGGATAACACAAGCAGAAAGTTAAAAAAGATGTTTGTGTAGTCTCCAACAATTGAGTTTACTCCTGGGAATATTTTCAGTTGAGGTTGCAAATAGAGATTTTGAGAGAATAGCAATAGATGCAGAGCCCATGATAACAGCATCACAACAATTCCAAGATTGAAGATGAAAATCAGCTGTTGCAGTTATTCCTGGTTATGGAGTATGCAGGCTGCAGAAACTAAGAATTTCTGGAAATGAATGGGCAGCTGAGCTAGTTGAGGGTGATGAAGAGATGAAACTAACAGCAGAGATAAGATGCTCTGCCCCAATAATAACCTGGCAGGAAAGAAAAGTGTATAAAGCTTGCAGAAGTGCAGTTTGAGATGGAGTAAGCAAGTGAGAAGTGAGTGGTGTGGAAGAAAATAATAATGAACATGAAGGTTGGGAACTTGGCAGGGGAAATAAAAAACACTACAGGGCACAACATATATGTTCTTAGCTTCTTATGACTTATAACTTTGTTGTTTGTATCTCATCATTTATCCTGATTGATATTTAGTGTCCTATGACTATCACTGAATGTTGTATCTTATGATTTGTGTGGATTGCATGTTATGATTGTGATCATGATTTATCACTTGTTGCTTGTACGTACACTGAGAGCTTATGTACCAGAGACAAATTCCTTGTGTGCCCAATCACACTTGGCCGATAAAGAATTCTATCATGTTCTACCTGTGAAAAGAGGAGGAGGAGGTTGACAGGAAAAAATGGCAAATTGATTACTTAGTAATCAAGGAAGCAGAAATTCTTGAAACTTGACAGTCTCCAAATCTGAACTTATCCATTTTATTTATCACCTATATTCTAACAAAGACATAATGCAATCATTATCTCTATCATCTTCATCATCATAAAAGAAGATCTTGAGGGATCTCCTCTATTATGAGTTGTTCATAATAGGAATTCTTTCTGGCTTTCATCAATTACAATTTCCCTTCACACTGATTTACATTACTGTATTATGTTTTTTATTGCCTTATGAATATCAATAACCAGAACTTTTCACTGGGAATGGAAGGAAACAGATGATACTACCAGACAAACTCATGCCTCTATTAAGAAGATATTTTCGTAACCAAAGCATTTGTCCTACTGTTTGCATTTTAATTCATTTTGAATGATGCTGGTCAGGAGTCAGGACAAGTCTGGAATTACAAATAAATCCATGCAAGCAAAGTAGATGTAAAAAACATCCTCGGTGGATTTGTGTGACAATGAAATAGTGCAATACATGAAAATGGTTTTTGGTATGGCATGAATCAGTAGCACTGAGTGGAATCCATCTTTTTTGTATAAGTAAAGTAAGGGGACAGGATTCTAAACATTTTTTTTTGCACAAAAGTTCATTTGACATTTTTTGCATGGGTAAAGGCACAAAAGATAGTGCCTGAACTAAATATACTGTATGTGAAACTGTGGAAACAAGGTCATAGATAGCAAGGATCATCTTTGCTTGCTGTGTTTGATAGTAAACTACATGATTTAATTCTGACTTAGCACAATGTGAATCCTATTGTGATAGTTGTAAAAGACATTTTAGGGATCTTGATTACAACCAACTATAAAGTCTTATACCCAATTGATTCTGCTCTCTATAGTGCAAAGAAGTTAAAACCGTTCTATGGGTTCTGCCCCATAGTATAAATTCTAGGGTTTTCCCTCCCACATTTCCAAGTTAATTGATACCTGGGCATTCTCTTGATGGCTTGAGAGGCAGGTGGGGTTTGTCTGTACAGTGGTCTCTTTAGCCTGTGAACCATTTAAACTCAGTGTCCCAGACAAATGAGTGTTAATTACAGAAAGGGCTTTCTCCTTCATCTCTTACATGCTAGGCACTCACTGTTTACCTATTTGGTAGATTTGGGGCTTTAAGCAACCCCTCTTTTTCAGGCTCTTTAAAACCTAGTTCAAATATATCTGTATCTACCCCTACTTCTATCTATGTACAAATTGCTTGACAATTTATCACTGTAGTTTTATTTTCTGTCACTGGATGTTTTTAAATACTCCATCATATTTAATTTGCAATGTATTAATTTTCTTGTTGTTACTGTACGCCACCTAGAAACTTTGCTACTGCGCTGTATGTCAATCCTCTATCACATAGATCAATATAGAATAGAATAACAGAAGAGACGTCTTCCGGGTTGGTCTTCTATAGTCCAACCCCTTGTCTAGGCAGGAAACCCTACACCATTTCAGACAAATGGTTATCCAATCTCTTCTTAAAAACTTCCAGTGTTGGAGCATTCACAACCTCTGGAAGGAAGTTGTTCCACTGATTAATTGTTCTAACTGTCAGGAAATTTCTCTTTAGTTCTAAGTTGCTTTTCTCCTTGATTAGTTTCCACCCATTGCTTCTTGTTCTACCCTCAGGTGCTTTGGAGAATAGCTTGACTCCCTCTTTTTTGTGGCAACTCCTGAGTTGGTAACCTATTTATTGGTTGTTTCATTTATTTACACAATTTGTAATCCAACCAATTCTACACACTCTGAGAGGCTAGATGGAAAGAATTCGATGTGTCACTTTTGTCTTCTATCATTTTATTCAGGAAAATATTCCCAGAAATGAAAATTACATATTTCCAATATAGTGGAGGAAGGGAAGAAAAGCAAAAATGATTCAATTATGCTACAAGATCCCCTCTCAGGGCTCTTGAATTTTATACTAAGAAAAATTTGGGCACTGCAACTCAGCTTGTAACAGCAATAAAAGCTCAACCAGGACAGATTTACTGATCTGCTTGCTGCTGGTGGAGGAGATAATTCAGAGCACTTACTTAAACCTTTAATTTAGCTGTCGTAATAACTGCCCTTTAAGTCCAAAAATGACGTTGTAGTGCATGTTGGGAATTGTGATTGATTTAATTTAAAAACTCTGCTCCTGGTTAAAGAATCCCTATGCCAGTAATAGGAATGTTCTGCAGGAAAGCAATCATAACAACACAACAATAAACTGATGCTATGATTTCATTACTGCATTCCATTCTTCAGTGAGAAAATAATATTTCTTACCATTTAAAAATTTAGCACTGCATTATATATACTATATAAGAAATAACAGCAAATGCATTCTAATGCCGTGTTGCTACTCCCTAGACTTCTCAGGTGATAAAAAGATATCATAGTAGATAGTACTGAAAACTGCTGAGATGTCAAGAATACAATTATAATCGCTATTTGATGATCCCCAAAGATAATTAATTAGTCTAACAGCCTCAGTTCCATAGCCACAAGTGAATTTGAAATGGGTAAGAAACAACTTTTTCCTAGATTGCCGCTCTTGGTTGCCTTGCTCAACCGTGTAAAAGGTTTGGCCTTTCATGCTTATGTCCCAAGGCACTAGCAGAGACTTCTTTATAAGTGGACTAATAATTACCTCTTTTAAGAAGGCAGTGTCCTTTTAATCCCCAGAGAGGCATTTACGGTGTTAACAAAAGTGTTTCTAATAACCTCTTATGAATTAACTGGAAGCTAAGCTGAGCAAAAATGTAAAGAATAAGAGGCAAAACATATTGCTCAAACTATCTCTGTTGAGTGACAAAAATTGTAACTAATCCAGTTCACCTGTTTAACAGATTCATTAGATATCTTCTATAGTAATAATGGCACTGAATACAAGAATTTTATTGTACATGGCCTGAATACAAGAATTTTATTTCCACAAGAACTTTATTTCCACAAGATATGTTCAAAAGCACTTTGATAATTATATGATTCTGGAAGGAGGAAGAGATGAACAAAGAGTATGATTCAGCCCATTCACAACTCATGCAATCTAACAAACACAAATTTGAGATGTATCTGGACAAAGAAAAATGGCCTTTCTGATGTACTTATCATCATAGCATAGGCCTTCAAATGGGCTTTACGCTGTGCCTTATTAGATGAAAAATGAATCTTCCTTCTCTAATGTTCTAGTGTCTTGATGCTACAATTTAGCATTGCAAAGGAGCAAGATTAAGTGGTAGAGTCTAGAACAATTCTAGAGATGAGAGGTATGATCTGTTTAGTCCACCTTTATCAGGTCCCTGTTAAGGAAAACCATCAACACCTTATGGGAGGAATATGTGCCCCCAATCCAAGGGAGGCCATTTAAAAACCTTTACTGATAAATTGAGCAATTATAGACCACCCTCAAATGCTTCTTTCTAAGAACAAGGGCCAGGATTTGGGGGCTTAAAGTACTAATATATCTGAATAGTACTGATTTTCTGGATCTAGTGTATTTCAACTGAGCTGTCAGTCAGATAGGATACTGAAATTGCTTTGTTCAACTTGGGGGTGACTTAAGCTGGAAACTGTATACGGTTTTAATAGTTCTCCTAGTCATCTCAGCACTTTCAGTACTGTTCATCACAGATCCAACTCTGGATCATTTGTTGGAACAGTGATACAAGTCTTTCTGTCAGGCCTTTTCAAATAGGTAGTGCTGGAGAAACACTGTTCAACATTGACCTAGAAGGCCCTAAGGAGCTTCATCTTGTCCCCCCCACCATGATGCTTATAAAACTGCTGGAGAAGGTCTCCAATATCTCCAATCCAGATATTCAATATAAGCAGAACTTCTCCAAGTACAGAAGTACATCCAACTCTATTGCTAAGTGCAGAAGTTTTAAAAAATTCCTGTTTTGTCTTGCTGGTAACTTTATGTGTCAGGAATAAAAGAAAGAACTGAGAACCTAATTCTTGCCAACATACATGAAATGATTGAAGAAATGAAGGTGCATAGTGCCATTTGCAGAAAGTGACCATGTTGACATCATGATATCAAGATGAGAAAAAATAAGAGAAGAGCGCACAATTTTTACTGGAAGGAAAAAATGAAAGATCTCTAAAAAGTGTTCTAAAAGGCTGAAAAGAAAAGAATAGAATTTTTTGATTTTGATTTGATTTTGATTTTATTGACATTTGTAGGCCGCCCTTTTCCCTGAGGGGACTCAGGGCGGCTCACATAAAATCAGGGGGGGGAAATGCAAACAATGACATAGACACATGTAATAAAAACAATAGGCAACATGCATTCATCATTCGGGAGGGGCAACTATCTCTGTCCCCAGGCCTGACGGGCTAGCCAGTTCTTCAAGGCTGTGCGGAAGGCCTGGACGGTGGTGAGGGTACGAATCTCCACGGGGAGTTCGTTCCAAAGGGTCGGGGCTACTACTGAGTAGGCCCTCCTCCTTGTGGTTGCCAGCCGACACTGGCTGGCCGATGGAATACGGAGGAGGCCCAATCTGTGTGATCTAATTGGTCGCAGGGAGGTAATTGGCAGAAGGCGGTCTCTCAAGTATCCAGATCCACTACCATGCAGGGCTTTATGGGTGACTAATAGCACCTTGAAGCGCATCCGGAAATCGACAGGTAGCCAGCGCAGCTCGCGGAGGATAGGTGTTATGTGGGTGAACCGCGGTGCACCCACAATCGCTCGCGCGGCCGCGTTCTGTACCAGCTGAAGACGCCGGATGCTCTTCAAGGGCAGCCCCATGTAGAGCACATTGCAGTATTCCAGCCTAGAGGTCACAAGGGCCCGAGTGACTGTTGTGAGTGCCTCCCGATTCAGGTAGGGTCGCAACTGGCGCACCAGGCGAACCTGGGCGAATGCCCCCCTAGCCACAGCCGTTAGGTGGTGGTCAAACGATAGCTGTGGATCTAGGAGGACTCCCAAGTTGCGAACCCTCTCTGAGGGGTATAGAATTTGACCCCCAGCCTGAGAGATGGAATATTGGTGGAATCTTTGGGAGGGAAACACAGCAGCCACTCGGTCTTTTCTGGGTTGAGCACAAGCTTGTTAGCCCGCATCCAGTCCATAACAGCCTCCAGGCCTCGGTTCATCACGTCTGCCGCCTCATTGAGTTGGCACGGGGCGGACAGATACAGTTGAGTATCGTCCGCATATTGATGGTATCTGATCCCGTGCCTGTGGATGATCTCTCCCAGCGGTTTCATGTAGATGTTGAATAGTAGGGGGGATAAGACCGAGCCCTGAGGCACCCCATATGTTAGGGGCCTAGGGGACGATCTCTGCCCCCCCACTAACACCGACTGCGACCTGTCCGAGAGGTAGGAAGAGAACCACCGCAGTACGGTGCCTCCCACTCCCACCTCCCGCAGTCGTCGCAGAAGGATACCATGGTCGATGGTATCGAAAGCCGCTGAGAGGTCAAGGAGAACCAGGATGGAGGAAAATCCTCCATCTCTGGCTCTAAAGATCATCGGTCAATGCGACCAAAGCGGTTTCTGTGCTGTAACCGGGTCTGAAGCCTGACTGGAAGGGGTCAAGATAGTTTGCTTCCTCCAAGGACCGCTGGAGCTGAAAGGCCACCACCTTCTCAACAACCTTCCCGAGGAAGGGAAGGTTGGAGACTGGACGATAGTTATTAAGGACAGCTGGATCCAAAGATGGCTTCTTTAGGAGGGGTCTCACCACCGCCGCTTTCAGTGCGGCGGGGAAGTTCCCTCCCGGAGAGAGGCGGTCACGACCGCCTGGATCCAGCCTCGTGTCACCTCACTGCTGCTGGTAACCAGCCATGAGGGACACGGGTCCAGTACGCAAGTGGAGGCACTCACAGCCCTCATTTACATGCTTTGTGGTAAGAAAGGATAAAACACGTAAACTGATTCAGTGACCTTTTTCTGAACCTCAGCTATTAATCAGAATATAATAGGAACCAGAACAGCAGCTTATTTTCTGTAAGACGAAAACAACATTATCTTTTTTTTCAGATGGACTTACAGCATTTGCAGCAGACATATCACCCCCCTTTTTTCTCCCCTCTCTATTCAATTTTCCCCCATCAGAGCCAATCTAGGTGGGTTTCTTTGGCAATCTGGCTTGGCTATTATAATATGCACAATATCTTCAGGAAGAGATGGGGAAAAAAGGTGCGATGGTCTTTCAGGTAATCCAAGAAATGGTATTTTTCTTCAATTTTTTCAGCCAGTCTGCTCAAATATATGACCCACCCTAATCCAATTTAGGGCTGGTTCAGAGGATTCTGACATTTATTGAACACTTCATGTCTCTCAATATAAGCCCTGTAAGCATTATCTTCTGCTTATGAGTGCGGCTACAAATCAAAGGACATAGGTCAGGGGTGTCAAACTCTCATCATCAGGGCATCTTCACATGATGTATCACAACTTTCCCCCTTTGCTAAATCAGATGTGGGTGTGGCCAGTGTGTGATGCATCCAGCTCACAGGCCGTGAGTTTGACATCCCTGGCATAGGGGATGTCAGCCAAATCAAGAATACCAAACAAGAAATACAACCAAACAATCCAATTCTACTTCATTGTACAGCGACATTAACAGAACCCTGCATGTCTAAAAGTACAATTCTCCACTGACACCTTTTCAGCCTGAAAATTTAGGGAGGATAACTCTGAGCCTCTTGCCCCACCCACTGTCCTGCTATGCGCTATGCTGTCTCTTACCTGACCATTTCCTAGGCAACATCTCTTTTTCCCACCTCTAAGATCCTTCCAATATACTAGATCCATGATGGTGAACTTATGGCATGTGTGCCACAGGTGGCATGCAGAGCCATTTCTGAGTGCACGTAAGGTGTTGCCCTGTCAGTTCCAGTGTGCATGTGTGCGCTGGCCAGCTGATTTTCGGCCAGTCTGCTCAACTGCCTTGATTTTTGGCTGTTTTTCACCCTCCGGAGGGAGAAAAATGGCCCAATGGGCAACCCGGAAGTCTGTTTCCAAACCTCCGGTTTGCATGTTGGGCCATTTTTTGCCCTTCCCAGGCTCCTAGAAAGCCTCTGGAGCCTGCAGAGGGTGAAAAACGGACCTATTGGGCCCACCAGAATTCAGAAAATGGTCCGTTTCCGGCCTCCATGGAAAGCTGTTTTCACCCTTCCCAGGCTCCAAGAAAGCTGTGCATGCATGCGCGGGGCAGTGGGGTGGTGGTGGTGCAACACATGCATGCGCAGGGAGCATGGCACGGGGGGCATTAAATTATGGGGGTATGCTTTTGGCACCCGAGGCAAAAAAGGTTTGCCATTGCTGTACTAGATGTTTGCTATTTCTGCAGTTTCTTTCAATGTATGGTGGTTTATAATAATTGATAGTAAAGAATAATAATCAGATATTTGAGTAGTAAAAGTAAAACATAGCTGACTTTACAAACAAAGGCGCAGTTTCAAAAAGCAGAACCCAGATTGGAAGACAATAGGGGTACTATCTGAAATATTCCACTGTAACATAGAACAATAATGGAAGTGGGGAAACTAGCAGATGGGGTGTTTTGTTAACTGCACGGAAGTTTTTTTTAAATACATGTGAAATCTCCAGTGATCTGTAAAATTAATTCATAAACTGTTACAAATATCAAGCAATGCCTATTTAGGCAAATGAAAATTATAAAGATAATTAAATTCACATCTCTAAAGTCAACTTCCATATCTAAAAATCTAAAATGGGATAGAATAGTTTAGTATAAGAAAAGATAGAAAGGCATATTGTGTTGAATGGAATCAGTACAAGCAGAAAAAGGAATATTCTTAGAAATGTAAAGCCTGATGTTCCATTTATGAGTACTGTAGTGGAATATTGACTTTACTCCAAGCTCTTATTTCTCACTTTTATGGATTAGGATCCTTTGACACAATTAGGCACAATTGCATCCATTAGGCAAAGGGTGTGTGATTGAGAGAACAGAAATGGCATATAAATCAACAAACCAAATAGGAGAGTGCAAGAACATCATATTTCACTCATTCTCTTCTCTGAAAGATTTCTAAAGTGCATTATTTTTCATCAAACTGAGAACCCATTAAAAACAAGGCAGAATTTCTCTGCTTTATATTAGCTCATAATGTTCCTGGCAAAGCTATTTAGCTTCTTCTTGAACATATTTATAGCAGAGAAAACTTTCTAAGTTCTACTACTGAATTACTTTTATTTGGAGGGGTTTTTTTTGTCTGATTTGCAACTGCCTCTATTTTCACTTATATTAAATAATCCAAATATATTGCTGCCCATTTGTCAAGAAAGTTTAGGCAGCAAACAAAATAAAAATAGAATTTCCTTAAAACAGTAACTGACTAAAATTGCATTAAAGCTCAATAAAATAAAGAACTACTAGATAAAGAATCACTGTCAACCTAGTCAGATGTGTCATGCGCAGGCCATGTAAAGGCAACAGCTCCATAAAAGCAAAAAACATCACGATATGTGAGGCAATTGAGTTTGACACCCGTGCACTAGACACATACATTTATGTTGGCGTTCCCATGCTAACGTCCCAACTCCCAATATTTGGAAGAAAGGCAAGATTTTTTGGCCTTGCAAAAGGCTAACAGAGTAGGAATTGTCCGTATTTTAGTGGGGAGACTTCTATAGGGTACAGAGAATAACAAAGGAGGCATGCTTCCAGGGACTCACCGGATGACATTGCTTTATCAATAGCACCTAGAATATGTTCACTCAGCCAGATCTGAAACTATCAGTCACAAGGCAGCTCACAACTGGTTCCGTGCCACGTAGGGTTTTTAAAGTATCAACCAGCACCCTGAGTGCAGTTCTTATAAGAGCAATGTTACATGGGTGTACCATGGTGTGCTCAAAAGTGCATCTGCTGATGCATTCTGGACCAGAAGAAACATCCAATGCTCTTCAAGGACAGCCCTATAAAGGCACCCAAATGTATGAGTGACTGTGAGCAGTGCATCGGACTCACAAAATGTATGAAAACTCTCCTCTAGGATACACACCTGTGTTGCCCTGATCATTAACTCACTCTTCCTTAAAATCAAGAAAGATCAAGCTCCATTTCCCTTGGTCATATTTAAAAGGAGCTGGATTTTAGGCTAATTTCCTTTTTAGCCAGCTACCTTTGTTGATTCAGAGTATAACAGCTAAATACAATACACAGAGTAATTTCTTGTTATGGGACAGATATATATTCAGTACATACAACCTGGAATGCAACAAAGAATGTTGTCTATTAATCAAAAGAGTTGTACACTGACCCTGGTTTCTTTTCTTACCTTTTAGAGTTGCTTTCTTAAGTACCTTCATTGCATAGAGCTGCCCAGTATCAGAACCTTTGATTTTTCTCACTAGAAATACCTGTGGGGAGGAAAAATCCAAAGGACACTTTAATAAAGTACAGTTAAAATAATGATATTCGTTTCATTTGCTTAATGTAAAGTGAATCTGCTAGGTATGTGATCAAGTAAGTATGCATTCTCTATTCTTCGATATTATTTATTTAGAAAATCTGTATGAGGCCCAATTCCTTAACAGTTCTTTGTGGCCTATAAAAAAATAAATAAACCCATCAGAACAGTATAATCAAAACAAGAAATACAAAACAAAGATAAAAAGCACCTGATGTCAAAATACTACTTCATAGAAAAAGTTGCCCTCACAATCCTTGAAAAAACTGCCAAATTCACAATTGATTTTAACAGTAAGCTTACAAGTGCTCTTAAAATATGGGATGAAATAGAAGAAAGTCTTATAAGAAATTTAAGCCTACAATGAGTAACTTAAAAATCATGATGGGCTCAGAAGAAAAACACAGAGGATATGTGGGATTTTCAAAAGAGGCTCCACTTACTATTTGGATCATTTTTGGAGCTAGAAACAATTTTAAGGACTAATGCACTATAAGTAGAATCTTGGAGACTAATACTCAGAAAATAATAAGGGTTGATTCAAAACTCAAAAGGTTCTTTAATATAAACAAGTTTCTATATAGGTTTTGTCCTTCAGATATATATTTGCCTACACAGATACCGTGTTTTCCTGACCCCCCCCCCAAATAAGCACTGGGCCTTATTTTCAGGGAGGTCTTATTATTTTTGAGGTGCAGGAGGCAGCAAGCATGGTCACCTCATGGCTGCTGCTGTGTGGCAATATTTTGGGGGGAGGGCTTATTTTTAGTGCATGCGCTCAAAAGTCCCATTGGTGCTTGTTACCTGGGCAAGTCTTATTGGAAACAGGGAAGTGAAATAAGGATTTAGTGGCAAAAGGAAATTAAAGGAGAAAAGGTTATTTATTGATACTCCATATTTCTTAATTGTCCATCTCCCTCAGAGAGCAGCTGTAGGTAATGATCCTGATTTCCCCTCTCAAAATAATGGTTTTTATGTGAATAATAGAACCAAGAACAATAAGAGATAAAATATGCCTTAGTCTAATTTTATGAAATTTGATATCCATTCTTAACTTCCAAATGACAGGAACAAAAACAAATGTACTGAGTTCCCCCGTCCCTAAAGTAAAAATGCACATATGTATACCATCTAATATTCAGACAATTGTAAATTCCCAGGCATCAACAATACCGCAAAACTGCAAAGTATATCTTCTTGACAAACACATTTAATATTTTGAAAGTTCCTTCTACCCAAAGCTGGCTTAGGGAAAGCCAACGTCTTCTTCAGTAAACAGATTTCTCTTTAGCAATATCTGCCGAAAGAGGCACAACTGGAACTAACAAAGTTAGCTACATATTTTTTCAGTAAGTGCTCTTAGAGGGAAAGGTCTGAATTGGATTACATATTTTTTAAAATCACTGTTCACCAGAAATTTACCTTGCTTGCTTTCAAGCATCCTAATTAGGAGGAACCCCTTTCCTTTGTTAGATTAATTTCCACCTATTGTGTTCAGAAATCCAACTCACTGGTTTAAGACTGGCAACTATATTGCAATAGTTCAGAGATAATAAAACAAATAGTAAATAAACTTTGTCATATAAAGTTCTAAAGTGGTTCATTTTTGTTGCGAGAGTGGTCATCTTATTTTTAATAATTCCTCAAAGGTTGTTCAGTTTTTAAAATACCACTGACTAATATTAAAGGCATTCAACCTTTAAGATTATCTAGGAAGTCTTCACAAATTAAATATCTGCATTTTTTTAAAAAAAATAAGCAGCAAACCTTTGAAGAGTGAATTGTAGTATGTTCTTGAGTGGGAGAAGAAGAGTGGGAGAAAAAAATCAATACGCAGCATTTGATTTTGCATAGCTTTGCCTTTCTATAACTATAGAAAGTAAGGTAAAGGTTCCCCTATCACATATGTGCTAGTCGTTTCCGACTCTAGCAGGCGGTGCTCATCTCCGTTTCAAAAGCCGAAGAGTCAGCGCTGTCTGAAGACGTCTCCGTGGTCATGTGGCCAGCATGACTAAACACCAAAGGCATATAGAACGCTGTTACCCTCCCACCAAAGGTGGTTCCTATATTTCAACTCGCATTTTTACATGCTTTCTAACTTCTAGGTTGGCAGAAGCTGGGACAAGTAACGGGAGCTCACCCCTTTACGCAGTGCTAGGAATTTGAACCGCCAAACTGCCAACCTTTCTGATCAACAAGCTTAGCGTCTTAGCAACTGAGCCATTACCCCCCTCAATTATAGAAAGCATAGCTGTAAATGTGACTTTCTATTTAATAGCTGTTCCCTGAGTAATATTGAGTAATATTGCATTTGATTGTATTTCTCTCAAAGCATGTGAGTCAAACACTAACTAATGTTTAAGAAGATAGGAAAATACTTATACCTATAAAAATATAACAAATGAAAATTAATACCTGCTCATTCCTACCAAAAGCTGTCAACTGCAAAATAATTTCTTACAATTCCATTAGCTGAAAAACAGATTGCCTTGAACAAAGGTGTATTTTTAAAATATACTAACTTGGCAGATGTGGAACACTGAAGTACTGAAAGGTTGTATGGATTCAGGCTAGATGAAGAGTACTTTCTCAATTTCTCCTCAAAGAGTATATTGGGTTTGAAAGGGAAATGGAAGGAGAATCAGATTTAGCTACAAATGACAGCTTTCATGAGTCTAATCAGTGCTTTCCTTCCAATTTTGTAAGTTGTATCTAATATAAATAGAAGAAGCCTTATCCAAAAATATCTTCCTGCTTCCCTATTTCAAATGTCTATAGACCCTGAAAATGCTCTGTGGGGAATCAAAGTTCTCCTTAACAACTGGAGCTAAATTGAAAGTGTAGGCTAAGTGGGGGAAACTGTGGCATCTGGGACATCTTTATTTTGGTTCATGTAATCCACTGACAAAGTAAAACTATTGTTCTAAAGCTGAGGGTCTGAGTCAACGTGGAATAATAGAAGGTACCAGAAGAACTGGGTGTTTCCTTCATTCTCCATTGCTTTAAAGGCCCTATCCTTGAGAATATATTAGATCCTTGAAAAAAAAGTGTGACTGCTTTTATGTTTATAGTAACATGAAAGAGGGTAAGGAAGGGATACCAGGTACAGAAGAAGAGACCAGGAGTCAGAAAAGAGTGGGGAGGGGAAGAAAGCTGAAAATATGAGTCAAAGAATGCATCTCTCTCTAATGAAGATATGTCTGAGATGAATGTTGGTCTGATTATCCTAATATTATGAATGCAAAAAGGCTCCACAACAGCATCAACTTTCAGAATTCCAACCTAATCACACTGCATTCTGGGAACTGATCCACCAACTTTTCCACCAGATTGGAAAAAGCTAAATTACACATAAAGCATTACCTTTCCATAAGAGCCTTGTCCCAATACTTTCAGGAGCTCAATTGAGAGGGATCTGCTTTTTTCGAAACCTTCTTTGACATGGTGACTGATGTCTATCTCCTTTACGATGCTTTCTTCCTGTGAATGAAAAAAATAACCAAGGCACAGTTCATAGTCTGTATAAAACTAATTATGTCAGTTAATTCCAACTGCTATTCTTCTATTCAATTTTCACTTCAAGGCTCAGCATTATACGTGTGTGAAACTATTAGTTCCATCCATCTTTGTGCACAATATTTCATTTCATATGTTAAACATATTGAACCTGACTATAATTTACTTTCATCTATGAAATATGTTGATTTATTATAAATTAAAAGAAAAGTAAGCCTGTAAATAAAAACACAGCAATCAGTTCATAAAGCTGTAGGCCTGAATAGGCTATTCTATCACGAGTTTTGGATCTTTTTTTCAAAGTAGGGGAAAACAAAGGACGGATATTACTGTCATCAGATTCAGCGATTAATTAGTAGGTGCACCCTAGAAGCAATCATTTTGGGAGATTAAAAAAATTTTTTTTGACTAAATTTCAGCTGATAAGTGCAGAATATTTAGTTCTCCTAGGCCAGTGATGGCGAACCTATGACACGCGTGTCAGTGCTGACACGCGTAGCCATTTGGGGTGACACGCACAGGATTTCATGCGATTCATCCTCGGCTCCTGCACGGCCGCCGAGGATGAAAGAATCTGTGCTGGAGGAACGGGGGGGGGGGCGGGACGTGTGATCTCCCCCGCCCACACTCACTTACTGTATCGCCGCCGCCCCTTCTGAGCGCAGGGGCTGCTGGTAAGGCGTGCGTGCCGTGCGCACACACGTCATCAGCGCGGCGAGGGAGGACCCGCAGGAGAGGAGCGCGGGAACAGTGCGCGCCTCTCTCCAGTCAGGCCGGCACAGAGAGTCTACTCCTGGGACTGTCGGTTACGACCGCACCACAGCAGGGAACAGCGGAGTGCCAACGGGAACTGTGAGCGCCATTAGCAGCAACTATTGGGGTGCCAATAGTTTAAGGGTAACTCCATCCTTAAATTTATGAAAGGCTCTACAAATTTAAACTCTGCAAGTTTGAGCATTGCTCACTCCATAGCTCAGCATGCAAAAGCGCTTAATGAGGGAGAATTTATTAAAGAAACTCTCCTAAGATGTGCGCCAGTTCTATTTCACGATATGCAGAATAAAGATGCAATTATTAAGAGAATATCTGAGTTCTCTTGGGGCGGGCTGGAGCAGCATGTTGATGAGGATGTGGAGCTGGAAGCAGCCGACTCCACAGCCCTGGTTCACGGAACCCCAAACAAGTTCAATAATATCAAGGGCAACATACAAAATCGACTGATGAACAAAGAAGTTACTAAGCAGGTATGTTAAATAATTTGTTTTTCGTTTATTAAATACAATTATATATTGCAATTATACATTTTTGTAGTTTAAACTATAAATTGTGCAAAATTATGTTTTTGTCGAAGTGACACACAATGCGAGTTATGCTCGATTTTTTGCCGATTTTTGACACACCACGCCAAAAAGGTTGCCCATCACTGTCCTAGGCGCTGCTTGGAGTGTCCAAGCTCGGGTTAACTTCAGCTTGCTGCCCAAGGAACTGAGTTTAATTTTGACTGTAGCTCCGCCCCCTGGTTACTTCAGGGGCCCAGTTTCAAAAAACTCAGTCGCCCTATAGGACGTCTTTTGCTGAGCTCCAGTTCTTGGGCATCAACCTGCACTCAGACCCTTCTTGTGAGAGATTGTAGCTCCCTTTATTTTATTTTCGTTTATTCCTTGGGTTATTCCATAGGTTTCTTAACTTAGATAGTGTAGTTTAGGTTAGCCTCTCAGCAGTAGGCCCGAAGCCTCTCAGTAGTAGGCCAAAGCCTCTCAGTAGTAGGCCAAAGCCTCTCAGCAATAGGCCCGAAGCCTTTCAGCAGTAGGCCCGAAGCCTCTCAGCAGTAGGCCCGAAGCCTCTCAGTAGTAGGCCAAAGCCTCTCAGCAGTAGGCCCGAAGCCTTTCAGCAGTAGGCCCGAAGCCATCAGAGGCCCTGAGCCCGGCCTACATCACCTCTCCAGGCCTGTATTCTAACCAGCCTCAATGGAACAGCAGGCAGGCCATCAGGGTGGCACTGGGGAGAGACAGGAGGAGACCATGACAGGGCCTACCCCCCAAAAGCGCAGTAGGCCTACCCCTGCAGCCAAAAGTGTTAGGGTGGGTGCCTCCTTTAAAGGCAGACAATCCAAACCAGGGGTGCCTTCCAAGGCTGAGGAGAAAATGGCTGTGAGACGCCAGAAGGCCTTGGAAAAGCAGTTCCAGAAGGCCCAGGCCGCACAGTGCAAGGATCCTGTGGAGCCCTCCCCAGCGGAGTTTGAGGGTGAGTCTCCCAGAGGTGAATCTCAGTGAGGGGAATGCCCCTTAGGCCCAGGCGGTGAGGACTTTGGGTTTTCCCCCAACCCTCATAGGGCATCCTTGGGATCACCTACCCATTCCATGGCTCTAGATTCCCTGGCAGATTTGGATTCGGGGGCTGAGGAGGAATCCTTAGCTCCCTCAGAATTGGAGCCCCCTCCCCTCAGGGTCAGGATTCTATTTTGTCCAGGGCCATGGAGGAGGTTGTGGCTCGTGCCATATCGAAAGGCATTTCCGATGGCATGATTCAGTTAGCGACCAAGTTGCCCTCTGTGGCACTTCAACCAGCTGCCAGCCAGGCCTTTCCCCCTTATATTCCTTTGCATTGGGGGGGTAATTGCTAGCAGCGCGGACAGGCTGCCTGGAGTCCTCCCAGCCTATCCTCCTCCGTGAGTCGTGCTGTGGATCGGGGAGCGCGAGGCCATCGCCCACGCTGCGAGGGTGAGTCTTAACAGCTGGTATTCCCCTCGCAAGGAGCACTATGCTCCGAAGGCCCCGAACTCACTCCTGGCACACGCGTGTGGCTGCCCGCCATTTTGGACGGTTTATTTTGGCGTGAATCCCCTCAGAAGCCTCTAATTTAACCGCGCAGCCTTGTCCATCCAGCAGATCGCCGCGGAGGGCAGCTCTAAGCATGGGACCTCGTTCTGGGTGGCCAGGCAGGGACCATCCCTTCTCGCTGCGGCCGCAGGGAACCTTGGCACCCCATGCTGACCTACCTGCCAGCACAGATCTGCAGGCTCTCGGCTAGACTCTCTAGCCTGCCCTAACCGGTCTCTCCTCTCAGTAGTAGGCCAAAGCAAGGCCCCTAAGGCTTCAGAAGCTTGGGCACCATCCCCCACCCCAACGGGGCTTAAGGAGGTGTCAGACCTGGAGGATGCTGAAGTAGAGGTTCCGGTTCTATCTGACGATGAGAACCCCGCCCCTGAGCAGGCCACTGGCTCAGGGCTATTTAATCCCGCCATGTTTAGGGTCCTTCTTACCAAGGCCCGGGCAGCGGGGCCCCAAATGGGTCTTCCGGCCCCCGAGGCCAAACCTACATCTGACCCAGTCATGGGCGTCACCATAGGTCCCAGGATCCCAGTGCAGGCCTTTTTAAGGCCTGCCCCTCAATTATTTATAAACATTATCCAACGGCAATGGGCTCAGCCGGGGACAATGGCCAATCCGAGTGGGACGGACAGGAAGCTGTTCACTATGGAGGCCCCTCTGGAAAAGCTGTTAAAGCTCCCCCAAGTGGACGATCCCATCATGTCCCTTACCTCCCCCTCTTCCCTTCCCGCGGAGTTGCTGGAAGGGCTTAAGGCGGAGGACAAGAGGGTGGAGTCCGCAGCTCTTAAGACTCACCAGGCTACCGCCTGGGCCATGCGAGCTTCTGCCAGCTCCTCTTATTTTGGCAGGGCAGTCACCTTGAGGCACCTGCTGTGGCTCCGCCACTGGCAGGCCGACGTGAAGGTGAAATGGAAGGTGGCTTCCGCTCCCTTCAAGGGGGGTAAGCTTTTTGGGGATGCCTTGGATCCGTTCCTAACTGAGACCAAGGACAAACGCAAGGTGCTCCCCCCAGCCACTAAGAAACAGGAGCGGAAGGGCCAGCCTTTCCGCAAGACTTCCTTTCGGAATAACGAGCCCTCCACTTCCTCAGGCAGCCCCAGTCGCGCCTACAGCGCCCCTCAGGATCGTTCCCAGGACAGGTCCTTGTTTAGGGACAGAGGGAAGCAGCAGGGGTTTCGCAAGCCTTTCCAAGGGAGCTATTCCAATAAGCCTTTCAGGAAATCCAAGTGACTGTCACAGGGCTCCCCCCATAGGTGGCCGCCTCCAGCTCTATGCCGCCCAGTGGGAGGAAACCACGACGGACAGTTGGGTCAGGAACACGGTTCGCCACGGGCTGACCTGGAGTTCCTATCCTTTCCCCCGAGAACCTTCCTCCGTTGCCCCGTCCCCAGGTCCGCCCACAAGCTCAAACTGATGAGGGCAGAGATAGGCCACCTCCTGGAGATAGTGGCCATAGAACAGGTCCCCAGGGGTCAAGAAGGCAGGGGGTTCTATTCTATCCTCTTCCTGGTCCCCAAGTCATCAGGGGGGGTGAGGGCGATTATGGACCTCAAGCAGCTGAACAAACATCTGGCATACAAGCGCTTCAAAATGCAGTCCCTCCAGACCATCCTGGGCTGTGTCAGACCGGGCGATCTGCTGACTTCAATTGACTTGAAAGAAGCGTACCTGCATGTTCCGATCCACCCGGCGCATCGCAAGTTCTTGAGGTTCCAGTTCGCCGATCGCCATTACCAGTACAAGGCCCTTCCCTTCAGTCTTTCGTCGGCCACGCGGACTTTCACCAAGCTGCTGGCCGCAGTGGCTGCACGGCTCCGGGGTCTTCCTGTGAGATTGGAATGTTACCTGGACAACATCCTCATCCACTCGTCGTCCAGGGGGCAAGCCCACGCAGACCTGACCACCACCATCAGGGTCCTGCAGCTTCACGGATTCTCCATCAACCTGACCAAGAGCCACCTGACCCCGACCTGCAGGATCCAGCACCTCGGGACCATCATCGACTCTGAGGCCTGTCAAGTCAACTGATGGGGAGGCTGGTGTCTTGCATCTCAGTGGTCCCGTGGGCGCGGTTACACACGCGAGAACTGCAATGGTTCCAGCTCCCTCTCCAGAGGAAGAAGGCCAGCAACTTCAGGCGGGTGATACGGGTCACCCCGAAGGTCCTCCGCTCCCTCCGTTGGTGGCTGTCGGATGCCATCCTCAGGGGCAGCCACTTCAGGGAACCGGAGCGGCTGATCATCACCACAGACGCCAGCCTCTTCGGCTGGGGCACTCACCTAGGGACCTCGGTGGTCCAGGGCAGGTGGTCGCAGGCAGAGCTCGCCCACAACATGAACTGGCTAGAGCTCAGGGCCGCGAAACTCACCCTATGCCACTTCCTCGACCAGGTCAGGGGCCGCGATGTACTGATCCTGACGGACAACATCGCCGCCACGGCCTACATCAACCACCTAGACGGCACGCGGTCCCTGGCCCTGATGTCGGAAGCGGAGGCTCTGGGTCGCTGGGCAGAGAGACATCTGGCGTCAATTCGAGCAGACCACATCTCCGGCGTGGACAACGTGACGGCGGACTGGCTCAGCAGGACCACCATCCAGAACTCGGAATGGCGGCTGCACCCGAGACTGTTCTACCAGCTGTCCCAGAGGTTCGGGCCCCCGGTGGTCGACCTGTTCGCCTCACCAGCCAACATCCACCTTCCTAGATACTTCACCCGGTTTCCACTGCCCCGGGGCGGAGGGCATGGACGCTCTAAGATCCCGCTGGCCTCCGGGTCGACTGTATGCCTTCCCCCCTCTTCCTCTAATTCTGCACGTCATTCGGAAGATTCTGGAGGAGGGGGCGGAGTTGCTTCTAGTAGCTCCTCACTGGCCGAGGAGGACTTGGTTCACCGACCTGGTCAGTCTGTCGGTGTCCCGGCCATGGCGCATATCTCAGGAGCAAATTTCCCTCAGCCAGGGGACCCTCCAACATCCGGAGCCCCAGTGGCTACAGCTGGCCATCTGGCACTTGAAGGGAACCTCCTGAGGCTTCATCGGTATTCTGACAGAGTCATCCAGATGATTCAGGCCTCTAGACAACCTTCCACCGTCAGAATCTATGAGGCAACTTGGTCGGCCTTCTCCCATTGGTGCCTCACCCATCACCTTGAGGCATCCTCCAGGATGAATTCCTACAGGACGGTTTGGACAAGGGACTGGCGCCAAACACTCTCCGCAGACAGGTGGCGGCTCTGAGCACCATTCTGTCTTCTGACACTCAGTTACCGATTTCCCGGCATCCTCAGGTAAAGGGTTCCTGAAGGGGGCATCCAACTTGTGTCCGCCTCCCATCCATAGGTACCCTACCTGGGACTTGACTGTCGTTCTGCAGGCGCTTGCCGCACCACCATTCGAACCTTTGTGGACGGTGGGCCTACCCCACCTGACTCTAAAGACTGCCTTTCTGGTCGCCATCACCTCAGCCCGCAGGATATCGGAGTTGGCTGCCTTATCCGTTAGAGGTGACCTTTGCATTTTCCACCCCGATAGGGTCATCTTAAGATTGGATCCGGCCTTCGTCCCAAAGATCAACACCGTCTTCCACAGGGCGCAGGAGGTGATACTCCCGGACTTTTGTCTTCAACCCAGGCACCAGAGAGAAGTGACATGGAAAAAACTTAACGTGCGGAGGGCGGTGCGCATCTACATCAAACGGACTGCTCCCTTCCGTAAGTCGGAAGCCTTATTTGTGTCTTTCCAGCCGCCTTCCATGGGGAAGAAAGTCACGTCCTCTACCATCGGACGCTGGCTCCGAGCGAGCATCAAGATGTCTTACGAGAGTCAGGCCAGACCAGTTCCCCCACGTATAACAGCACACTCTATGAGGAGCGCAGCGACCTCGGCCGCCTGGGCTACTCAAGCGCCAATTGAAGAAATCTGCCACGCTGCGACATGGTCTGGTCCGTCTCCGTTCATCCGTCACTACAGACTTGACACTTTCCCCTCCGCTGAGGCGTCTTTTGGGAGAAGAGTTCTACAGAGGGTCGTGGCAAGCACCGCGGCCCCGGACATTTCTTCTTCCCTCCCAACTTCGACATAGCTTTGGCATGTCCCGAGCTTGGACACTCCAAGCAGCGGCTAGGAGAAAGACCATTGGCTTACCTGAATGGTCGTTCTCGAGGCGCTGAGGAGTGTCCAAACCCACCCATAAGGTGGGACCGCGAGGTGTGTTATTAGCACCTTTCATGGACTTGGACTAGTTCGAGTATGGACTATTGTTCTCCTTCATTTTTTGAAACTGAGCCCCTGAGGTAACCAGGGGGCGGAGCTACAGTCAAAATTAAACTCAGTTCCTTGGGCAGCAAGCTGAAGTTAACCCGAGCTTGGACACTGCAGCACCTCGAGAACGACCATTCAGGTAAGCCAATGGTCTTTTCCTTGATCAGCCACACAATAAGGGCAAATCATTACAGTTGGTATTTCATATTTTAAAGTTGGCTCATCAAGAACCCAGACTCCTTATACTCTAATTGTAAATACAGATCTGTTACGTCTAGTAGGCTGAATTAAGACTATAGTAAGAACTCCCTCCAGTTAATTGAGAAGAATACCTCAGTTCACAGAGGGGTTAGAAAGAACTTTTCACCTCAGTGCTAACTCAGCATTGTAAGCAACCTTGCATATCACGTCAGCTGTAACATCTGGCTGAACTTTCTTCCTTTATGCCATCTTAAGAATTCTTAATGTACAGTATCTGTTTTATGTATTCCAACTGGATTCAATATAGGTCAAGAGATGCCTACTTTCTTACATTATAAAGTTGAATATATATACTTTAATCCATGCTTTTTATAAAAGGGCCTAAAATGAAGATAAATTACTATTAATTATGAGCACATAGAGCTATATATTCATTCAGTTAGTACAAGGAACATTTTCACCAAAAGCCAGAATGACAATATTTTTCCATAGATAAAGAAAACAGATTTTTCTCAGGAGAAAAGTTGAACAATAAGTAATGATTTATTCCCTAATGTGTAACACTGAATAATACCTGCCAGCCTTAGATCTTTTTGTTCTTCACAGAGTGTTGTTATTGTTGTATGTCACATAACTTAAATTGTCTGGTTAAATGATGCAGATTGTCCTCAATGAATCTATGATTGAGGTCACTGCTACCCTAATCACGTTGCAGATCTGGAAAAGGTGAAGAATATCTCTGCCCAGGGCAACAAGGTGTCTTGGATTAGCTTTTATAAATAGCCACTTTATATATTTATATAAAAAACTACTTTATTTTAAAAAATCCAGAATATAAAGAATTCCATTTACAAAGAACACAACTGAACATACATTATTGCTGAATTCTTCTTTGTTATAATCCTGTCTTCAGATATGAACTCAAAGTCTTATTAAAATTTACTGTTATTCTTGAGATTGGCAAAGCAAGTAGAAAACCAGATATAGGCTAAATCAAAAGGCTTTAAAATCAACGTTTGTTGATTAGCCTACGGGAACCCAGTTTCAATACTACTATTAAACTACAGTCCACATATTATGTTCAGGCAAAAACAAACATACATTACAAGGCTCCTTCTCACTCTTTTCTTAATTAGCCTTTCTTCTTTTTAAAAATCATGTTTAGTTTCTTTACATGATTAGTATGCCAGGGTTTTCTTCACTCTGCAACCATTTTTTTCTATTGATATTGTAGGGTATTTTTAATATTTTACTATTACAAATGAAATACAAAACCAGAAGGAAACAAGTCATATTATGGCTGGGTATAATGTGTGGATCTGATCCAAGACTGTCTAAATTGGTTTCAGGATATAAAGTAAGTGAGAGAATCACCATATTGAACTCTTTGAAATACTCTGAATATGTGATCCCTTTTAACTCTGCTTGATTGTTTAAGTTCTGCTTGTATCCAGGTTGAGTAAAGATCATATTTTATGCAGTGCTAGAACAATAATCCACCCAGGTTCTAAAAACCTGCCTTGATTATAATTTACTCCTACAAACTTACTGAAGGCAAGTTTTCTTAACTAAATGTTTTCAATTCTGTGGAACTATCCTATCATTATCTCTAGCCAAGGCAAACATACCAACCAAAAAGTATGAAAATAAATGTTCAGATATACTGAATATGATGGGAATTAAAATCTAATGTATTTTCGGTCTAAAAGGGATCAAAATTAGACAGCAAGAATATAGAGTTCGTGCATTTGCGGATGATCTGGTTATAATATTGGAGCAACCGCAGGAAACTAGTAGGGTATTATTGAATACGATCAATCAATATGGTCAAGTCTCGGGATTTAAAATAAATCTAGGAAAAACCAAAATAATAGCTATAAATATGACTATCAAACAGAAGGAAGAACTGGGGGCGATGCTAAGATGTGAGGTAGTTAAAAAAGTTAAATATCTTGGAGTTAATATTTTAATCTCAAATGGGAAATTATACAAGTATAATTATGAACCACTTTGGCATAGTACACAGTTGGAGTTGAAAAGGTGGGAAAAACTGCATTTGTCCTTGCTGGGTAGAATAGCGGCAGTAAAAATGAACATTTTACCAAATTTTTATTTCTTTTTCAAATGTTACCAATACTTAAAAGAGATGCGAATCTTCTAGAATGGCAGAAGGGTATCAACAAATTTGTGTGGGCAGGAAAGAAGCCGAGGGTAAAGATGAAATAATGCAAGATGCACGTGAAAGAGGAGGATTGAAATTACCTAACTTAAAATTATACTATGACGCAGTGGCATTATCTGCAATTAGTGATTGGATTCATCTAACTAATGACAGAATTTTGAATATCGAGGGATATGATTTGTTATATGGTTGGCATGCTTACCTGTTATTTAACAAAAAACGGATAAGAAATTTAAAAATCACATCTTAAGAAATGCTTTATTGCGGGTTTGGAAAAAATATCAACATAAACTAAATGATAAAGTGCCCATGTGGGCAATTCCTAGACATGCAATTGAAAATATGAATGTAGAACAAAAACTCGATAGAACCACCTATAGACAACTTCTTATCTCAGAAAGAGGGGTGATGGAACTAAAATCTTTAGAGGTACTTAAAGAAGAGAAGGTAGTTCAAACGTGGTTTCAGTATGGTCAACTACAAGCTAGGTGGAAAACAGATCAAAAAATTGGCTTTGTAAAAGTTGAGGATAATTTGTTTAAACAAATAAGAGATCAAAGCTCAATGCATATAAAGAGGATATATAATGTATTAGTACAGATGGATTCTGAAACGGAACTGATTAAGGATTGTATGATAAAATGGGCTCAGAATGTCGAGGAACCAATAATGCTTGAAACATGGGAAAGAATCTGGGTAAGAAATGTGAAATTTACACAAGCACAAAACTTGAGAGAAAATTTTTATAAGATGTTTTATAGATGGCACCTAGATCCTAAAAAGCTTGCCTCTATGTATCCAAATGTTCAACCTAAATGTTGGAGATGTGGTTCTTGTGATGCTACATATTTTCATATATGGTGGACATGTCGTAATGTTAAGGCATTTTGGATAAAAATATGGTGGATCCTGCAAAACATCTTCAAAAGAAGGATAAAATTTACCCCCCAGTTGTTTTTACTGGGTATATGCATTGATTTTACAGTAGCAGAGACTAATTTGATCCTGTATTTAATAACGGCAGCAAGACTCTTGGTGGCGCAGTATTGGAAGAAGAAAGATTTACCTATAATTCAAGAATGGACTTTGAAAGTTATGAACTTAGCCGAAATGGCCAAATCTCAGCATATCTCAAAGAACATTCAAACGAGAGATACAAAAGAGACTGGAAAAAGTGGATTGATTACATAAAAAGTAAATATGGGACTAAAAAACTCCAGATAGCTTATGCTTAGTATCAGTAATAATTTAAATTGTTTTAAATTTGGGTAACAGTAAGAAGCTGAGTTCAATGTAGAGATATTTCAGACTGTGATTGTTCAAAAATTATACCACGTATGGTCTTTGGGAAGTCGGGGGGAGGGAAGGGAGGTGGGGATTTGGGGGGAGGGGGAGGGGGGAAATACAATATGTGTTAAGAAAAATAAATAATAAAAATTGAAAAAAAAAATCTAATGTATTTTCAGAATTCTAACTGAAGCTTTTAAATAAATTTCCATTTTTTTTGTTCAGATCAAACAGGACACTGATTTATGTAGGGTGTGTAGGAAAAGCTTTTGAACACATTCTGATTAGTAGGGAGAAAAAAAGGAAAAATGCAGGAACCGTAGGAGCTTAGAATCAGTGAGGTCACAAGATTTATGGACAAAAACTAGATTTAAGGCCAGAGGGGCCTAAATTAATGGCTGTTGCTTCAACTAGGCAATTATAACCCTGTATCTTTTTAATGTACTGTATGGCTCTACTGGTCTTTTGAAGGGCATTAAACACTTGGATGTTTCCTCAGACACTTGGGCTGCAAAGTTAAACTATTTCTGTTGATGGATTTGTCTGTGGTTTGAATTAAAATGGGGCTGTTTTGGGGTCTGGGCAAATATTATTACCAAATCTATTTTCTTCTCACTTTATTTGATGTCATTTTTACCTGTAAGGTGTTTTTTTTTGGTCAATTTAAGTTAATCTCACCAGTAAGCAAGAGGTACATGCCTTGACTTGTCTAATTTGGATGTTGTCATTACTTAAACCAAAAAAATAAAATATTTTGGGATTACATTTTAACTGAATAATTTTACTTCCTTGTGTGATGAAACAGTATTTTATTTTGTCTTTAAAGGTTTGAAATTGAATAAATGTTATCTGGCCATTTCTTCAAAGAAGGTAAACTCAAAGTTGGAAAGGGAAAAAAAAGAAAAAGAAAGGCAGCTGGTGGCTGGCTAGAGTAGAAAGCAGGAAAGGAAGAGGAAATAATTCTATAATTAAAACAAAGGAAAGCAACCTGCAGCCCCTTTTGACTATAAGCAAGCATAACTTTGGTTGTTATAGCTCTTTAAGAGAGAAACAACTTATGTCATTTCATACTATTTTATAAAACAAAGAGGTTGATTCTTCATTTTTAACTTATCTTCTGAATAAACAGGGGAGTAATATAATAACACTCCTATCTCAAATCCAAATTCTACAATACCAGGAAAAAGAACATGCACTACCAATGAGGCAAGGGAAGCAGTTATCAGTTCCCCACAAAAGGTTTGCAATAAATTAGGTCATCTCCATCTACCAGAACTTGCCCACAGCCAATCCTATGATTGCATAAAAAAGCAGGAAATTTGGACATGTGGCTAGTTATCTATTTCTACTGGTCAGCCTCCCCTTTTTTTTACTATCACTTTTATGGTGGGTAGCAGGGTGGATAAAAATTGATGATTTAAAAAAAAATAGATTTTTTAAATTTTAAATTGGATTTTTGTATTTTTATCAAATTTATTTTAACAAAATAAATTTGGAGTAAAAATCTATCCAATATAGTTTTCTATTTAAGATATATTAATAATTTAGTTTATTCAGCATGAAATGGAGCTTAGTTGTGTCGCCTGAGGCTCTATGTTCTGCAATATTTACATTTTTGGTAAACTCATTCAATGAATCCAAGCTCTGCAAGCTGAGATTACATGCACTGCACTGATGCATTCACACAATTTCACAGTAACCATGAGATAAATTATAAAACAAAGTGCAGGAATATCCTATGTTTTGCAAATCTACGTACACTACAAACTGTACGATTGTTTGAAGAGAAATGCATCTGTACCACCAGGCTCTAAGTATGAAGAGGAAAGGCAAACAGTAAAAATGAAAGTAAAATCTTCTAAGCAGCTTATAAATATAATATTAAAGAGCACCTGTCACTTCAGATCCATCATGGCAGCACCTGTTAGCGGGCATCCACTCACCTGCTGCCTGCCAAGTCCCTCACCTTGTTGTATCACTACCGCATCACCAGCCATCTCATTAAAGTGAATGGGACTGTCGGTGAGTGAACAGCAGTCAGAAGAGGAGCCGTTGAGAGATGACAGTTGCTCTTTTAAAATTATGATTTAAATCGAGTTGATTTAAATCAAGCCTTTCTAATCGATTTATTTAAATCATGATTTAAATTGACTTGATATAAATCAAATCTACTCTGGTGGGCCCTGCGTAAAGAAATGTCACACACCAAAAGTAGCTAAGAAGAAGTAGAAACTAGTAAATTTGCAATAGTGGCAAATATCTGTAGCTTGGAGGTAGGATGAGGGTGAAGTTTCGTTCTCTGAGCTTGTAGGTTGGTTTCTGAATGTTTCATTTACCAGGCTAGGTAACCAATTCACAAGCTTGGAGAACGAACCTTCACCCTCAAACCAGTAAAGAACTGCACCTGGATTCAATGCTTTGATTTTGAAAACAAGTTGCTCAAATATATTTAAAAGTGGAAAAGAGATGTCCATCCACATTATAGGTAATCCTCAATTTACAACCATTTGTTTAGTGTCCATTCAAAGTTACAATGGCACTGAAAAAAAAGACTTGCAGGATCCCTATGGTCATGTGATAAAATCTGGATGCTTGACAGCTAATTCATATTGATGACAATTGCAGTGTCCTGGGGTCATGTGATCATCTTTTTTTAACCTGACAAGCAAAGTCAACAAGGAAACCAGATTCACTTAACAGCCATGTTACTTACTTTACAATTGCAGTGATTCACTTAACAATTGTGGCAAGAAAGGGGGTAAAAGGGGGCAAAACTCACTTAATGCTTTGCTTAGCAACAGATATGTTGGGCTCAATTGTGGTTGAAATCAGCGATGTCAAACTGGCGGCCCGCAAGCCGGATGGATCGTACCCAGGCCACGCCCACCCCAGCTCTGCAAAGGGGAAAAACGTCACGATAAATCATGTGATGGCAATGTGACGTGGTGAGTTTGACACCTGTGTTGTAAATTAAGAACTACCTGTAGTGCTACCATCTGTTAAGCTTACACATGGGCTTACCAAGGTACTGTTTGTTACAGGAGACATCAGAAATGAAGGGGAAGGATAGTAAATAATTTGTCCAGCATCATTTCATCCTTGATGTTGGGCCTTGCTTTATCATGGATGGATTTACATGTCATGTCATAAATTAGGCTAACTAATACATGTGCCACCAACTTGCACTTGCCTCATATAGCTCTATTGCATATTCAATGGCTTTCCTGTAGTGAAATCAGTCATTCAAACCTAAACTCACCATTATTTTTGATTAGCATTCACTGGAATTTGAAACCAAGGTTCATTATTAATTTGAACTTAGTATGCTATATGAATCCCCCAAAACTATGGCTTAATGAATACAAGGTATTTTTTTAAAAAAATACATTGCTGTTGTGACTCAGCAGCAGCTTGCTGTGAGTTGCGTCGGGATGCAGGAATAATGAGCAGCTGTTGCTCGTTAGGGTCGTCTTCTGCAGATAAAAGGCGGATGGTACCACACCTTAGTTGCAGAAGTCAACATTCATTCGTGGTTCGTCATTCGTCGTGTGTGGTTCATCGTTTCGAGATTCAAAGAGGCACTTGGATAAGTGATTTGCTTTCTGTAAACCTGATTCAAAGAGGCACTTGGATAAGTGATTTGCTTTCTGTAAACCTGGTTTGCTGTAAGAGCTCTTTGTTTTTGCTTTTGCTGTGTAACTTTTTGCCAGAGACTTTATCTATGTTTATTTTTGGGCTTGCAGCCAGCTTGAGCCAGGACTGATAAAGATATTTCCTTTGAAGTTCTGTCTGACTGTCATTTGTGAACGAGCAAAGAGGGGGGGTGTCAGAATACATTGCCTAATGTGGTACATGAACCAAATCATTGGTTTCGTATTTCCTAAACTCCAATAAGTTGAAGACTATTCCATGACAAGCGTTTTCTGAATCAGATGTCTTTTTTCCCCTCCACATGTCAAAATGGAGATTGAGAAGATGAGGAGGAGGAATTCACTGGAGCAATGCTACTCTACAAAAAAATGCTCAATTCTTCTGAGCAGCAGCTGAAAAACGTCAGCTGTGACAGAAGACAATGGGAAGGTACAAATCTGCCTCTTTCAGAAACTGCTTCAGCAGAGAAGTTGTGACCTGAACTCCAGTGGTTCAGAGTCATTAATAGCATCAGAGACCATAGGAAAAACAGCTTCAGCTCTTGCCAATTGTATACAAAATGAGACAGATTTGCAAATGCAAAAAGTAAGATTCCATTAATAACTAGTGCACAGGAAGCTCAGAGCTAGTGCTTTGGGGGCTGAGGTCTAACTATTTAAGATAGTTTCAAGATACTTATGTAACCCACTTTATATAGTTGTTCTTTGTAGATCCATTTAGCTTCTTGCCTTATATAATAACTCCATTAGTGCAGTGATACTTATTTTATAACTTCCTATCACAAACTGTACCATCTTGTACAATGAGAACCCAATGTATAGATGGTTTTTTTTAATACATGGGTCAAAATAGACAAGTTACAGAAAAACCGTGACACTGGATTTTAGAAAAAAGTATTATCTTGTCTGAAAGATTATGTCTTTCTCTCCCCATTCTGCTCTGCCTTAAAAGTTCAAAGTTATGTTACTAAAAAGAGATGTATTTCATGCATTCTGAAAGTAATAGCTTAAGGAGTTTAATATACCATCTGGCAATTATCATTCAAGCAGCGAAACTATTATATTCAATTGCAATTTCTTATAACTGGAAGTAAAATCTACCGGACTCAATAGAATTTTCTTCTGAGTAAACAGAAGACAATGGGAAGACAAGAGGTAGTCCTTGATTTACGACAATGGGGATCAAAATTTCCATTGCTAAACAAGGTGGTCATTAAATGAATCACAGAAGCATGAAAATTAGATACCTAGGAAAAGGGGCACATATGAAGAGATAAGGTCAAGAATCAATGAATGATGAATGAAGATGGAGCTCTAAAGGGAATAATAGCAAGTATGAAAGAAGTAAGTTGAGATGATTTGACCGTATTGAAACAAAGGATGAGGACAGACTCATAAAATGAATATATAAAGAAGTTGAATGAGTCAAAAGGAAGAGTAAAAAAACAATCATGGTTGTACAGATTTAGACAGAATTGATAAAATCTAAAAAAAGAGGAATGTGGTATATTTGGCAGTGCATAGCTGTGCTGAAAGCAAGGATGTTTTGTGGGTTTAGAATAGTATAAAGAGGGATAATTGGTATAAACCAGATTTAGCCAGATTTCCTTTGGTTTTGTTTTCTGGATTTTGTTGTTTGCTCACGTTTTTGTTTTTTAAGTTTATTATGGCTTAACAATGAAATTCCTCATTGTGTCAGCAGTTTTTTTTTGTAAATCATCCTTTAGTTTCTGGATCACTTAAACAAACCGAACAAAGAGGTTTTGAAAAAAGAACTGCTCTTTAAGGAAGAATAGAGCAACAGCAAAGGAATATAACCCCTGGGAATGCTTCCAGATGCCCATATCTTTATCCAATGCCTACAAATGTCAAAGAAAACACAACCAGGTTAGTATTTTAATTTCTGTATTTTCATTACCATCCTGACCCATGTAAGATTCGTGGATTAAAAAAAAAGGCTGGAGTATCTTTTGGTAAAATATTGATCAATGAATGTTCTTGCAGCCTTCCAAGTCCAGCAATCAATTTTGTGCTTTTGCCACTCATTTGTTCTTTTACAGATTGTTCTTTTGCTGAAGAACAAAAGGCAGTGAATGAATCAGTGTATGGAGGTGGTGGAAGCAAGGATGATTTACAAGGACAGAAAGATATGGAAAAGCCTAATGCATAAACTTATGTACTACTGTATATTCCTCTTTCTTTGGCTTATCACAAATTGAGGTAAGTAAAATAATACACATTATGGTTTAAAATGCGTTCACTCCAACATATGACCATTAAAGTCAAGATTGTTCTGAAAGTCCAATAAGTCTAAAATCTAAAATCACCTAACTACATTGCATCTCTTGTCTGTGCTCTTAACCACTCAGTTAAATTATTTCTAATTCCTCTTTGATCCACATTATGTCCACCAATGTAAATGTGTACTGTACATAAATGCTATTTCTGTTTGTCAGAAATATCATATCTTTAAATGCATTCCATAATGTGAAATTTGTTGCTTCAATTTTTTTCCCACTACAAAACTCTGAATTGCAGTCAGCTTGGATAAATTCAGGGATATTTTTCAGGTACTTATCAACTATGTGATTTCATTTAGATTTCTTCAAGAATTTGTAAAATTAATAAATTAAGTAAATGAAATGAAATAAATATAATTTTTCCTGCAGGCAGAAGTGATAGAGTGAATAGAGACACCAACTGTTGTGACTGTGTGTCTTCATACTTCGGAGAGAGCATCCCAATGGAAATGAAATAGTAAAGCACCCCATAAATATAGTTATTTTCTGTCATGCATACAGCTGAAATGATTACAAAGTAAGCCTATAGTTGCTGTTTGAAGCATATTTATCTAAATGCAAGGAGATGGATTAATTATGACTAAACATGGCAGGACTGGGACACTAGAAAGTTGTTCCTCTTTCCCAGGTGCGTATAAAATCTAAAGAATTTCTTACTGTATCTGTATCTAGATGTAACACTAACGCCAGCACAAATCCAGATACAATGAATGGTCCATGATGCTGGCCTTTCATTCTAAATATCTTCATGTTACAACCACCCTAGTGAAATGGCCAGATAAACTGATTTAAATCAACAACTATTTCCCATCCAGACTTGGAAAGATAAAGTTTGAGAAGGAGGATCTAATTGCTGGTCCCTGCTCAATATTCTAATAACTTTTTAAAAGAAATGTTTTGCATGGGAGCCTACCCCAAATACATGGAGTAAACATCTCATACTTTTAATTATAGCAAAAGCAGGTGCTTCTTAAATAATGTTTGCTGATGATAGCACAGGAGGGGGAAATGTCAAATATATGCCGAAGTGACAGATTTAAAGTGAGAAGGATGTCACTGTCTCAGGCAGCTAATCAACAACATGAAACAATAATTATCTCTTTTTAATCATCTAGACCTGTCTGTCACCTCTTCTTTAACTGTGAGAAGTTGAGATACTTACGTCTCTTAAAATTTTGCAATGGAAAGGAAGACAATATTCACTTGGCAGGTTAAAGATCTGCCTGGACTCTGTATATCTGATGGAAGAAGAGGACCTTATTAACTTTAATAAACATATTTCAGTGATATCCAAGGTTTTATTTGATCTCTATTGAGACTTTCAATACCTACTTAACTTCTGTGTTAGCACTGAGAGAAGTGTGAGCAAACAATTTCCCATAAAGGAATCATATTTAGCTCAGAAGTCTGCAGCTGCTGACCTACTAATCTAGAATAGCTTTTCATTTGTTTTCTCTTTGTCTTTTCAGGAAATTATTATATCCTGACCATTAAAACCCTCAACCAAATTATATAAAAATGATTAATTACTCAGGAAGGGCAAGGTTTTTAACCCTTCTCATAGGAGATAAAAGAAGCAGTCCTATGTGTCAAAGCCAAGATCCTGCCAATATCCTATCAATGGATGGAAAGATAATTTAGGCGTAGCATCCATCAGCAGGAAGAGATAACAGATCTCTTTCATTATTTTTATATTTCTCTAAAAGTTGTTTCTCCCGATCTAATAATTTTCCAAAGGGAAGTTATGACTACTGGGCAAGGACAAAATTCTGTAAAGAAGTATGTCTATGGAGTATACCCTCTGCCATGCTACATTTTAATTGTGTTAAGTATATCTCCTTTTGGAGACTAGAGTTGAGTAGCAGAAGGTAGCAAGGAATGTGCTGCTGAATAGTCACACTATCAATCACAGCCGCCGAAGTTAAAACAAGGATAACTTTACTTGCATTAACAAAAATAAAGTAGGATAAACATTCTCCAAAACAAGCGATAAGTAGTCTTGAATTATATACACAGACTATGATACAACATGTTGGTTTACAGATGCTCAACTCACGATTCACCATGTAGACAGGTAACTAACATACAGAGTAGTCACCATCCAATATACAGTATTCAACTCCAATAACAAGCACGTCACCTCATTCGTCATCTTCAGGCTGCTTCAGGCTACTTCAGGCTTGGTGTTTCCAGGAGTAGTGTGAGATCTCAGCTGTTTCTTCCTTTTAACTGCCAGAGGGGGTTTGAACTGATTGGGTGGGGGCTTGGCTGTGTCTTGATTGGGTGGAGGTGTGTCCTTATTTGGTGGAGGTGTGTTCTGTTCTGATTGTTTGGGGGGGTTGTGTTTCATGTGAGGGTAGGGTTTTTTTTTAAAGAGGCTAATTGTGCTTTTGCAGTTTGGCTTCTGGTTCTGGGTCGTGCCTCCTCATCAGTTTGAGTTTTTATCTGTTTTCTTTGTGGATGTTTGGTGGTGATATTCTGTGTGGCTATTGTGGGTGTGGGCCTGGTGTCATCATCCTGTTGGGACTCATTTGTTAATAGGGCAGGCTTCCAAAAGGCTGGCAGGCGGGATGTACGTCCCGCCTGTTCATGCTGTGTGGGCATTTTTCTATTTCTATGCTTCTTGATTATACGGTTGTTGAAATGTTCAGCCTTGGCGATAGTTTAGTCTTATTGAAATCCATTTAGTCCTGTGGCTTAAGGTGTTGGACCAGGGAAGAAGTTGGTTCCTCTTTGTTGATTGCATTTTGTGGTCTTCAATGCGTGCACTTATTCTTCTGTTGGTTTGTCGATGTATGTGGTGGGGCAAGTGGTGCATGGGATTTCATATACTCCTTGATTTCTAATTCAATTTGTCTTTGGGGTTTTCTAGGATGGTGGATATTTTCCGGTCTGTGCAGAATGCTGTCTTGATGTTGTGCTTGCGGAGGATTTTGCTGATTCTGTCTGTGGTGCCTTTTATGTATGGGAGGAGGGCTTTTCCATTTTCTTGTTCTCTGTCCTGGACTTTAGTGGGTGTTTCTTTTGGATTAGGTTGGTGATCTTATTTCTTTGGAATCCATTGGATGTCAGTACGTTAGTGAGAGTGTGTAGTTCGGTTTTTAGGTGTTGTTCATCAGCTAGGCGTTTTGTTCTGGAGATGAGTGTCTTGGCTACGGAATTGATCTGGGCTGGGTGGTGGTGTGAGAGTGCGTGCAGATAGCGGTTGGTGTGTGTTTTCTTCTGGTAGATGGTGTGTCCTAGGGAGCCGTTAGATTTCCTGTAGACTAAGACATCCAGGAAGGGGAGTTGGTTGTTTACTTCTGTTTCCATGGTGAACTGTATTTTGGGGTGTAGGCTGTTGAGGTGTGTAAGGAAGTTGTCCAGTTGTTCTTTCCCATGTGGCCAGATTATGAAAGTGTCGTCTACATATCTGAGCCAGAGTTTGGGTTTGTGATCAGATTTTCTAGAGCTTGGGGTTTCAAAGTTTTCCATGTAGAGGTTGGCAATGATAGGTGAGAGGGGTGATCCCATGGGTGCTCCTTCTATCTGTTTGTATTTTTGTCCATTGTAAATAAAGTATGTGTTTAGATAGGCAGTGGTTGTTCAGATCAAGGATGTGTTTGGGGGGTTGTATTGTTTTGGATAGCTGTTAAGGCTTCTTTGATTGGCATTTGGGTGAAGAGTGATACGACATCAAAGCTCACGAGTAGGTCACTGGGCTGTAAGTTTGTTTCTTTATGATCTCTATGAAGTGGAAAGAGTTTTTTACATGTGAGGTGATGGAATCTGCATAGGGCTGTAGTTGTTTGGCAAGAAATTTGGCTAGATTTTGTAAAGGTGAGCCTATGGCGACGTTTCGACGAAGTCTCATTCGTCATCTTCAGGCTACATCAGGCTTGGTGCTTCCAGGAGCAATGTGAGATCTCGGCTGTTTTCTTCCTTTTAACTGCCAGTGGGGGTTTGAACTGATTGGGTGGGAGCTTGGCTATGTCCTGATTGGTGTGGAGGTGTGTCCTGATTGGGTGGAGGTGTGTTCTGATTGTTAGGGGGTTTGTGTTTCATGTAAGGATAGGAGGGGTTTAAAGAGGCTAATTGTGCATTTGCAGTCTGGCTTCTGGTCCTCGGTCGTGCCTCCTCATCAGTGTGTGTTTTTGTCTGTTTCTTTGTGGATGTTTGGTGGTGATATTCTGTGTGGCTCTTGTGAGTGTGGGCCTGGTGTCATTCATCATATCGGGACTCGTTTATCAATAAGGGCAGGCTTCCAAATGGCTGGCAGGCGGGAGGTATCGTCCCACCTGTTCATGCTACCTACATACTAACACCCGCGAAAACCTCAGAAAACAATATATATATATATATATATTATAATATATATATATATATATATATATATATAATATATATATATATATATATATATATATAATATTCCAACCCAAGATTAAGATTACAAAGGCAGGAGAACAAATTGTTCTCCTGCCTTTGGTGCATTATATGCACACCAATACATCCTGCATTCTGGCGAACTATGACTCCATGAATTCTGCCTTGATTCTGAAATACAAATACAAGATATGCCCCTGATTGATCACGTTAACAATCCCTGCAACTGTAGGGATAAATTGCATTTTTAAAAAAATAATAAAATTCTTATGGCCCTTTGAAAATCAAGAAATTATCTCTTTCATGGAACATTTCCCCTTATCCTCACTTAATGTGATAATGGGATTTATGGGATCACTGCTGATCAGTGACGTACCTAGCATATTACTACCAGGAGAAGATCATTTTTTTAACATCCTCCTCTTATGCTGAGAGCCAACTTGGTGTAGTAGCTGAAGCATCTGACTAGAAACTAGGGGACTGTGAATTTAATTCCACCTTAGGCACAGTCCGCAGTGTGACCACAAGCTTGCCCCTTTCTTCACCTTAAAAAAAGGAATTGGCAAGCCACTTTCAAAAAAGCTGCTAAGAAAACTGCAGGAGACTGGCACCAAGACTCGAAACAGATTTGAAAACACTTTTATTTCCTTCATTGCCGGTGTGCTATGCTGCACTACCGACAGCCAAACAGCTGTTTGCCGCATGGGTAGCCAACTGCGCACTCACCAACAGCCTCTTCATCGTCTTTGGTAACGTTCTCCTTACTGCCTACATCCAAAGTAGACCTCGCCCCCTTTGCTACATTGCCCAGATCAGTAGAAAGAATCCAGCACATAGTCTCATAATTCTAAAATTAAGTGGTAGGTCTTACTAGTCACATTTTCTTTCCTATTTGCCGCTACATAAAAGCATGGCTCCTTGGGTGTGGGTGTGGGTGTGAATTTGACTGACTCTGCAACTCAAATGTATGAGAAGTTTTCTTAGCTTTGAAAGCAACTACCCTCATTCTCAGATGTTACTCCTGAAACTTGGTTGTATCTCCTGCAGCTCCCTTTGAGTGCTTTGGAAGGGGCTACAAAGGGAAAGAGAGAATTGTTCTCCCCCGTCCTCTTTAGTTTGATGGGCCTTTGTCCATTAGCAAAAGCAGAAAAGTGAGCCTCACCTTTGCCCTTCTAAAGTAATTTTAAGTTTAACTTACATGACTCATTCTGCTCTCCTATAAAGCTATGTGTCTGCAAAATCCTCTTTCCCATTTAAGTATATTTCATAACTCAAAACAGACTAAGGATAGTGCTGCTTTTTTTGACAAGTCAAACAGCAGATTTAAACAGGCTCCATCCATTTCCAAAAGTAAATGTCATGTAATCTATCTACCACTGCTTCAGTTATAAATGATATTGAGGGTGCCTTGTCAGAGAAATTGTTCTAGACATTTCAGGAAAGCTAATGTCCTTAACCACTTCCCAAATTCCCCCTTTGCATTCCCAGTTCACATTTGACAAAGACTCAGTATTTGCATAATGACAAAAAAAATCTGATAAAGGGCCAGCAGTTCAGCATTGTGGGATGATTCAGACTCAGAGCAAGTATGATGAAGCTGCCTTTTGTTCCTTCCTCTTTCAAATGACAGGATAACATCCACTTCTGAATTGTGATAAATGCAGAGAGATATCCGAAGGGATATGGTGAATGAATTGCACACAAATACAATGGAAAGTCTTTGATCCAGAGGTGTTCTGTAGGTATTTGATTGTTCAGACAATACAGAGTACAGCCCATATATGTGAACCAGATATGTCTATAAATATTTTCTCCACAAAATATGTGACATCTTCCCACATGATCTTCAGCAGGACATGCAGGGTGTCTGCATTTGGGGAGGGTAAAGAGTTAGTGGCACAGCGCGACTGAAGGTTCCTAGTTATAAAGCCACAAGGTATCAGAAGTCTAAGCCTGAACTGGGACCCTACCTGCTACCATCTCTGTACAGCCAGGTGGGAGGACAACCCCTGCCTCAAGTACATGAAGCCGTCTCATGAAATAGTTGGTGCCTGCTTTAATAATCCTCACCTCAAAAAATATCATAACAAAAAACGTATAATTTTAGTACAGTGAATTTTATATGATTACAATGCAAGGCATTTAAATAGTGCAGGGTTTTTAAAAAACTGTGCTTTACTCCAGCGGAGCAAATTGCAAGCAGGCTGGGTGTGGCATCCAGGTCCTGGGCTCTCTTCCGACAGCCCTTTTGAGGCCCTCCTGCCTGCTCTCACCTTCACCCTTTTCCAAGGCTTTTCCTCAGTTTCTTCCTGGTGAACATCACACTGGTGCTGATGCTGAGCCTGCACATTCAGATGTGCTAGACTGACGTCCGCTCCATCAGGTAGACCACACTAAAAATTAGACACTGTGCAGACTTAAGCTACCTTTATTGGAACAGTTATAGTAACCAAATTGCATGTCTGAGCCTTTCTTTCTTTTTTTTTAGAAGATGGAGGCAGTCTGAGGCATTTCACAAATATTCTTGACTTGGGTTCAAGTTTTATTTATTTGATCATGGCCTTGATAGCCAATCCTCCCTAATGTCAGGGCTCCAAATAGCATCCAAAGTAAATCAGAGTCCAAGGCAAAGTATTGCTCAAAGTTCCAATTTATAAGAGAGCCATGTTGGCACATCTAGGAAAACCTGAATCTAAAAGCTTCCGGTTTTCCCCACCAGTTGAAAGTTTAAGATCTTGCCCCCACACCCACAAGTCCATCACCTGGCCCAATCTCCCACTGCCATGCTGGCAGTCCACCCATCAGGTTCCGGTCAGGTGCAGAGTTGCAGAGACAAAGGATGACCCTGGCTTCCTAGAAAGAATTTTGTTGTGATACATAGTATGTGACTCCTTACAATCCCCCTCCCTTTTTCCCACAATAGAAAATGCATAGCAGAATAATAAAAAGTGTAGCAGACCAAAGACCCAAAAGAAAAGATGGTTGCAGGCCTGACACCTCTACCCTTTTAAGGACAGCTTATTTTTCTACTACACGGATACACTCAGCCAAAACAGAAATACTGGCCTTTTGTCCCCTCCCATCAACACCCTCTCCCCCCAAAAACAAATACCTGTGCCTGAAAAGCACTATGGGGCAGTATACAAATGCTATTGCTATTGAAGCTTATACAGGCAGCTGAGTATCAAGCTTCAAGCCTGAGGGGACTTTGGGAAATAAACCTGCGGAGGAGAGTAGTTAGGATCAGAGGATACAAAAGGCTCATTGTGGATTGAAGCATTGTCAGAACAAGCCGACTGTTCCTTGGGCTTTGGGGATTTGACTCTGCCTATTCTTCTTTGTGGGATATGTTTACTGAAACCTGCCTGCTTATTTCTACTACATCTATTTTCCCTATTCATTGCAGGATGGCACAACCTGATCCTTTGGGTCAACAATTCAATTTAGGCCCCTAAGTAAATTCTTCTTATATCTACCAGAAAGGCCAACTGTCTTCTTGTAAAAGTTCTCTATAGTAGCAAATTAAAAACACGGTGTGTGTTTAATTTGCTGCTATATCAGAACCTTTCAGAAAATATTTGCTGAGTAATACCCCACTGCACTGCAGGCTCTGACAGAAGACAGGGAAAAGAAATCTTTAAAACACTGGCCAAGATGAATAACTATTGCTTTGCATAATTAGGTGCCTTAGGTAGAAAACTAATCGGTATTATATACTGAAGCATACAACGAACAGTAAATTTAAATAAATATTAACTAGATTTACAAAAGAAAAAATAATTTTTATGAGAAGACACTGAATTTGAGGAACAGAAAACAAATTGGATTATTGTAAGAAATGACTCTTTTAAGACCTGAAGAATCTGAAGCATTTTCCCTTCTTCATAATATTTAGCTGTCTTAGTATTGGTGAAATAAATGCTATTCATATATCTATATAATGAGATGTTTCTAATGAATAGCCTTGTATAGTATACAGTGTATGACCTTAATACTATAAATCCTATTAGCAACACTGGCTTCCAATATTTTGGGGATTAAGGTACCCAAGGAATTCTGGAACGTCCATTCTTGAGAAAGGATGTCACGCAGAGATGAACAAATCTCTCTTAAGAACTAGTTTAACTACACAAGCGCTATCTCAGACTTCTTAGAGAAGTCCTGGAACTTACTCTCTAGCTTTATATAATGGGCCGCTTTTTAACATAACTGTATTTTTGGTTGCCTTAACTAATCCCACAACTCTTGGATCATATAGATATAAGACAGAATTGCTAATATGGTTAGTAATTATTATGAAAAAAAAATCCAGGTGCAGATTGGCTTGCCTTGTCAGAAAAGTTTGATGTACGCCCCATTGTAATAACAATGCAGGAAAAAGAAACTCTGGATCAGTGGTTCCCAATATGGGGCCCACATCCCACAGGGTGGCAATTTGATTTTTAATGAAAGCAATTTGAACCTTGTTCAAACCAAGTTAATGGCCTTTTAGGCTTCCTCTGTGTGAGTAAAGTAATATGTTATATGTCATAGGGGGCAGGCATCAGGATTTTAGAGATGCTTAGGTGGGGCACAGCCAAAAAAAGGTTGGGAACCACCTGTCTGGATGAATTACATATAGTAAATCCACATTTGAAAGCTGATGAGAGCTAAATAGCTTGAAATAGATCTATACTAGTCTCCCTTTATTTATTTATCAGCACAAATAAAAAAACCCCACAAATATAACAAAGGCAACAGTAAAAATATTGGGTTTCTGTCGTGATGGACTCTTGTGACGAGCCGATTGACAGATGATGGAAGCAGTTAGCTTCCTCCCATAATTGGGGCTTACCAGGAGTTGTAAAAATCTAATATATATATATATATATATATATATATATATATAATATATATATATATATATATATATATATATATATATATATATGTTGTTGTATTTGTGCTGATAAATAAATAAAGGGAGACTAGTATAGATCTATTTCAAGCTATTTAGCTCTCATCAGCTAGCCATACCCTTACTGGATTCGAACCTGTGCTGTATGCATCTTAGACAAACATCTTAGCCATCAAGCCACAGGTCTCCTCCTTATCAGCTGAAGCCAGGGAAGAAGGTATATATTAGTGTCACAACCCCTGGTAAGCCCCAATTATGGGAGGAAGCTAACTGCTTCCAACATCTGTCAATTGGCTCGTCACAAGAGTCCATCACGACAGAAACCCAATATTTTACTGTTGCCTTTTTGTTACATTTTGTTGTATTTGTGCTGATAAATAAATAAAGGGAGACTAGTATAGATCTATTTCAAGCTATTTAGCTCTCATCAGCTAGCCATACCCTTACTGGGATTCGAACCTGTGCTGTATTGCATCTTAGACAAACATCTTAGCCATCAAGCCACAGGTCTCCTCCTATCAGCTGAAGCCAGGGAAGAAGGTATATATTAGTGTCACAACCCCTGGTAAGCCCCAATTATGGGAGGAAGTTTAACTGCTTCCAACATCTGTCAATTGGCTCGTCACAAGAGTCCATCACGACAGAAACCCAATATTTTTACTGTTGCCTTTTGTTACATTTGTTGTATTTGTATTTGTGTAATATATATATATGTAATATATATATATATATATATATATATATATATATATATATATATATATATATATATATATATATATATATATATATATAGTATTACACTCTTAGCACATGATGCTGCACCAAGAGCTCCCCATACTATAGGTGACAACAAGCACCTATATTCAAAACAGATGTATATCTTTCATCTAAAATGTGTTCAACTGAATGGAATTTCCACAGTAGCAATAAAAAAACACCAGGCCTTGTTGTCTCTCTCACTTTCTATCTTTTCCAGAGAGGCTGCCTTCTAATCTTACTGGTTATGATAACTTCAACAAAACAAGAAATAATTCCCAGAGAACTTTCTCAGCTTCTGATATTTGGAAAGAATAGAGCTAAACCTAGCCCTGTGTCTGGCGGCCCTCCATACATCCAATTAAATCTAATAAAAAGGGTTGTGCCAATGTAGGCAGCACTGATAGGATTGAGTACTTCAGGGGATATTTCATTTTCCTCATTTTATGCTGAGTCTGTATTACATCCTACTAGTCTCCAGCAATGGTACACCAGTCACCCAAGTGAATATTAAATATTCATTATAAATCTTTGGAAATTATAGTAATCAATTTATTTATCCCATATCTGAATGATAGGCATTGTAATGCCTAATAGTTTGTAACTAAAAGTATTAATAAAAATGCAACCTAATTTTAATAGCAATAGCAATCAACATCCATCATTAAAGTGACATTATCATTGATTAAATTTGTAGTATCAGAAAAGCAGACAAGAGAACTTATTCCAAATTAAATTGGCATTGCTCTAGGCTTAGATTCATGGTCATTTTGTCTCGAAGAGAATAACAGAAAGGAAATTGTTCAACAATGAACATACATGCTCTCTACAAAACAGGGATTACTCCAGGTATCTTCCTCCTACTACTGTTTTTATACTAGGAGTTTTATTTATTTCTCTCAGTCTGAATGAATACAGATTTATATTAATAAACTGCTCAAGCTGTCATACAACAGAAAGGTACGTAGTGTTAAATCCCATTGAATTTTATTACTTTTGAATAAATGTTGTAGAAGTAAAACACAAATCACACAATGAAGCTTTCTATCTTCCCCATGTTATCTCTTCACCTACATGGAAGGAATCTCACAAAAACAGAACCTCAAAAGGGGTGGAGTGGAAAGATTTGCAAAGGATCTACAAGATTCCTTTACTGAATTTGGTGCATTTCTCCATTCCTGTTTACGTTGCGTATTTCTGTTCCACATAGTAGATTAATAGGGATAGTCCTCGACTTACAACAGTTCATTTAGTGATGGTTTGAAGTTACAATGGCACTGAAAGAAGTGACTTATTATCATTTTTACACTTATGACCGTTGCAGCATCCTCTTGGTCACGAGATTTACATTCAGATGCTTGACAACTGACTCACATTTATGACGGTTACATTGTGCCAGAGTCAAGTGATCGCCTTTTGCGACCTTCTGACAAGCAAAGTCAAAGGAGAAGCCAGATTCACTTAACAATCAGATTACTAATTTTGCAACTGCAGTGATTCACTTAACAACCGTGGCAGGAAAAGTTCTAAAATGGGACAAAATTCACTTAACAAATTTCTCACTTAGCAACAGAAATTTTGGGCTCCACTGTGGTCATAATAATATGAAATTTTGGATACATTTAGGGAGATAAATATGAGCAAAGTTGTCATCAACTACAGAGCACCATCTTTTATTTGTTTGAACTGAAATACTTAATTATTTTAAATAATACAAACTGATTGCACTTCATGTCCTTTGTTTATAACATGGGGGACTTTTAGATGATGTTTTTCATTGTTGTTAAATTACCTTACATGATTCAGGAATTTAAAAAGGTGGGGGCATGAACATAGTTATTGTCATACTGTAGTTTCCCCCGATTTTTCTTTTTTCTTACAAAATAAAATCCCTAAAAAAGATGGAGTAGCTGCAAAGCATCTTTTAATTGGTAGAAATAGGAGCTGTCCATCTACAGCAGCATTTTACAGTAAGCCTCACAGCCATCCCCACAAATCTACAAATTTATCACTGCTATTTCACACTCCTTTTGGAGCAGAGCCCTCAGGATGCCACTCAAAGGCTAGACTTGGCCTCAAAACAACTGCATGCCTTTGGTTTAGAAGAACCCATCCCCATCATAAGTGGTACCAACGTCATTACTGGAATGTTGACAAAGTCACTTCTTCCGAGAATTATTGGGAAATTGGCATGGACAAAAATATTAATAGAAATGGTTGTGTCAGTTATAAAGAAGTAAAGTGAGTCAGCAGTCCTATTCAACAGTTGGGTCTTTTCCTTGACTTATAATTATGATCTGACTTTCCAAGGTTTTGTCCTTATATGTTCACTCACACACATACTACACAATTTATTCAGTAGTGTTTGGAAGCCTTAACCTCAGGCAGCAGTAACTATTTATAGACATTCTCTTATGCCAAGATACTTCCATAAGTTTTTTATGTCTTTTGTCACATATGATAAGATACTCCTAAGAATTGTTTTTATCCTGAGGGATTAAAACGTAACAAGTGTTGCTGAATAAACCTATAGTTATTGTTGTGTATTCTAGTGGTACCTATTTAATACACTGTACAAGATTGAAACAAAACTCAATACACCCTTACATTCTTTTTGTTCTACGTAGAAATTTGAACTACAACCTAAGCTGTTGAAGGGGAAAAACTCTCAACATTTTATATAAAGCACTGTGTCCCCTTAGTAAAGACTGTATGAAACTTTCTCTTGAATCATAAATAACCAGTCATGATTGTCTCCGACTGGTGTTCCATAGGCGAACAAAAATTCTTTAATCCAGCTAAAGCACCCTAAAATAGAATGAAGAGGAAAAAGCTGTTCCCTGAAACCTTAAGCCAGATATGGCCAACTATGGCTCCATTACGATCTGTGGACTTCAACTCCCATGAATTCCTAGTGGCTCAGGAATTCTTGGAATTGATGTCCACAGGTTGGAAAGGGGCCATAGTTGCCCACCTCTGCTTTAAGCTCTTGACATTATTTCTCATGCTTTTCCAAAGAGTTACCCAAACCCGTAGACATGAAAGGACAGGAACAGAAGAAGAGGAAGAAACATTGTAAATGGCCCTTTTCCCTGTCCTTCCTGATGGAAATCTCATAAGTCAACCCATTCTTCTGCCAGATATCACAGTATGCTTTACAAGGGTGAGGACATGCTTGTCTTAAGTAAGTCATGAATAAGCTGAACTAAACAGTAACATACAAAACATAACAAAATACATCATTTCTGTTGAACTCAAATCTTGGTGATATCATATGGGATTTTTGAAAATAAAATGAATGTGTTTTGCCATTTTCTTCTTTTAAGCTGTTTATCTCCTACCCAAGTAGTATCTAGGTTCAACACAGCTTCACTTTTTCAAGATCAACCAAAGTTTGTCAGGTGTTTTCACCAAATTGGGTGGGCTAAATAGCAGTGGGGGGAAAGGGAGAGGAAATAAAGTCTTTTTTTGAATCTGTCAGATGCTACATCTTTTCTATCCTGCTCTACGGAGTAGAGAGTTGGTCTCTGACAGAAAGTCACTTGAAAAGACTAGAAGCATTTGAAATGTGGATTTACAGATGGCTGTTACGTATAAGCTGAGTTGACAAAATCACAAATGAGGAGGTGTTAAGCCGCCTGGGAAAGCAAAGGAAAATAATCAAAACCATTAAAAAGTGAAAGTTAGAACATTTTGGACATGTGATGGAGACCCAGAAAAATACGCCCATACTTCACTTAATCGTCCAGGGAAAGACTGAAGGCAAACGAGGTGGAGGCAGAAGAAGAACCTCATGGCTTCAAAATCTAAGGGATTGATTTGGACAAAATCCAGCAGCACTTTTTTTGTGGCTGTTGATAAAAATAGGATCGCCAACATCTAATGACAGATATGGCACAACAAGAAGTCATTTGATGTGTTCTTTCTCTTGTGTAGCTCTGCCTTTATTCTGGATAAAATGCCTCTAAAAGCAATCCCTATGGCATATTTATCAGTGGCCCCTAAAATCAAACAATTGTAATGTTTTGCCATTCATATACATTAATTAAATGCTACAGTGTGCTATGAGTATTAATCAATAGGACCAGAGGTGGGTGTCACATCCTGTAACAACTGGTTCACCCAGAACCCAAACTATGAGCATGCTTGCTTGCTTGCTTCACTCACAGTTGTGCCTTCTGCACATGCATGCAGCATAAAAAAATAGGGCAGGATAGCTCCAGGACGGGCCCAGCCACTAGTCAGAACTACTGGTTTGCCCAAACTGGTCTGAACCAGCTGCAGCCCACCTCTGAATAGGACTAACATATCACCATACAACAGATAGCCAGTTAAGACATCATACAGAGAGAAAAAAGGGCCAACAAGCTCTTCAAAGCTAGTAAATAATTTTAAGAATTTTGGCTTCTGTATATAAAATTATCCAATCTCCATTAAATGTCATTATATAAGGGCAATCAATCTCACATTAGAGGCCAATGGTCTCATGAAGATTCATAAAGTCTGGATGCAGCTGAGGCTACATCACTGATGTGTCTGTGGAGCTCCCTCCCCACATAAATCTGAATTTTGTCTAGGAAAGTAATGCCCCTTACATTACTATACTATAAGGAGAAATAGAAAAAAGTGTCACTCTTGGACTGCAGTTCTATAGTTATGTAAACATAAATATGCTGACACTGAATTAAAGTCCCACTTAATTTTGAAAAAAGTAGCTCAGTATTTTATTTTTTGCAATGTTAAAATCTCTACCTGTATATGTTTGTATGAGAAAACCCTTTATAATGATTCTGAAAGTGTACCGGTAAATAGCACATACAGTAAGTAGTTAAGGTGTTGGGCTAGGAGCAAAAAGAAACAGGTTTGAATTCATCCTCAGCCACATGTGTGTGCGTGCATGTGTGATTTTGGGACAGTCCCTCTTTCTCCTCTCCCTCCTCTACACGGCTTTTTTTTTCTGTAAGAAGGAACAGGAAGGGAGAGTGCTATATATGCCACATTCAGCTCTTAAGTAGAAGGAAGGATATCAATTTATCAAAACAAACATATAGTTCCTTGTTCCGTGTAGCTCTGAGCTTGGTTGTTTGTTTGTAGATATTTCATTATTCAACTAGTTTCTTTAACTTCAGGGCAACTTGCCAAATGTATCTATTCATGAATCAGATATTAACTGCAGACGCCAACTGTGTGAGCACAGAAAAAGATGTAGCTGCTTTAAGAAGCTCCAAACTGGTGTTATATTCTAATAGTTTTTTTTCAAATGACATTTTGGTCTTTGTACACCTCTAAATTTGGGCAAATCTGCTCTTGTGCAAGGCTGGTGTCCATCACCTTCCTAAAAGACAGCACGGGCGTTCTGATAATTTCAAACAAAAGAAACTTTCAAAATCTCGAAATGTTTTGATATAAAATGAAATATGAGTACACTAAATTCCAAAATGGAATCTTAATACGAACAAGGCAGGGAAAAACCAATGCTTAGTACTATTTCTGAATACTCTATGGGGATGAGAATTTAAGCCTTGTTCCCATATTTTATGGCTTTCTGGAGTTTAGGTTTTGAGCAGAGCTGTTGTTCAAAATTGTTTAATGAAGTTAAATTAAATTAAATGCTATTCAGTATTGCACTCTAGGGTAGAGAGAAATACATGTAACTCAGAAGCAAAAGAAACAACCAAGTCCTTTCTTGTAAGAATATACATAAGTGGAAGAATGGAATCATAATGATAAAACCAGCAGGGGCAGAATTGCCAAGGACCTCTTAATGATTCTTGTAAATATAACTCAGCATTTAGAAATGAACCTAACACCTAGAGAATAAATAAGAATTTGAAAAGACAACATTAGGTATTTATTTGTTCTGTTTTAATAGTTTAATTGGTAACAGAACATAGAGTAGAATCATTAAGTGGCAGTTTTTTCAAAATACTATTAGTCTTTCTCAAGAATCTGAAGCTGAAAGTCCAAATGCACTTACAATACTACATGCATTAATATTACTAGACCAACCTGTAAAACATTCAGTTTAGCAGGAAGCCTTAAAATAGGTACAAAAATGTTTAATTTATATTTTTGCTGCTGATATTCTCCCTCAAACTACATATATCATTCCCCTTTGATTTAGCTCACAGAAGCAAGCAATTTTCCAGATATCTTTTGGCCATATTCCAGAAAATTATACTTTTTATAATTTGCCACTGTTTTAGTAGCAATACTTACACAGCGTTTAGCAGCAGCTGCCAAAAAAACAATCCCGGGATAGAAAACAGTTAAACCCCAGCATACGAACGGTGACGGCATCAGTTTATTTGCAATAAATATAATTCACTTAATTGTGTTCATGGTTTTTTCCAGTGGTGAAAATCATTTTTTTTACTGGTTCTGTGGGCGTGGCTTGGTGGGCTTGGTGTGGCTTGGTGGGTGTGGCTTGGTGGGCATGACAGGGGAAAGATACTGCAAAATCTCCATTCCCACCCACCTTTGGGGCAAGCCAGAGGCATTTGCCGGTTCTTTGAACTACTCAAAATTTCTACTACTGGTTCTCTAGAACCTATCAGAACCTGCTGGATTTCACCCCAGATTTTTCCCCCCTCATTCCTGAAATATTCTCCAATAACTACGTATCTCCGTGCTTTTTACAGAGATATTTTAACAGTTTTCACCAGCATTCCCACATAATCACTAGATAGACCAGCTTTTGCCAATCTGATGTCTTTGAGGTATGTTTCAGGTCAACTTCCAGAATTTCTGATCACATGCTGAGTAGCAATTCTGGGAGGAAACCTTTGGCTTATCTCAATAGTGTGGAAGGCTGCTACACTTTTGTTACTTTGGGACTTTTGGGGGGAGGCATGACTTCAAGCCAATGTTGATTCCTGTTGACTGTCTAGATAAGTTCCTGCAGTTTTCCTGGCAACATTTTCAGGAGTGGTTTGCCCTTGCCTTCTTCCTTGCCCTGAGAATAAGTGACTGGCCCAAGGTCACATAGCTGGCTCTGTGGCTAAGATGGGACTAAAACTCAAGTCTCTCTGTTTTTAGCCAGGTCCATCAACACCACACCATGTTATCTCTCTAAAGCTCTAGAAATATATTGGATTTAATAGATACTAGTGATGGCTAACCTTTTTATTGTCATGTGCCAAAAGCACATGTGCATGCCCACACCCATAATGCAATGCACGTGCGACACACACACCTGTGTGCAACGCCCCCTATGCATGTGCCCCCCGCTCCTGCACATGCACGCATGAGCTCCCATGACCTGTTTTGGGTCTAGTAGGGCTCCCTGCAGCCTCTGGAACCAAAAATGGGCCGTGAGGGGAGTGCCCCCAGATGCTCCCCCCTCCCCCACGCATGTGTGTGTGATCTCCAACCCCCACGCATGAGCACGCATCTCCCACATGCACCCCACGCCCGGCGCATGCACAAAAGAAACCCCAAAATCAGCTGGCCAGCAGAAGGCGTACAAGTTATATTGCGTTACAGAAAAAAAACAATGTCACCTTTCTATGTAGGAAGAAATTCTAGTATGACAGAAGTCAGGAAGAATGTAAATGCTCTAAAATACAAAGCAATCATTTTAGTAATTTAACACAATTGGTGATTATTTTGGGACTTTAAAAGTGTCTGGGAAATAAATAAATAAAATAACCCTGTACTATTTTAATTTTGCAAAAACCTAAATAAAATAAACAGAAATTGTAAAAAAAACCTCTAGAACAGGGATGGCTAACCCTTTTCCCATTGTGTGCCAAAAGCGGGGGGAGCGCAGGGGGGTCCTGAGTGGGCATGCCCACACCCATAATACTATGTGTGCAAACACATATACACACCGTGCATGTGTGTGCGACCCCGCCCTCCTCCCCATTTTTGCCACGCAATGGCAATGGGAGAGTGAAAACAGCCTGTCCGGTCCCCTGGAGGGGGAACCATAGCCGGTCACAAGCCCGGATAAATGGGGAGTGTTGGTTCCCGTGGCGACGGAACCGTGAAACAAGCTGAGAACCCAATGGCAGGACAACACACGGATAAACAACTCTGTAATCCGTGACGTTCTGCCCCTGGCCTTCACAATGCAACGGTCACTGCCTTGTGGACGTTGACATTTACGAAGATTAAGTCCAAGTAAGTCCAAGTCCCTGAAGCCTCCGGGATGCAAAAAATGGCCCTACGGGCAACCCAGAAGTTTGGGAACAGCTGCCAAAAAAACAATCCAGTGTATTTCGTACTTCTCTAAAGCCTCCAGAGGGCAAGAAACATCAGCTGGCCAGCACCCACATGCCTGCTGGAGCTGACAGGGCAATGCCTCACGTGTCCTAACAAATGGCTCTTGCCATAGGTTCACCACCATGGCTCTAGAAGATTTTTTTAAAGGTAAATGTTGATTGTATTTTCCAAACAATTTTCTAATAATGTTATCCTAGTTAGCATAACTTTTGCTTTAAAAGTTTTCTTTTTCTTTTTGAACAAAAGAATATGCATTTTGTAATGTGGGCATTGTCATATCTCATCTGTGTTCTCTGGAAAATTTTGCATGCTTATTTTCTCTAGCAGTTTAACATCAATATGTCAATATTCACCCTGCTGTTCTGTGTAAAAAATGTACAGTACGTACTATCGATATTGACTTAGGAAATGAAGTGGTTCACAGCATGGACGAGACAAGTGAAGTAAGCCCTTAAAAACATCAAACAGAACTTATGTAACAAGCTCTGAAATGAGAAAGGGAACTAATTAAGTTTTTTTATTATTCCAATTGATGTTAGTCAGAACTCAAAAGGATCCTGAAGGATTCAATCATAGAACAATGTGGATTTTAAAATGAAAAGTTTTTGACATAGGTGGGGGCTATTGAAAACGCCATTTAGGAAAACTGGTGGGGGAGGGGAGAGATGGGCTTTCTTGGATTGTAAAGGCAACAGGGGAGAAATATACTTCTAGACTTGCAAATTTTGCAATAAAGTACGTCACCTGATCTGCTTCTTTGTGGACTACCTCACAAGGCTAACATCAGTCTTGTAACAGAGGTGGTATTCAGCAGGTTCTGACCAGTTCTGGAGAACTGGTAGCGGAAATTTTCAGTAGTTCTTAGAACCGGTAAATACCACCTCTGATTGGGCCCGCCCCCATCTATTCTCTGCCTCCTGAGTCCCAGCTGATTGGGAGGAAATGGGGATTTTGCAGTATCCTTACCCTGGAGTGGGGAGGGAATAAGGATTGTACAGTATCCTTCCCCTGCCACGCCCACCAAGCCACGCCACGCCCACCAAACCATGCCCACAGAACTAGTAGTAAAAAAAAAAATTAATCCCACCACTGTCTTTTAAATCTGAAAGATGTCTCCCTGTCACCTGTTCAATCCATGAAACTAGAGGGACCCCTGCTGAGATGTTTGACATACTTTGACATTCCTACTATGGGCTGCCTCTTATCTGACTATTCCTCTCACTGAGTCTGTTAGTCCACCACCATTTCCCAAGATCATTCTGACATACCATTATATTCCTTGACTGTTTCCTGATTCCTTTACTATTAATGGTTGATCCTAAAACGCAAAACTTATCTACGTAAGGTGGATCCTAAAAGGCAGAAACCATTTAATATCTTCACTGTCAATTCTAAGGCTGGTTGTTGTACCTGTTCTCATTAATGTAGTCTATATTTCATCTTAGTTCCATTTTTTCATAGTGCTAATTGTCAATAACTAGAAGATTATGCACCCCCCCCCCCCCATAATTTACTTTTGGATCTGGGTGTTCAAAATTACAATTTCATCCATCAGTAAGAAACTCTCTTGAACAGTTCCACATAAGTGTTGGTTGGGTACTCAAAAAAATTTCAAATAATTACCAGTGTTGCTATTATTATATCAATTTGCAACATTAACCTGGCTAACACAGAACTTTCTGGCACCTACCAAGGAGACAAAAAACAATATTTTAGTAACTGCAGTCCAGTCTTGAAATTATTGTTAATGACCATTTATTCCAGAAAAAACTCACATCCTCTCCCAAATGGTGGATGAGTACTTTATGTACAAAATTTGTTCAGCTTCACAGTCAACTTTTTAGCTGTTCTGTAATTAGCTGTTTGCATAGCTTTGAAGCAGGGTTACTATTTACTAAACCTGAAGTGGTTTTCAACCAGAATAATTTGGCCTGTGTAAAATAAATCCACAATGATATTTGCAAATCCTCATATTGGTTGAGTACTACTAGACTCTACTGCTTCCAAATGTTGCTCAATGAATTATAGACCCAAGGCTATACATTTCACACACCATATTAGGATTAAAAATGCCATATGGAAACCCCCCCCCCCCCCTATTTTCACAAATGTTCATCCCTTTGCATTCCTAATAGCAGAAGAGAGCTATTGCTCTCATATCCTATTTGTGGGCTTTTTGATGGTACATAGGATATTGCACTAAGTAGGCCTTTGGTCTGATCCACCATGTTTAATTTTTAACAATATAATCTAACCAGTGGTGGGATTCAATATTTTTTACTCCTGATTCTGTGGGTGTGGCGTGGCTTGGTGGGCGTGGCAGGAAAAGGATATTATAAAATCTCCATTCCCACCCCACTCCAGGGGAAGGTTACTGCACAATCCACATTTCCTCCCGATCAGCTGGTACTCCGGAGGCAGAGAATAGAGGTGGTATTTACCGGTTCAGTCAGAGGTGGTATATACTGGTTCTCCGAATTACTCCAAATTACCACTACCGGTTCTTCAGAACTGGTCAGAACCTGCTAAATACCACCTCTGAATCTAACCTTTTAAAGGCACAGTTAATTGCCTCCATCAAAAACAGTATTATAGTAAATCTCCCTACAGCCATTCACACAACAAAATCTAAAGGTATAATGCATAACAGCCCTCTTCATGACTTCATTGCCCCAATAGAGATGTCCCCAAGAGGCAAGAGTTACCACATCTGCTGACAGCCTCTTTAAACATTTACAGCTAACACTTGAAGAGAACTTATATAGAAGGAGGAACCTTTTTGCTTTGACTAAAGAAATTTACCTTATTATGCCTGGTAATCTTAGCTAATCTTGAAAAACAGAATGCAGAAACGGTCTTGATTAGTGGTTGGATGGAGGTTCAGCAGCTGCAGATTGCACAAACCATTTCAATATTGTTGTCAAGCTAATTAAATGAACATACCGTATCTCTAAAGTCTGCAAGAGCTGAGCTGCCCTTGAAGATATTTAACCTTTAGAAGATGCACTGGGGGCTTCTCATAATAACAAAATTGTCCTTCGTGTGTGGTTGAGCATATGAACTGATTTCCTGCATGCTATTTAATGGAATCTTCTCAACCAATAAGAAAACAAATTTAGGAGCAATAACTTGCTTAAGTGACAAGCGGTTTTTATAAGAATGGGCATCCCTGAAAGAATTCTAGTTCTATTATTTTGCTTTCTATACCAATAGTTGGGGAATTCAAGTTCCAAATAGCGGTACCTCTTTTACCTTGGCTAGAGAAGCAGAGTAGGAATAGAAGAATACCCAATAAAGGAAATGGCACTTGTTAATTTCTTCAAAGGAAAATCATGCGTTATTTAAAAAAATCAATAAAAGTATTTTAAAAAGACACTCAAATATCTTCAGCAAGAATGTAGGACTGACATCTGAGATTCCAAGCATGGACAGCACATTAGACAAGGAAGCACATTCTTGTGTACTATGCATCATACCAAGAATTTAGCTAGAAATGGTAACCTTTCTCCCCCATGAGAGAGATAAGATATGTTATTCCTGCAAAACTGAAGACTAATGAAGGGTCCTTGGCGCTCACCTTGGAGCTTGGTTGTTTTGTTGCAGATGTTTCATTACCTAAACTAGGTAATATCAATGCTAATCATTGCTAGCTAAATACTATACTCCAGGACCTGCAGTCCTGAGTAGGAAACAATCAGACAAGAGAGGCAGGAGCCCTAAGTGGCTTAACAGAGCAAGAAACAGAAAGGACCCACCTTAATGGATCAAGCATTAAAAATAACAAGGGGAAGTTTATGCCCTCAAGATTTGCAAGATTCCGTCAATGTAGCTTTACAATAAAGTAGATTAGCCTATTTAGTATTTAGTCATGTTTCCTCCTTGATTTACGTAGGAGAGCTGACAAAAAGTAATACAAGACTTAATGATACATGACTTCCTAGATTAAGGCCTACCCAATGAATTCCCTACTTATGCAACTCTAGTTATTCTGGTAATTGAGTGGATTTAAGAACCTTTTCTGTAAGTAATGATGGATGGATGGATGGATATACATTCATAAACACACACACACACACACACACACACACACAGATACACACACAAAATCAACTGACATTTACCCATTAAGGAACATTTCAACATTTCCATTTAAATAAGATACCAACTATGAGAGAGAATTGGTAAGAAGACATACAAAGCCCTGAACAGGAAATACCCCAAAAGATAGAGCTAAAATGTACATCAATGAATGGTAACTTGGAACAAATTTCACCCATTAAAAAAAAGAGTCCTCTACTGCATGATAACATATTCAAATCAGGTTTTGAACCCAATTGCAATATCACTTACATGAGGAGTTGATTTAAGTGATATCAGTGAATAAAAATAAATGATTTAAAAAAATGAAAAGAAAATCAGTTTTTAAAATTTAAATTGGATTTTTTATTATTTTTATCAAATTTATTTTAATAAATGTTTTTGGAATAAAAAGCTATCTAAAATAGTTTTCTATTTAAGATACATAATAATTTTAGTTTATTCAGAATGAAATTGAGCTTCGTTATGTAGCATGAAGCTATATATTCTGCAATATTGGGACTATCAGTGATGACAGTTGCTCTTTAAAAATTATGATTTAAATCTAGTTGATTTAAATCAAGCCTTTTTACTAGTGATTTAAATCAAGATTTAAATCAAGATTTAAATCGACTTGATTTAAAACAAATCCACCCTGGGTGATATAAAGGCAGTGAGAAATGTTTGCACACAGAGATCTTTATTTTACGTTAATCAAATCAGTTCTAGAAATCTTTCTCTTTCTAAGAATACAGCAGTGGCCATATGCGGAGTCACAGTCCTGATCCATCTGTCCGAAACGGTTTTGCAGCAACTTTGCAGTGTTCCATCCAGCAGTTTTTCTTGCAGTACCTAGAAATTCTACGAGTGGGATCTGGGATCTTCTACATGCAAGGCATTTAGCCTACTACTTAGCTATAGCTTGGCTGTATGATCTTAAACTACCAAGCTCTCGCATGAGGTCACAGCAAAAGAACAGTGCAACCTACCTACCTTGCCTCTCAGATAGGTCAGATGAAAAAGATCCTATTAGATTTGGAGTCAAATCTATGGTGTAAGTCTAGGGTAACAGCAGTGGTGGGTTTCAAAATTTTTTAGAACCTCTTCTGGAGGTGTGGCCTGCTTTGTAGGAGTGGCTTGCCAGCCATATGACTGGGTTGGAGTGGCTTGCCAGCCATGTGATCGGGTGGGAGTGCACGACTTGTAAAATGTGGTGAAACTCACTTAAAAACACTCTTGCTTAGCAACCAGAATGTTGGCTCAGAAATTCTGACATTTGAAGCACGCACGTCTTAAAGCCATCAAGTTACAAGACCATTGCACCCTTAACCCTTTAGAAAAAAAACCCAGGGGTGTTCAAACCTGACAGCTTTAAGACTTGTGGACTTCAACTCCCAGAATTCCTCCTCCAATCATGTTGGCTCAGGAACTCAGGCCTTGAAGTGTGTAAGTCTTAAAGGTGTCAAGTTACAAGACCCTTGCACTCCTTACACTTTAGAAAAAACAGCAGGGGTGTTCAAATTTGACAGCTTTAAGACTTGTGGACTTCAACTCCCAGAATTCCGCCTCTCGCTCTTCATCTTGATGATGTGCGGATGGGTGGGGGAAGGGAGCTGGAACCGGTTCTAAATGGCACTGTAGATTTGTGGAACCTCTTCTATAGAAGAGGTTAGAACTGGCAGGAACCCACCCCTGGGTGACGGCCTTTAAATTTTTTTTTTAAAGAGCATATTCAGCTGAGTGTCTCAGGATGAAGACTATGCTCAAAACTGAGCACAGTCTAGAAAAAAGAAGAAATAGATGGGGCAAGAGGAGAAAATAAGTTATACATTAATGTTTCTTAAATAAATACATGAATTAATAACAAAATGCTCCTAATGTCTCTGGCAGGTGCAACTCAATGCTTTCATCAAATCTCAGTGGTGAAATTCAGCTGGTTCTATCTGGTTTGGGCAAACCAGTAGCGCTGGTAGTGGGAAGCTCCGCCCACCCACCCAGACATCATCACATCCTGTTTTTGATGCTCTTTGCATGCGCGAAAGGACCTTTGCATGCATGGAAGTGGCACGTGGGTTCACATTTGCGAACTGGTAGTGAAAGTAAGTTGATTTCATTCCTGGGAAATCTTTAAGAAGCGCATGAAAACCTTAGCAGGCAGAATAGTTCCTTTCCATATTACTAGCAAAGAAAAGTTATTTTTTCCTTAAAATTAATGATAATCTATCATGAGCAAGTTCTATGTATTCACTTGCATTCAACTCCTTTGTAATTAGGCAAAGATGAGAAGAGTGCAAAAAGTAAATAGCAGATAAAACCCCAAATCTTTATAAAGAACTTTTTTTAAAAAAAAAATCCCATATGTATAAATTTTAAATGCATATCATCCCAGATATTTTCATTTAATGAATTTTAAGACTCACTCTATTGGGGAGATGGGCAGTATATACAGGTGAAACTCGAAAAATTAGAATATGGTGCACCTGCAAAGTGTTCCTGAGCCTTTAAATGGTCTCTCAGTCTGGTTCAGTAGGAATCACAATCATGGGAAAGACTGCTGACCTGACAGTTGTGCAGAAAACCATCATTGACACTCTCCATAAGGAGGGAAAGCCTCAAAAGGTAATTGCAAAAGAACTTGGATGTTCCCAAATGTGGTTTGCTGTATCAAGGCACATTTAATAGAAATTTATGTGGAAGGGAAAAGTGTGGAAGAAAAAGGTGCACAGGCAGCAGGGATGACCGCAGCCTGGAGAGGATTGTCAGGAAAAGGCCATTCAAAAGTGTTGAGGACTTTCACAAGGAGTGGACTGAGGCTGGAGTCAATGCATCAAGAGCCACCACACTCAGACGGATCCTGGACATGGGCTTCAAATGTCGTATTCCTCTTGTCAAGCCACCCCTGAACAACAAACAACATCAGAAGCGTCTTACCTGGGCTAAAGAAAAACAGACCTGGTCTGTTGTTCAGTGGTCCAAAGTCCTCTTTTCTGATGAGAGCAACTTTTGCATCTCATTTGGAAACCAAGGACCCAGAGTATGGAGGAAGACTGGAGAGGCACACACTGCAAGATGCTTGAAGTCCAGTGTGAAGTTTCCACAGTCTGTGTTGATTTGGGGAGCTTCATTAAGTCCAGGGTCAATGCAGCCGTCTACCAGGAGATTTTGGAGCACTTCATGCTTCCTTCTGCAGACAAGATTTATGGGGATGCTGATATCATTTTCCAGCAGGACTTGGCACCTGCCCACACTGCCAATACCTGGTTCAATGACCGTGGGATTACTGTGCTTGATTGGCCAGTGAACTCGCCTGACCTGAACCCCATAGAGAATCTATGGGCCATTGCCAAGAGAAAGATGAGAGACATGAGACCGAACAATGCATAAGAGCTGAAGGCCGTTATTGAAACACCTCAGCAGTGCCACAGGCTGATAGCTTCCATGCCATGCCGCATTGAGGCAGTAATTGCTGCAAAAGGGGCCCAAACCAAGTACTGAGTACATATGCATGCTTATACTTTTCAGGGGTCCAATATTGTTCTATGTACAATCCTTGTTTTATTGATTGCATGTAATATTCTAATTTTTTGAGATTGTGGATTTGGGGTTTTCATGAGTTGTAAGCCATAATCATCACAATTATGACAAATCACGGCTTGAACTATCTTGCTTTGCATGTAATGAGTTTATCTCATATATTAGTTTCACCTTTTAAGTTGCATTACTGAAATAAATGAACTTTTTGCATGATATTCTAATTTTTCAAGTTTCACTTGTAGATTTAATAAATATATAAACAACCCCCCATGAAACAAAGAAATCTCAGGAAAAAGCTATAGTGGTTTAACCACCATTGGAGCACTGGATTCAATCCAGCCATGGGTGAGTGTCATAACAGTTCCTGCCAAAGACCTGATGATCACTTTCAAATACCCTATTTAGAATGACATACTTTCACTCTTAATTCCAGTGTATTAGTGAACACATGCAAAGAGATTAAATTGGAATGAATTCATTGGGGTATTTCATGTAATCCGTGAATGTATTGCAAAAGGGGCTCACTTACATGATAGCAGGTATTAATGAATGTAATTAAGATGCCTTTAGGGAGGAGCCATTCAACAACTTTTTTCTCTCAGTCTCTACTGTTTATTCTATGACAAATAAATCTATCAGCCCAGAAAGAGGAGTAAAGTATAGATCTAATTTTTGATTGTGGGAAACAGGATGATTCAGGGAAAACAGGTAAGACAACTGTAGATTTTTAAAAGAGAATTGGTCAGTTTTAATAGTTGTTCATCTTCCGTCAGGCAGAAAGTCCTGCAAAAGGTAAGGAGTAAACCGATCTTTATGTCACAAGGTGCATTCCTACATATAATATGTTGTTAACAGTTAAGCCATTTTAAACAAATCTACCAATGAACTAGTTTAGTTCAGAGAGACAAATTTAAAATGAATAGTAGATTAGCTAGAGATGCCAATTCCTCTTCCATGGATAATGATTTTGATCAATTTTTCTCAACTTGGTAACTTTAAGATGTGTGGACTTCAACTTCTAGAATTCCTTAGCCATGCCTACTGGTTGGGGAATTGAAGTCCACACATCTTTAAATTGCCAGGATTGAAAATCACCGATTTAGAATATATTCAGTATATCGAATTGAGCTGTGGAGACTTCCTTAAAAGATCCCAATGTATATTTCATTCCATAAAACCTTTGCTTGATTTAACAAGCTGGATATATAGAGACAGAACTTTTGAAACGATCAAGCAAAGTATGATTGTAACAACTACTGTATGCATCTTATTATATACTGCACTTTATAAACACCAAACAGATTTTTAAAAACTAAAAAAAGTAATAATTGAATAATGATATAATGTAATGATATACTCTGTATATCTTTAAGTAGAAGGGCATATCCTCTGACAGCCAGTTTGATGTAGTTGTTAAGGTACTGGTATCGAAACAAGGAAACTATGAATTTTAGTCCCAGTTTGGGAATGAAAACTGGTTGGATGACTTTGGACCCAAAGTCACCCAACGTATCTCCCCCCCTCAGCCCAATTCAGCTCACCAACCAGGTTTGTTGTGGTGGTGAAAAAGAGGAAGAACGAGTATTAGGTCTGTTCACCACCTTGAGTTACTTATAAACAGTAATAAAAGTGGGATAAAAATCTAAGAAAAAAGAAAGAAAAATACAATGTTATATTTTGGAAATCCTTTTGCTCTAAGATTACTGAAATGAGCAAGACATGGAAATATTTTGGATTGCTGTCTACTTCAGGGACCAAGATTCATGATGGAAGAAAGGGTAATATAAAATTCGTGAAGCCGGTGAATACATTTTCTTTATTTTAAAAATTATGTGAATCTAATTCAATGGTCAAACCACAAAATATCAGAAAATTGTACCACCTATTGTCAACTGCAAACTGAGAAGCTTCAGGAGCTGCATCTCAAGGGCCTTATGGCTCTTACCCCATACTACACACTAGATAATTTATTAGACTCATCTTACACATACTGACACACACAAACACACACGCACACAAACACACTTAAGAAACCATAGATAAGGCTATTATGTCAAAATTGAGAAGGGGAGAAATGCAGAGAAAAGTGGAACATAAGTTTCTAATTGCTATGTAAAAAAAACCAACAACCCTAAAAGAAGCTTCATTCTTTTCTGGAGGGTTTGAGAAAAAAATCCTATTGAATCCACTGAGTTGTTTCAAAATAAGTACGCAGAATATTGAGGCTAAAGAAACTGTAAAGAAATGAAGTATTATAAAAGACTTTTTAATGAAGAATAATTAGTATTCTCATTTGTAGCATCCAGAAAAAGGGGGGGGGGAATCAGAGAAAAAGATCCCATCATTAATTTGGCCTATCATGAACAAAAGGAACACAATGTAATATGGCAATTATTTTCAGCTAATGTAATGTGATTGAAATGCTGCATACAACATTCTGTCATTGTCTCTTTAAATGAATGGTAGTATAAGAGTAAGACAAGCTTTGATAATGTCTGTGAAGGTTTTTTTCAAATGAATCTATAGCTATAAATTAGAATCTTGCCTTCTATCTATTTATTCAAGAATCTGAGTAGTGTACAGCATACTTAAAAGTAAGAAATACTTACTTTTGCCTGCCTTGAAAGAATTAAACTGTTTTTAAAAAGCTGCCTTGCACATATTTCATTTACTGCAGCAAACATTTTCATATGCAATTGCCTAACTACGCAGACAAATTTATCATAGTTTTGTAAAATGAAGGAATGCACAGAATTAATTACAGCATTTTCAGAAGGTACAGAATGGAAAGGAGTCGTATGGAGAGAAATGGTGCATTGGAAGAAACATACAGAAACATGGGTCCAACATAACAAGACACACTATCCTTCCATTTTTAATTTGGCCTTTCAAACTGCATAAACTACATTAAGAGTGAGAGTAACTGGCCGAGTTTGGTAAGAAACTGAGTCTGTACTCTGACTGAACACCCTTGAGAGGAGGTCTATTGCATTGATGGCTAACCCTTTCCAAAGCGTGTGCCCAAGGCATGTGTACACACGGCCAAATGCACATGCGCCCAAACATCCAAAATGCAATAGGCGTGTGTCCCCCTGCATGCCCCATGCCCCCCCATGAACATGTGCACAGCCACCCTGCGTGCACCCAGCCCCTTGTGTATGGGCAGCAAAGACCCGAAGACCAACTGGCATGCGCATGCACAGCATGGCTGAACTAGCCGAGGTGGCGCAGTGGTTAAATGCAGCACTGCAGGCTACTTCAGCTGACTGCAGTTCTGCAGTTCGGCTGTTCAAATCTCACCGGCTCAAGGTTGATTCAGTCTTCCATCCTTCCGAGGTGGGTAAAATGAGGACCCGGATTGTTGTTGGGGGCAATATGCTGATTCTGTAAACCGCTTAGAGAGGGCTGAAAGCCCTATGAAGCGGTATATAAGTCTAACTGCTATTGCTATTGCTATTGCTATAGGGCAATGGCTTGAATGCCATCAGAGAGGGCTCTATTGAATACAATGGAGGTTTTCTTCCACTTAGATCTACATCAGGGTTGTCAAATTCCCGGCCCACGAGCCAGATGGTCATGACTGTCCACGCCCATGTCCGATTTAGCGACGGAGGAAAAAGTCCTGATACGTCATGTGACATCACCATGATGCTGCAAGTTTGACACCCTGATCTACATAAACCTGCAGTCAACGTATTGGGGGAAAAAATAACCAGGCAGATAGGAAAATTCAAAAACAAAACAGCCTGACTGAAGGAGTTGTAAGGAAAATTTAGTATGTGATAATATCTGAGAATGAAAAAAAAAGAACAGCAATGTTCACTGGGGACAAAATGAGTCATCTTGAAATTGGCAATATATAAAGTCTTTTCATTATTCACTGTCCTTTTGTTATTCCAGAGCATCCAATGTCCTGCCATCTTTATAATCTTAAAGACAGACCCACAGATTGACATATGGGATTTACTGTATGTAGACATATAATTGGATTGCAGTTTTTATAAGCCAGCATGTTTTCGATGTGAAGGCATTCTATATGTGGCACTGACCATTTTCACTACATAACTTCCCTGGCTAACAAGAGCTCAGCATTCAAGCGCACCACCAAATAGTTCCCATGCAATTGTAGCCTCATATGAATCATGCTTTGTTCACCTCATCTTTCCTTTGCTGTCAATCAAAGTATCACAGCAGGTTCAGTTTCTCAGCCATTCAGCATGGCTTTCTAGCTGAAATTACAAATCCATTCACCATAAAATACAAAACCGGTCTCCCTTTTGATTCATGTTACACTCTGACGTTTCCTTTTTCAAAAAAACAGGATGACCCTTGGTGTAATTATTTGTTCATTTGTTGCATTATTATTTTGAAAGAGAAAACACTGTCTGCTCCAGGGAATAAATAGGGCAGGTTTTTTCATGCCTTTGGGGAAAGCAGCCAATCTCCTTCATGCATTTGCTATGAAGTGGATTCTTTTCCTAATATTCTCCCACTGGAAACATCTAAAGCACCATCTGGTCTGCCTGTCTGGGATTAATTTAAGGTGATGCAGCCTGAGGATGTAGAAAAGGCATTTTTAGTGGGAAAGGGGAAGAATACCATCTCTTGTATACTTGATTATAATTAGTCAAGAATGATAAATTGAAAAGAGCACGTGAATGGTTCTTCTGAAAAAGCAGTTGTGTGGCCATTTGCTGGGACAAAAAAAAGTGATTTCTACCATGAAGCTTTAATTACAATAGTCAAACTATCAGTATTCCTCTGAGATCAAAACTGGAGATAGCACAGTCAATTTCGGATGAAATGAAATGTTTACATTCATTTTAATTCAGGTTCATGAAACAGCCTTTATCAGCCTGATGGGTTCCTTTGTTAGAAAAGAAACAGGAAAGGAACAGCCCTACATTTGCCCCTTAAATCTTCAGCCTAGTGATTTGCTAGATCAGGTTTGTTAATTGGGTTGGAGCATTAGGGTGATATGATCGTTGTTAGTGGTGGAAAAAAGACCCCAAATTCAAACAATTTCAAACTAAAAATGCACCATTCTGAATATGATACAGTTGTTTTAATTGTGAAAGAAACACCTTAACATTTTGGGGAGTGTTTTGAGCTCAATTCAGTTCTGTTTCAAAGGAGAGGCATACCGCTTTTAGTTCAAAACACAAATAGTTAAAAAGCCTCTCTTGCACTTAAAACAATTGTATCAAAGTTCAAAATGACATTAACGCAACACACATTACACAGTAAAATAGTAGTAGTAATTTACTACTATTTCACAGTAAAATATATTGTACGTGCTTAGTATCTATTCCTACGTACATTTTCAAGATGTAACTTGTGGGGTTTCCTGTATATATTCGGGGAATGCATATTCCATGCTTAGGGAACATCATATATATAACTATTGGAAAAAAATCATCCAGGGAGTTTGGTTAAATCATCACCAGAAAACAAGTAATCTTCTATTTCTCTGTCCTCTGAATTTTAGTGAAAGCTATGGAGGAGTGAAACTATCATTTGGGGTGAGCAATTGGCCGAATTAAACTGATTACAAGAAATCATCAATTGACTGGATGGAATTCCTCAGATATGAGTTGCTATGTGTTATTCATTGAGGTTCAAACTCTCTACCGGGAACTCATGGATCTTTGCACTTGGAAAACTATAAATAGTATTTAAAAGTTCCCAGAGCAGAAAGACGCAGAGGTTACATTACGTCATGCTTCTCTGTATGGTGTTTATCATGATTTCTACCAGTCTTCTTGCAAGTGGATGAGAGATACCAATAAGATTATTTGTATCAATAAGGGAAACCTGAGCACATGGTGCCTTATAGTAACTCAAATTTCAGTGAAAATATTACAGAATTTTACCCATTCTGTAAAAAAAATAAAGGGGGGAGGGTAAAAACCTCTAAAAAGAGGCATGATATAGTGAAATATTTTCTCTCTGTATTCTGAGAGCTTAAAGGAAGTGTACTACACATATATACTATTCTAATAGATAATTGGCTGAGAAAAGATCAATAAACTGAGCCCTGACAGGAAAACCTCACGCAACTAGGCTGTGAAGCTTCAAGGTGAGCAGATACTCTCTCTGCTTCTCTATAAATAACATTATAAATAAAATGTCTCTTGTTATGTGCTTGCATTTTTTTTATTTCTGAAAAGTGGGTTCTTCTCAAGTATAGTCTAAGTCTATGAAGTGTTACAGACCTAGATGAGCTGATCCCCTGGCATTTTCAGACACTCAGAATGACAAAAGTAGTGTTGCAAGGTTGTGTTGCAAGCTTTGCCCCTTTGGAATATGTGCAATATCACAATGCAAAAAAGGTGTGTGTGTGTGTATCTGTGTGTGTGTGTGAAAGTTTGCATCACAACATTACAATTCTGTTATTGTCAATCTAATTCTACTGGCCTACCATCAGTGGACACCATTGGTGATGTCCACCACCAGTGGACATAACCATTAATTTCAAGTGATCAAAGATCTAGAAGAAAACAAAACAGTTGTAAGCAATGCTTGTTGTGATGGTGGGGTGAATACCTTTTTTATTTGCATCACATGATGCATAAAAGAAAATATTTTGAAAAGATTTGTTTCAGAGATTACATCCAAACGGTCTAGGTTTTCTCTCCCTAAGCAAAGTTTATTTTGGGGGGGGGGGGGGAATCTGAGGTCATAGCTGAAATGCTCTACATTTTGCAACACCTGAAGTCAGCTTTTGGTTATGTAAACACAATATCTCTATTGTTTTTCAACTTCTAAAAGCTTTTTCTATCAATCATAGATTTTATAATTGCATTGTTTTTAAAAATGGAAAATTTCAATCCATGTTTGCTAGCAGTAGACTTCTGTTATTTCTCTTCTCCATTTTCATCTTTGGCAAAAAAAAATCCCTATGGTGGCGTCTTTTACTGCATCTGTTTTTTTCAGTAAAAAAAACCTTGATATTGTTTTTGCATAAATTTAGAAATCTATTTGGGGATGGCTGAATCATACCACAAGCTCTCCAAATGCAGTGTTCACTCTTCTGCTTACAAGGCATGTCAAACATTTACTTAAATGAAAAAGAGCAACTTAAGGATACCTTTAGGGTAAGCATTAAAGATGCTTCCTGCTCATGGTAATTCTATTGGCCCTAATTATAAGTCAAACCGGCTCCCATCTATCTCATCTTATCACTAGAGAAAGATGAATATCGTAAACCCAGAATTGTCATAAACATATACCCATCCATGCAGACACAGGTGACAAACTTATTCTTCTCTTGAATCCATTTGCCTGATTGTCACTTCTGCTTATTTGAAAAACCAGAGTACTGAACTACTTTCCCCAGCTAATGGTTAATTTCTAACATACACAGGAACTTGTGAGTCATCCGAGCTCCGTCTCTATTTGTTAAACAAGCCTGGGCATGCCTTTTTGTGTAAAAATAAAATATTGTCCTGCACTGGGCCCAAAAGCAAAGCCATCCCAAATACAGTACGATACCAAATGTTATTATCATTACTATCATAGTATATAGCATTGCACTTTTAACAACATACTTTTCAGAAACTTGTATTCAACACATGTATTATGATCTTTGTACTCCTCTCAACCACTTATCTTATGCAAGAAGGAAATGGTAATATCTTAGCTATTGTTAATTTAATCTGGCTACTACTTTTTATGATCACAGGACTATAGTTACTAAATTGGAAAACGTCAGATAAACCAGATTTTTTTTGCTAGCATTGAAAGGGAGACATTGATGTGCATTATCACTAACTTTTCTAATATTTTTTAAGCACCAGCAATCTGTCAGGCACTTTTGAAAAGGAGGTTAGTAGCAGACTTCCCATCCCTTAGTTTGACTGAAATAGATTTTCTAAAAGTCACTTCCCATTGCAAAAGCCCAAAACAGATCCCATTAACTTTTTGAGAATGGCCAGAGTGCCTTGGAGAATTTGAAATCCTGTCTAGATTACAATCTTGGAAATGATAGGAATCTAGTTAGGGTTTTGCAATAATTACATCCATTCAAATCATAATTCTGCTCTAAATATATAGAAATATGGTCTGCCAATGTTGTATGTTAATATTGCATGAGACAAGTTTCTGAACATGTACAGTGTAATCTGAGATGTCAACAAAGGAAAAGCTGATACAAGAATTCTCTGATTTTTATTAGCACTGTAGAACCTCGGTGACACAATCCAACATATTTAGGAAAATATAGCATCTTAATATATTATAAGCCGCACATTTATTTTCAGTTCTTTGATCTGATTTTCAATCAGTTTCATATAAGAAGCAACCCATGATATCTCTTGCACCTTATTTAGGCAAATGATTTAATCCTTTGCTATCATATATCAATAATGGATGTCATTTTTTTATTTCAATAGGATATATATTAGTATAAAACCATGATGAAGTAATGGATCAACAAAAACTAGTGATATAAAGCAGAATCAGTGGAAGAAATAAAGCTGGTATGAGAACCACAAGAAATGGTTAAATAATGATTTCAAGTATTTTTAGTTAAATTAATGTTGCTATTAAGGAAACAACAAATAATTTTCTAGTAGAAAAAGCCCTCATAATATAAATAAATAAAATATTAATAAATGCACTCAGTCTCCTATGGCAGCAGTAAGAATTGTACCTTTCTTTCCCTCTCAAATGGGCAGCAATTGCAAATATATACAAAATGACTCAAGTTTATAATGCAACATGGATTGTTCCTATGTAAAAGCAAAATATGATTAGATAATTTGTACCCTATGACTATCATTAATGTATTGTATCTTATGATTCTTGATGAATATATCTTGTCCTTTTATGTACACTGAGAGCATATGCATCAAAGACAAATTCCTTGTGTGTCCAATCACACTTGGCCAATAAAGAATTATATTTCTATTTTATAACAATACCCTTGCTCACTTTGAGATCTAGACAGACAGATCCTAAGCCACTCATGAATTCTGCTTCTTTGATAGAAATAATTCTTCAAGAGAATTTTTAAAAAAATTTCTCGAGTGGTGACATGTTTTCTCTGCAGTGAGAAAGGAGAAACAGGGGGATAAAACAGAGGTTCACTGCAAAGAGATTATGTTATCCTTAATATCTGTGCTTAGTATGAATTCTCTTCCAGATTAAAAATAAGATTAAGACACATACTGGAGATTGAGGAATTCCCTGAGGGTGGGAAAAGTTCCAGCACAACTTCAAAAGCTTAGAAGATAAACCTTTGGTCATAGTACCGACTTAGATTGGATCATGCAACATTATCCTGGGACACATATATTTGCCTTCATTTGTGATTAATTGAACAATACGTTAATTTGAATTGTAATTCTTGAGGGTTACTTCATATATTGTATTAATCCTATATTGGTTGTGTGGTGAAATGTGGGAAATAACATTTTAACAGTATTTAATTATTTTTCTCAAATCAGTTTTTGCATTTCAGTTATTTAAACAGATTATAAATCATCAGCATTGTAATTGCCTTATAGGACATATAGGAAATGGGGGGGGGGGAGTTTGCCATGGAGTGTTTTATTACACTCCAATGAACAGTTTGGTGCTAAAACAAGTAGATAACGTTCTTATTTTTTTAAAAAAATAAATGATTTCCTGGTTTCCATATTAATGTATGGATTTGGTGTTACATGCTTATTATTTGGCAGCATTGTTTGTTTGCTTTTTTAAAAAACACTTTGATTGGAACTCAGATATATATAAAAAAGGATGGGATATACTTGATTAAATTATATACACTTTAATCAAGTATATCCCATCCTTTTTTACATTTTACATTTTCAAACTTACTATCTCTGTTTAGAAGATTTAGAGATTTAGAGTTTCTAAAGGCTGCTATTTTTCTTACTCTTTTTCAGTATGGTTCAGTAACCCTATTCATGCAGCTGCCCCATGAATTAAAGAGATTATCAAAGTTATGACGTAAATGAGGAACATAGGTTGCTTCTGTTCATAGTTAGTATGTTGGTAAACATCCAAAACACAATAAGGTATGAGGTAGGATATGTCACAACAAGATGCAACATGTGGCTGATAATTGGATGTGCTTATTGATATAATACTTGCAAGCATTTTAATTAGACCATTGATTCTCTTATATAGTATTCCTTTTGGGGATACAGTATTCCCATTGGACTATACCACCTTGTGTTTTATCAATCTGAATAAGACTCTAATACATATCAATCTGAATAAAATTTGGCTACATATCAATATTTACATTAAATATGTTAGATATTAAATGGGAAAATGAAATTGTTGCTTTGATTTTGTGAAATGGTTTAGGCTTTATGCATGTCTGATGGCTCTTATAGTTCCATCTTGAGTTGCTTAATGGCAACATCGCCTCTTCAATATATATGTAAATTAACTTCTGTCCCACAAAAAAGTTACACTTACCTCAGGGCAGGTCAATGTCTTTATAATACACACGAAACCAAATTCAAAGTAGGTCTCTGATCCCTTCTTGCCCCATCCAAATACAATTCATTATAGAAAGTGTGTATTGTATGTGTATGTATATATAAATAAATAATTGTTGCAGTGTGTTCATCTGGCAATGCAAATTCCAGTAACATTATCAATTTTGGGCAACAGTATGCTATAGGAGGACTCTTATTTTTTCCCCTGCAGAGTTGTTCTTAAACATCCAGCCAAGGTTTCACTGAGTCATGTTTTATGTTGCTTTTGACTTTTTCAAAATGGCTGTTCCAACAACTTTATGGAATAGAAATGACCTTTTCCAGATAATTCCTGGGTTGATCCTAGCCTATTTTATCTTTTCAGATTGCCTTGTAATCTCCATTAAATGCATCCTTATAGGAAAAACCTTTTTGCTGATAACGTCTGGGCAAATTCACAGGATATAGCCTTTGAGACACTAATGAATGATTTCATAGTTTATTTAGCTTTTGACGTCTTTTGATAAAAGCATTTATTAAGCCACATTCTTATTGGAGATTAAATGGTCATAGTATTCACATAGTCCTGTCTTTATCCTTCAGTAAGAATAAAGGATTTATAAATTGTGCTGAATGTGTTCCCCTACACAGTATAAACAACAACATATATAAGCACCCTTCCTTTTTCTTTATAGAACTGTGAATCTCACTGAAAGAATACAAATGTTATTCAGGCCAAGCTGCAGGATAATTAAAACTGAAGGATTCTAGTGCAGGAAACAGTGCCATTTTCTTTTGTCTTAGTGGTCTGACTTAAACTATGATTTTGGGCACCATGCTAGAGCTGTTCGGAAAAACAATGTTCAGGAAGCTTGAATAAATACTCAACTGAAAGACTGGATTTATTTTCCAGGAGACTTGCATGGCTAACCACATCTTTTTACATACTCCAGATCTCTAAGGAGTAAATATGGAACCACAGCCATCCCAGTGAAAACTTGCAAGCAAATTATATCCAAACTCTGAAAATCAATAGACAGTTATGGCCAATTGGTATTATAAGAATGTGTATCTAAGCAGCAATGTAGAATAAAAAGAGCTCTTTGATTTATCTGCAATTATCTTTTGTAAACTACAGCATTCTCACTACAATTTAGTTAATATTCAGCTTGCTGTGAATGCCTAAAGTATGTTAATCTTTCCTCATGTATCATCTAAATAGGTTGAATTCTAATATCACAATCCAGTCAATGGGATTTTGGGAAATTATGTCAGTTATACTTCACACATCTGGGGAATACTACATTGGAGAAAATATAAGTAGGCCTTTTGAATAAAAAGAATCAAGTGGTGAAACATCACATGAAATGGGTTTAAACCTTAACAGTTTGGGCAAGTAAGACTTGGCAAAGTGGTCTCATATTCCTCTAATCAAAAATGAAAAGTATTACTAGCCACAAATCTATTGCTAACATCAACATTTTTTTTAAAAAAAGATATACATGACACTTCTGTAAAAAATAATTTGAAATTATTTAAATCAGTTGGATACAATCTGAAAATTAGTTAAAAAAACCTTAACGTCATAATTCCCCTTCATTTAAAATAATTTTAATACTTTTCAAGAATATTCTGACCCTTATAAATGATGTTGGCTCAACACTGATCATATAAAAATGCTGGGAAAGGGGGCAACTGAATATAAATTTGAAGTAATTAACATATCATTAGTGAAAGAACAGAAAAGAGAACCAAGAAAAAAAGTTGTAGAAACATCCCAACTGTTTTCTACATACATATGTGCTTATTTAATGTTCCTTTTTGACAAAGTTATATTTTCCCCTCAACAGTTAACCTTTTTAAAAGATCAGTTCCATCTTGAGATGAAGTAATAATGGTCCACTGGCTGAATATAGATACAATAAGAATATCTCTTTAAAATTATACACAATATATTGGACTGCAGTACAATACTTGGAAGTTAGAACAAGAACTTAAGAGAAAACCTGTTTAAGGCTGCAACATTCTTCTACACACTAACCCAAGTTCAAGTGCTGTTGAACCAGCTGAACTCACTTTAGAGCAGGAATGAAACATATTTTGCTATCAGACAGCAACTTTTTGCATATTTAGAAGGGCTGACTTTTGACGGCCCATCAGGTACTGTGGAACTGAAAGCTTTGCAATGTTTGGCATCAGATTCTATTTCATCATCATCAACACAATAAAACTTGTACCAGTTGTCATAAAACTCACAAGATCCAAAATCACCCAGATGAGAGCTGCCATTGGATTGTGTTGACAACATGGGTAAATGTCTTTTTAGAGGCGAAAGCAATGGTCATCCCCCAGCCTCTCCCTATGCACCAGGCTGCTTCCATAAGTATCTTTCAACATTCAAATCTCTCAATGCTTTTCATTCTAAGCAGAAAAATTAACCAGTTTACAGGGGTCTCCAACTGTGGCAACTTTAAACCTGGTGGATTTCAACATCCATAATTCCCCAGACAGCTTAAAGTTGCCAAGATTGGAGACCCCTAAGTTAGTATATGAACCCTAAAAGTTGTTTCCGCAAACATTTCCATTTATTCTTTTGCTTTAATAGTAAAGGAAAGGGCTATCAAACGACTCCTCTTCAAGTTTAAAAAATAACCCCTGACATCAGTTTCAAAGACTTCCCCAAAGTGTGCAGGAGCTTTCATATCACCAGGAGAAAACATTTCCTGCTTAACCAACTCCCTTACAAACACCAGTTTCTTGCAGGGACAGAGAAGTCCAGGCAAGATGAAACAGCTGCATGGGAGGGGGGGGGGAATAAGGCGATTCCTGGGTAATGATCCCAGTCAGAAGAGAGCTACCTTGGCTGAGCCATGAGGCTCAGTAGGTGCCCTTGATCCAGGCAAGAGCCTGCAAAGATGCTGCAAGGAGATAAAATCTGTGGCAGGCAGAAGCCATGGAGAGCCATCCCCAGCCTCTACTTCACTGATTTTAACAAGTATTATTAGAGAGGTTTTCACAATCCCTTTGGGGAAAAGAAAATCCCATCTGATTGAGGGTAATTTACTCGCAGAAATAAGCAGCTAATACATCTTTTTCTCTTTAAAAAAAGGGAAGAAGGCAAGGTAGCTACAACTTGTAAAGCCCCTCGAGGATTTGTCAGATCTCCCCCCCCCCATGTCCCCCCTCCCGCCCCACCGAAGCCACATCCTCAGCCCCGGCAGCATTTACCTCAAAGCTCCTGAGACTGGAGCTCTTCGAGCGCGATTTCTTGCGGAGATAGACAGAGAAAAACCTGCGCACCGTGAACTTCTTCATGTTCGTTTCCATCGCTAGCGCAAGCCGTTCGCCCCAGATGTTAAAGCCATCCGAGGAAGGGAAGGAAGAGGGCGCGTCTTCTCCCTGAACTGGCCACGGTCCTTTGGTGAATTCATGCGGTCCCGGGGCGAGCGGAGCCCCGCCAAGAGACCCTTCGCCAGGCAAGGGAGGCGTGGGGCGATCAACTTACTGGCCGGAGCGGCTCTTTCCCCCGCCCGTGTTTACATTTCATCGCTGCATGTGAGCCCAACTCTCTTCCTCTCCGCCTTCTTCTCCACCCCCACCCCCCTCCGCTCGCCTTGGTCCTCTCAACACCCAATCGGAACCGGCTTTTTCTGCCTGCAGAAGCCGCTGGTTGTCCAGAGTCCTCTCCTCCGGGCGCTTTTGAGCCCCGCAGAGAAGCGAGGGAAGGTTAGAGGAGTCGCTTCAGGGCAATCTCCGGAGCACAAGACCGGGCTTGTCTTGGGCGTCCTTGGCGAAGCAGCCGGTCAGTTTCCTGGCTTCTTGGATCGCGCGATAGAAGGGAGCGCCCCGTTGCCGCTCTCTCCGGCTCGCTCCCAACGTGGGTTGGGAACTGCAGCGCGGCGAGAGCTATAATTATCTTGGCCTGGGAAGAGATGAGCTCTCTCACAAAGGAGATTCTCCTGGGAGATCCTCCAGGCAGGAAGTCAGGCAGGCCGCTACCACCCGGGGCTGCTTCCGAAGTCTTTTTTTCACTGCCGCTGCTCCGTCGGACGTCTCACTTTTTCAGACTTTCAATGCAGATCGGAGCCTTTCAGTCAAATGCATTAAATTATTAATTTAAGTATAGAACCCAATGTTCCCACGGACGCCTTCCTGCTGAGTTTGACTACAGTTCCTACAATCTCTAGTTTAACCCAGCCGTTGTCCGAGCTGGCTGAAAGTTGCCCCAAATGCAGTACAATAATGCACACCAGGTTGAGGAAAGCAGAAATAGGGCCAGACTTCCTATATTTTAAAAAAACACATGCACCTTTTTTTTTTTTTTTTTGCAAATGCGTAATATCATATTAGAATGTCAGTGACAAGAACTAGGCAACATTTATTTGTGTGTGTGTCTTTGGGTCAATGTTAACTCCTGTGGAGTTAACCAGTTTTAACTATTGGTGCATACCTGGACAAACCCCTGCAATCTTGGCAAGATTTCAAAAGTGATTTCTCCCTTGCTTCCTTCCTAGAGTTGAGAGGAGACTGCCCATAGTCTGGCTGGGTAGCTGGCCTCATGCCTAAGGCAGAACTCACTGGTTTTCCTGGTCTCCTGGTTTTCAGCCTGGTGCCTTAACCCTTACAGATAGTTCTTGATTTACAATGACAATTAGGGCCAGAATTTCCATTGCTAAGCAAGGCAGTTATTAAGTATGTTGCATCTGATTATACAACCTTTTTTGTTAAGCGAATCACTGTTGTTGTTGTGGGAAGTTATCATCCAGCCCTCTCCCAGAAAAATGAAATATCCTAGGAAATATTGAAAAGGCAGAATATTTCTCTGGATGTGAAAAGAAACATGTTTTAAAAGACAGAATAGTTGCCTATAGCTTTCTGCCCATCCCCAGCTAATGGGCCATTAAGATTGCCAGGCTAGCCCACTTTACATAATAAAGACTTCTCCTCACTGCAGCTGTAGGGGGAAGGGATATTACTCAACTGACCACAAGGCATCTGAGAACTCATCACAGCCTAGAGAGTAGCCCCCTGCATGGCACCATGGGAGTCTGACAACCAGTCAGAATACATTTCTTACACAGGAACAGGAAACAGAGAGGTGGGACTAAACAGGGTATAAAAAGCCTAGCAAGCCCCTTCCTCAGCCCTTCTCTTCTTCTTCACCTACATTGAAACATGTGATCACCTTTTCTGGTCAGGGCTCAAGCCATGTGGCCCTGTCCAACAATAAACCATCTTTCCAAGCAGCCTCCATATCTCCAGTGTCTTCTTCCCCACTTGGAGCTCAACCCAGAAGGACATTTCTTTCAACATTGTTAAGTGAATCACATGGTCATTAAGCAAATCTGGCTTCTCCCATTAATCTTGATTGCAGAAAGCCAATTGGAATAGTTGCAAATGGTAACCCATATGAGACGGGACAATGCAACCGTGATAAAAACATGCTGGTTGCCAAATTTTGACCACATAGCCATGGGGATGCTGTGATAATTGTAAGTGCAAGGAACCGTCATAAGTCATTGTAACTTCCAATGGTCATTAAACGATTGGTTGAAAGTCAAGAACTACCCATAAACCAAACTGGCTCTCATATATGTATGCCCCAATGATTTTAAAAATGTAAAGAAGTGCCTACGATGCTGTAATGTGGAATAAAAATGTTTGCCAACAAAGATCCCCTTTAGAAGGCCATACCTAAGAATGTGAGCGAACATCTACATAAACAGAACTGAGAAGCATATGTGATCTTAATCCAGTGGTGAATCTAAATTTTAGATTTCACAGCCCTGGATTGCTGTGCTCTTTCAAGGTATCCTCTAAAGCTGTGTCTAGTGCCAGGTTTGTGGTCCTCCCTCCCTCTCCTGTTTCCCTCCCTCTTCCTTCCTTCCTTCGGTCCTTCCTTTCTTTCACAGCACCCCCACCTGCATTTTTGGCCTAGCAGGCCTCAGGGAAGCTTCCTGAGAGTATAAATGGACCCCAAATGCTTTAAAAAAAGTTCCTACCATCGCACAGCACAGCTGATTGTCGGGACTTTTTTTTACTTTGTTAAGCATTTTTTTACTACCAGTTCAAGTGAACTGGCCCGAACCGGTAGGATTTCACCCCTGTATCATTTACATATGTTTTCATCTAGACCAGTGTTTCTCAACCTTGGCAACTTGAAGATATCTGGACTTCAACTCCCAGAATTCCCCAGCCAGCATTCGCTGGCTGGGGAATTCTGGGAATTGAAGTCCGGACATCTTCAAGTTACCAAGGTTGAGAAACACTGATCTAGACATTTCATTTGAGAGCGAGGGTCTAATAAGCTAATGGAAAGTCCTGCTGCCTCTTGAAAAATCACCTTTGGGTCCTCATGGAAACATTTCCCTTTACTTTATCTGCAGAAGAAATAATCTCTGTTGTGCTGTAGTAACTTCAGAGGAATTAATAAAGACCCCAGTTCTTTTTTCTCAAGTAATGCTTTAATTAAACATATTCTTTTAACATTTCTCGTCAATGCTTACATTTTCTTTTAAACATTGAACATTCCTGAGAGTATGACAGAGCCTTTCCTCCCTCCCTCCCTGAAACTGAATTTCTCAGATGACTTTTTATTTCTCAGTTGGGATGGGCCATCATGAGAAAAGCAGCAGCTTTTCCAGAAAAGCACAATACAGAGGTTTATAGTCTTGTAAAAATCCACTGTTATAGAATAAAGCACTATATATACATATATATATATATATATATATATATATATATATATATATATATATATATATAAATATAAATAAATATATACATACATACATACATACATACATACATACATACATACATACATACATACATACATATCCATTATAATTCCCTATCTACTGTTATCTACCGAAAGTACTGCATTTCAGTACTTTTGGCTTAGCCAACAGTGTTTTAGGTTTGCCCAGTTAGATTTTTTTTCCTCTTGAAAATGTGTCTATGATACTTGGAGAATTTGCTAGCAGACATCTTCTTGACCTTTCTCTGCCTGGCTAGTGAAAATATGTCAGGAGATGCTGGCCTCAGCTCTTAAGACAGGGATTAATGTCTCTTTGTGGAACAGTAATAATAATAATAATAAAAATTGCCACTGCCGTGCCCCTGCAGTTCAAAAGAATCCATTATTTTTCCTTATCACTACTACCGTTATTGCTAGCATCATCAGAAGTGTTCTATTATTTACATCTGGGCAATCTGCAGGGTTTTGTGCATGGAAACAAGCACGCCAGAAAAGGAGAAATGGAAATAATTGTCCATGCTGCAGATTAGACTTTGTACTCCACTTCTGGATTTCAAAGGGATGCTACCCCAAAAGGGATGGCAAAAGGAAACCAACCCATCAATAAACCAATGCTTTACTCTTACTTTACAAACTCAGAACAGAGCTATTAATTATGGCATCCAGGGAAATTAGCTCTTTCCCCAACGTTGCTTTCCTGATTTAAGTCGCATGCAGACTTACCCAGCCTAGATTGTTTGTGTGTGTCAGCATGTGGGGCACCATGCCTGCAAGCACCATTCTTCTACAATACTTCTAAGTCCATTTTAATAGGCTTTCAAGCCCAGGGGTCCACAATAATAAGCAAAGAGGGAAAGTCTGTATGAGATAAGATGGGAAAGTAAGTAATCCAGATAGCTAGGTTGTTTTGTTTGCTTTTTCAACAGATAACACAGGGTGTCTGCCATTAGCTTTTCAGATGAGCCACGTCTTGTTGAATTCACTTTCATTCTTCCAGTTTCCCATCTAATGTCTTGTTTCCTCTTTAGGGCTAAGGCATTATCTTATAGTGGCGCTGGTATTAGAGGTTACTCCATCACTGGAAAAGGACTTCGTTGCCTTTTTTATGGAAAGAACAGATTGACTCTGCAAACTAAATTTAGTAAAAAATTCTCATATGATATTTGTGCTTTTGAACAGTAGTGTTTAAATTCAAAGCATGCCTGTAGCCCACTTAAAAATTTAGAGAGAAAGACTGTCAAAAAAACCAAAACAAAATCCATGTAATCTTCTTGAAAAGCAAGGTAGAAGTGGTTTGCTACTGTCAATACATTCTTTTGGGATTCCAGTCTTACCTTAGGTTTGGTATTACTTGGTTAGTGGAAGTTTCTTTGGTCTTTTTAAGATAACAATCATTGGAGTTTGGCCATTAATAAATTCAAATAAATCAAATAATAATGATAACTTAAATAATGAGGAACCAAAGAAAATTAAAAGGAACAAATCTTAGCCTCCCCATTGGTTACAAGCCTGATTTAGATGTAGTTTGACTGCAGTATATGAGTATATCCAACTGAATTCAGTGGAAACTACAACCTTACTAGATGGCTTTAAGGCAGCCATAATCTCTCAGAAGAAGACTGTCGCTGAGCCATGATCATTTTAGGTGGCTATTTGATCTTGAAAAAAGATAGATTTGGATCTGATTAGTATTTCAGTGAGAGATCATCAGAAAATCCCCAAACTCTATGCTGATTTGTGAAAAACCCAAAAGAATGGCTATCCTTTACCAAGAGTCATCTGGAGTTAAGATCAATTTGCAAGAGCTTGTCCTTCATAAGGATTCCTTATAAATTAAGGAAATTTCTCCAGAAAACAGGAATTGGGATAAATTAGTGGAAATTGGAAGAAAGCTGCTTTGGGCAAAACACTAGGAAAAGCATCCTGATCATAAGAATTGTTTTGAGACTAGAATGATTGTCTCAATAATGTATTTAAGAGAAGGCTATTATACATTTCTGTAGAGACTTGGATCAGATGCCTTATTTGCTCACTTTGTAGACTTAATCTCCATGATATCATTAGCCTAAAAGTTCTTTTAAAGCCAATTGTTAGAAGAAAAACAGAAGACCTATCATTTTGTATACAATTGACCAGAATGGATTTGGATAGTAATAAAAGATAGCTGTCAAAATTATTTTTTATGTCTGAATCTGGCATTTGGTTGGACAGTACCCATTCCCACAATGATTCCAATAAAAATGCACAAGTGGAAAAAACCTATTATCTTAGTAATAGCCTTATCACAAAGAATAACTGGCAACTGTCAGATCAATTTACAGTGTCAAAAACTGAGATTTGGAATATATGCTAGTGACAAATTTTTCCTGCTGCAGAAGAAGATTGAAAGGAAAGCAACAAAACAGCTACTGTATGTATTAGATAATGCATTATCAGTAAAAGTCAGGACATGTTCAAACCTACGGCAATATGCAAATAATTCAGAGTCTCATCAAGTATATATTTGTGTAGTTTTAAGAGAATCACTGAACACTCCTATTTTGAGAAGTGAAGAGGCAAAAATAATATGGGGCAATCAGAGTGAAGAAACTATTGATGGATAAATATTAAACACCTGCTCCCCAGCTGCTATTTCAAAATCACTGTTTTTCTGAAGTTGCTTTACATAAACAAATGCTAGCACTAGTACTATATGTGTTTGTGCATAGCATTTATTCAGTCCCTCAGGCCATAACTGTCAGATATCAATTTCCTATTGCTGTACACTATTTTCCAAGTTTCATGGGAAACAGTATAATGTGTACAATATTACAACCACAAATGTGCAGACTGGGCAGTCTAAAAAATACGCAAATCAATGAGATGTTACTTAAGCGAAATTAAATGAAGATTTTATGTAAGCGAACTGCAAAAGTACAATTTGTATATTCCCCACAACTTTTATGTAAACCTGCAAAAGGGCAGTGGCTATGTAGCAAAACATGGATATTTTATGCTAAAATCCTGGTTCATTCCTCCAGCATCTATAAGCCTTAAAATCTATTGGCAAACTGTGACAACAGTTCTGAGCTACATTAGACAATTTGTTATAAGGTCACTTCCTTTGTTCATGTGAAGCTGTATTTGATTGGCACCTATTAGAAGTCAACCACAGGGAGCGTCTGTGCCACTAATTCTAAGACATCTGTCCTTAGCTGCAGCAATAGAGGAGCAGAGTAGAATGAGAAATAATACATTTCCCAAAATCATGCAGAAGGCAAGCTGCATACACAATCTTGCTGATCACTATAGATCAATGATTGACATCTGTCACCAACTACAATCCGCATTAAGTTTAGGTTTGAACAATATAAGCCCAGCAACTTTATTGTTGGGGGCAATAGGATGACTCAGTAAACCGCTTAGAGCGGGGCTGTAAAGTACTATGAAGCAGTATATAAGTCTAAGTGCTAATGCTATTACATTATTGTTCTGTTTGGGTGGCAAAGACACTTTAGATAGCTTGTGTCCATTGACCAGCCATTCAGCTTTGAGTTAGTCTCTAGAATCAACATATTAGAATGCTGATTCTGTTGAGTTGTCACATGGAATTGAGTTGCCTCTGACATAGGTAATATTACCATATTCTGCTTACATTCATAAAAACATTATGAATTATGACTCAATGGGTGTACAACTATTTTTTTGTGAAGGGTTGTTGGTGCTCTCTGAGTCTGGTTGTTTTCTTGCAGACCTTTCATTACCCAAACACCATTAGTGCTATCTGATGATATTACCTAGTTTGAGTAATGAAATTCTGCAAGAACCCCGAGCTACAAATAGACAATTTACTGGAACCATTTTTGGACTGAAACAGATGAATGCTGAACTAAATGAGACTTTGAACAGTATGAGAACAATTAATACACCATTCTGAAAGAGGGGATCATTTTTCTTTCTTTTGCCATGATCTGGGACAGAGGTGGGTTCCTACCAGTTTGCACCTATTCGGTAGAACCGGTTCGTCAAATCTACCGAACCGGTTAGAAGAGGTTCTACCAGTGGACCCAGAAAGCAGGCCACACCTACAGAAGAGGTTCCAAATTTTTTTGAAACCCACCACTGGTCCTTGGATATGATTATTCTACACTATCAGGCTCATATTTATAAAACTCAGTGCTTCTGTGAAAGGTAAGGATGACTACTGCATTTGTGGTGCAATCAGAACATTGCGTGTGTTGAAGTTGTTTTAACGCAAACCAAAGGTGCCTTTTAAAAAACTAGTTTACATCATATTCTTATGCATGCCAGTGCTGTGTGTGAGGTAATTTAAGGTGGTTCTGACAAGTGTTGTTGGCATCTTCATATCCGGTCACATGGGCAGCAAGCCACTCCCATCCAGTCACATGGGTGGCAAGCCACTCCCACAAAGGAGGCCACACCCACAGAGTAGGTTCGAACAATTTTTGAAACCCACCACTGATCTGGAAGGTTATTCAACCTGAAACTGTTATTTGGTTTTCAAGGGAAATTTGGGTAAACAACTGTTACTCAAAGCAGGCTGAGGACTGCTCAAATTGTACAGATTTTTATTCATGCAATAAAGAGTGCATCTAACAAGGTTCTATCTAAAGACCTGAAATACATTTAAAAGGCTCTCAAAATAGGTCTAGGCAATGCATTGATGACAAGAAATCCTCTATTTGTTCATAGCACACTGTATAGCCTTTCTCCAAATTGGTACACAATGTGAATCCCCAAAATTCGAAACCATCACAGTCTCCATGCCTGTAGGCTAAGGAAAATGCCCTAAATTGTAAGATAGGCATTTTCCCATAATATTATTTGAACACATTGCCATGTGTTGTATTTATTAATAAAAGTTGCCATTCTAAAGTCATGTCAAGAAATGTCTAGGTTACGATTACATTATCCTATTTTACAGAACTTTGTAACATCAAAATATCCCTAACATCTGCAAATCATTTTGGCCATTTAGTTTAACCTGGAAAACTTTATATTGTCATACTTTCAGTAAGTAACACAGTAAACTTTAGTAAACTTTCTTTGGGTATTTTTATTGCTTTATTATTTTTTATGGTTTTATAATTTTAGAATTGTTAGCTGCCCAGGGTCACTTGGCTGAGATGGATGACTATAGCACATGAATAAATAAATAGATTCTTAGAATGATAATAAGAGTGGCATTAATCTAGTTTAAGACAAATTATTTGACCACATTCACTAATTCGAGCAATTTAGAGAAGTAAGCTAATCTATTTTCTGACTGGAGCAAAATCAAAGAGAGGCAGAGAAATATATAGGGGCTTTGATGGAACTTTGATGGTTTGAGCCTGGAATAATGAGATGAAATCAATCATATACATAAAATGGACATTTATTGATAGAAAAACTGGAAAGTGCTATTTTTCATATTTAAAATATTTTTATACCTATTCATAATCGTTTTAAACATCCTAATTCTACTTGATGTCTGGCTAGTAATGAAAGTAGTAGTCAGTGAACTACTTTAATGAAGAACCACAAATACAGCCTTTAAGTAAATAACAAAATAACAAAGATGAAAGGATTTCATTTGTTTTACAAGGAAGTCTGGGTTTTGTGTTAAGTGATGTCATTACTGGGACAACTGAAGATCAAAGAGCAATTTTAAAATCCTATTAAATCATAGATCACTTCACAACCAAATATATTATAACAAACTAAAACGTAGACAAGTCCCAAGTTGTATATATAATGTCACCAAAGAAATATATGCCATTCTATGATGATTAGAATTTCCTTCATGATTAGATATTGCTGAATTTGCTTATGAGGAAATTAGTAGTGGGATTGTAGAACAATGAAGAATTAAAAAAAAACATTAGAATATTATGGCTGTAATAGAGAGATGCCAGCCTTGTTCCTTATCCAAGGCATGCCTCCAGCTTGGACAGACATCATTTTGTGTTCTCTGCCCAAGCGGGCACAAATGACTGCATTCCTCCAGTTGACCACAGAGAATAAAAATAGAGAGGTTCAGAGTTCACAGTCACAAGGAGATCATATGCGAAGTCTAGGAGTAGAAATAATGCTGTATGTTATATATGACTCTGTGTGTTTGTGTCTGCGCACATGCATACATGTAAAATATTTAAAATAAGTTGGTGGGTGGGAATGCTTCAAAACTTAGAGAAAATAAAGACAGTGGTTGGCAGGAGATTAGCATTTCTTTTTGATGCACACCTGGTTGTCCCAAAAGAAATTAGGAATAGTGTCACACCACTTGACATTGCTTGATAGAGAGAGATGCTGGAAGATGGCCAGGAGTCAACCAGGGAAGGGATGAAATAGCAGTAGCACTTAGACTTATATACCATTTCACAGTGCTTTACAATCCTCTCTAAGCAGTTTACAGAGTCAGCCTATTGTCACCAACAATCTGGGTCCTCATTTTACCCACCTCAGAAGGATGAATCAACCTTGATCCTGGTGTGATTCGAACTGCCAAAATACAGGCAGCCAGCAGTCAACAGAAATAGCCTGCAGCACCACATTGTAACCACTGTGCCACCATGGCTCTTCATTCCTTCATGAACCTAATATAGTTGGAAATTGTAGTGCGGCCCAATGAGGTAGGAAGAAAAAAGAGTGAGACCAAGTTATACAAGAGAAAGAGTGGAATTATACTGAAAAGAGAGGTGTAGAACAATAGAAAGAGTTAGGGAAGCTTGTAGAGCAATGTAGAGTTTGATTATAAGAAGGCAAACCTTCGTGCATGTGTAAATGAGCATTGCATCAGTAGTGCAGGACTCAGTTGACTATCACTTTCATATCATCCCAGCAATGCAAAGCAGATTGGATGTCTACATTTCCCTACAAACGTCATGACCACCATTACCCATTTGCCCTGGCTACATAAGTTCTACCTGATAGTGCCTGATACCTGCTTATCTTCAGTCACACCTGGGATTGTCTGGGGTTAACCCTAAAAACTGTGAGCCTGACACATCTGAACTAGCTTTCATACAACACTACTCCCACTAATGGCCCATTTAAACGTGTCATGTAAACAGGACCTGTGTGCTTTAGATGGTGTCCGTATATGGCAGTAGTGAGTTCAAATTTTTTTAGAACCTATTCTGTAGATGTGGCCTGTTTTGTGGGAATGGCTCGATGGTCATGCGACCAAGTGGGAGTGCTTGGTGGTCGTGTGACCGGGTGGGCATGGCCAAGTTGGAAAATGTGGTGAAATTCACTTCACAACGCTCTTGCTTAGCAACCAAAATTTTGGGCTCAATTGTGACCATAAGTTCTCTTTTCTTCTTTCCTTCCTTCCTTCCTTCCTTCCTTCCCTCCTTCTTATGTCCCTCTCCCCCACTTATTTTCTTTCTTTCCCTTCCTTCTTTCTTTCTTATCTCTCTCTCTCCAACTTTCTTTCTTTCTCTTTCTCATTCTCTCTCTCTCTCTCATACACACACATGAACACCATTTCCCTCATGTCTGCCACTGACAGCTCTCAAAGAGAAGGAAGGACTCCTGCCTTGGGAAGGGGTTGGACTAAATTACCTTCATGTTCCCTTGCATCCCTCTATGTTCTCTGTCCCATTTAGTCACAAACAGCCCCATTCACTTTAAAGTTGGTCGCAAACTCCACTCACCCTGCGTGCACCCAGGTCCCACCCAAGGAGGTGAGCTGTGGGGCGGAGGAAAGGGGAGAGTCTGTGGCTCCACATCTCTCAATCTTCTTCTCCACCTCAGTTCTACGGGCGGGATGTGCTGCTGCTGAGGTGGCACAGCGATGGTGGCGGGGCAGTTGGGGCACTGCCCACCGAGCAGCACAACCCACAGCTAGCCCAGGAGCAGTAGCCGCCACCAGCTGCCCCGCGCCGCCATCGCTCACTACCACTCAGGCTGGAGGCTGGGCGCACAGAGGGGGCATGGTGGCAGTGATGGCAGCTGAGCGGCAGCAGCGCTTTGGTGGGCACTAAGAAAAGGAAGGAATGAAGGAGGCTGCAGGTTCATTTGCCCTTGGCTATGTGATCGTTCTCTGCTGCCTGAATGAGTGAAAGAGGCACATGGAGAATGAGGCAAATGAGCCTGCAGCCTCCTTCCTTCACAGTTCACACGTTCGGGCAATTGGGGGGGGGGGGGCTTTCTCGCATGCCTTCAGAGAAAGAAAGAAGGCATGCGAGACCCTCCCACTGCCTCTCAGAGGTGGGGCGATTGGTGAGCTAGCCAATCAGTGAGCGGTGGGCGGGGAAAGCATGGTGCAGATGGGCAAGGCGAGCAAGCGGTGACCCGACAGGCAGGGCCAGCGAGCGAGGGGGAGCAGGCGGGAGGGATCATTCCGGTACTGTTCCACTGGACGAACGGGTTCTAAAAGGCACGGTAAATTTGACTAACCCCTTCTGGCATACCGGTGTGAACTGGGAGCAACCCACCCCTGGTATATGGTAGAAAAAGAAGAAATGAGAACATGGAGGAAAAAAATTAAATGGAGGCATGTGGGAAAGTGTGGAATGGACAATTGTGGACAAAAACTATTGGCTTGAAGAAGGATGTTTGGGTTTTGCAACTTGGACTCTGCCATTTCCTTATATGGGGTTTTAGTTCAAGTTAGTTTCCTCTTTACATGATTACTTTGTTTTTCTGTGAAATCGATGTGATGATCATATTATCTCAAAATTCCAAATATGCCCAAATATGCCCATTATCAGCATTTTCTTTGTAGAAAAAAGGCGCAAAAAATTTGAAACGTGCTGTAAGGTTACAGAAACTAAATCTCTGACAACAAAGACCGTAACCATATCTATATTTCAGTTTTGCTTATACGAAGTATCTAAAGCATAAAACTGTCAGCTTGACAGAGAGGCACAGCTAAATTGCACAAGAACATCTATACCAAAGTGTTCAGATATAAATCCTGGGGTTGCATGACCAAGCAGCCGTCCAGATGGCATCACACCAAAGAACAAGAACAACGCATTCACTGGCTTAAGATGTTATTCCGCCCTCTTTACAATATGTCAAGACAAGAAACAAAAGAACTGTTGTTGCCTTTGCCATTAAAAAAGTTGACAAAACCTTTGTTCTTTAAATCTACATCAGTAGGAACCCACACTGGAAAAAAGCTGCTATTATTACAGTCACAGTGTTGATCAAATGCAAAAGTTTACTGAAAGACAACTTCATTGCCATCTTGCTACAGAAACAAACTAGACAATTGGAATATATGTTCTTGTCTATGAAAATAAGAGATTTGAATGTTATGGGGTTGTTCCTTACTACCATCTACAAAGAGAGAGTAGAGTATACTGAAGTCCAGCACTGCCTACCTGACAACTAAACAAGCACTGTGTGTAAAAAGAATTAAACTACTACTCCTTCCCACAGCAACCCCATGACCGTCCACATGAATATGCATAGAGGAGAACATTGAGCTATTGTCTGAAGACTAGATTTCAAGTAGTTAAAATGTTAATCAGTGGAACAGCTTGCTTCATAAGTTGTGGGTGCTCCATTACTGGTGGTTTTTAAGAGGTTGGACAACCACGTGCCTGAAGTGGCATAGGATCTCTTGCTTGAATTGGGTTGGGGGATAGAAGACCTCAAAGGTCCCTTCTAACTCTGTTATTTTGATTTCAAGTGCTGCAACAGTGCACTCATCACTACTTAACTGAGTCCATCCACCTTGCTGATGGTCATCCTCTTCTTTCCTTGCATCTTTCCCAGCTTTACAGCCTTCTCCAAAGAGTAATGTCTCTGTCACATAATGTCTCCAAAGTAGGATACTTTAAAATTGGTCCTTTGTGCTTCAAGTAAGAACTTTGGCTTGGTAGGTTTCATGATCCATTTGTTTTTTTGGCAATCCGTGATATTCACAGAAGTCTTCTCCAACACCAAGTTCAAAAGCATCAACAATCTTGGTTCTTCAAAGTTTCCATTTTCAAAGATTCCCATATCCAAACAGTGTGTGTGTTTGAGATTTAACATTTGCAGTTTGTAAAACATGATGTGCAGTTTACTGCCTTGTGTGAACCTAATCAAGAGTTATTTATTCGATACACATGATTTAATGCAATGTGTGTTCCCATTTACCTCACAGGATGAGTCTAAAATAGAAATCAGCCAGGTAAATGGGCAATAAAAGGATAAACAAAGGATGTGCAGCAATCATATCTGAAGAGTAAGCTATAATGAAGTAGTCATGGATGCCCATGGATGTGGGACATGCCTTAAAATGGCTGCCCTTGAAAGCTGCTCTGTGATTTCAGGAAAATATGCATTTGATTTAAGGTCAGAATTATGTATGACCGAATGAATACATAATGTTTAACAAATAACACACAGCTTAATTGAGTTGAATTCTGGTCTTGCTTGGCTTTTCAAGGAACCTTCATATATGACCTGTAATCCCAAGTAGAGCAGGAAGTGAGTTCAGGGCAGCTGAAGGATTGCTTGAAATTTGTTGTTCAAGTTATATATAACTTTATAATTGTTATATTTACACAGCTAGGATAATACAGAGTGGGGTATTGATTAGGGCACTTAATTAGGGCCAGGATATTGCTAGATGTTGTGTTTCAAGTGTCAGATCAAATTTGCTCTTGGCAGCAGCAATGGCAGAGGAGAGAGGTTCCATTGGTAGCTTTGGCTGCAGCAAAATGACAACCATTTGTATGCCAGATTGAAGACAGATTAATCACCTTGGGAATTATTAATATAAACTTTACCATAGTGATTCTGAGCACTAATCATTCTAAGTAGGATGGGAAGAACTGCTGGAGATAATGGGGACAACCTGTTGGGAGGTTAGTGGGATTCATTGTGAAGTTGTTGACCACTTTGAGAACTGCTGAATTAGATAGGCTGGGTCTGATCCAGCAGGGCACTGCTTACATTATGATGCATTGGAATATTTTTCTATCTGTCTCTGAAATTTAAGACATATTTTAATGAATACCTCAAAATGGGCACTCCAGGCTCAGGATTCATTTACATGGGAAACCTTCTAGTTCCTGATTTATACTTTACACTTTACCATAGAACAGAACGGTAATAAGCAGTCCTAAGGGAATTTGCAACTGTAAAGAAAGTTTCTTATGCCCATCATCTCATCTTCTCCATGTCTGCTACTTAAATATCTAAAGTGGATATTTTTTAAGGGACACCAGAAGGTGGATTTACAAATCATCTACAAGGGTTCTTTCAAAAGACAAGCAGCACCAAATCTTATTAGCACTTGGATGAAAGGCCACCAGGAAAAATTTGGGGTGGAAAGTAACACAGAAGAAGGCAAATCTACTTGCATGCCCTTGCCAGGAAAATTACGGGGACATGTAGTCTGTCATATCCAACTAACTGAGAAATAGTATACAAAGAGGGAACAATGTTCTGGTTTGTCTTCAAGTTGTGCAAATCTTTTACATCATGCAAGGACCTCCCTCCCTGGAGAAGGCTCTAATGCTGGAAAAAAGGAAGAGCGTGACCTACATCAAGGTGGATGGACACAGTAGCAATGAGCAATGAATCATTGGAGGAACCAAAGGACCAGGGCAGAACCGTGGTGGTGCAGTGGTTAGAATGCAGTACTGCAGGCTACTTCGGTTGACAGCTGACTGCCAGCAGTCTGGCAGTTAAGACTCACCAACTCAAACTTGACTCAGCCTTAGAGTGCCTATTTCTACTCTAAATCATCACGAGTTGCTTAGTTTATGGCTTAGTGCCATGCATGAAGCCTTTGTCACTTTTCTGTCCTCTAGCTCTGTATGCTTGCAAGTACAATGGAGTTTGTTTTCTCCTTGTGTAGCTCTGAAGGTTCTACCCACTCTTGTTCCTTCATACATGTTGCTAAGTGATTGCACTGTAAGCCTTGATCTGTATACATACAATAGTTGCTTTCAATTCCTTCCCCTGACATCTTCTCTTCGCTTTCTTGAGGCTCTCGATGATTCTTTAAAAGAAAAATGGTATACAACTTTGCAATACAACAATGCAAGCCATGTGCCAATGTCAACTTTTCCAATAGGAAATAGCTTGTTATCTGCAATGTTCAATGTTTATGAAGCTATTGAGAGATTTGACCATATAAACAATAAATTTGAACACTGCAAAGACAAATAAATTAGAATAATTATAGGACTCACAGAATTTCATTTCATTTCCTGTACTTCCATCTATATGTATAGCAAATATTGATACAGATACACACATTATTCCAAGTAGTACTCAAGCACTTATATAATCTTTATGGTTATGATTCATTAAGGTAATTACAGGTCACTTTTGCTACTTTACTCTGCTTTAAGGGTGTGTTTGCCTTCTGCCTACTTTTTTTTTAATTAACCTGATACAGAGGAAATATTAAAGGATAGATCTTCATGTACTACTTGCTGATTTTAAGGGACAAGGTCATGGTGCCACTTCTATTTTAACCCTAGCCTGGAGATAGCCTAGAGCTGTCTTTCATTGTTCCAGTTTGAAAGTGGTGTTTTCTTCCTTTTGACACAAAATTTCCCATGTGAACAATGCCAAGTGCCTCCGGGGCAAGTGTGGAGATGATGCAGCCAAGGATAACAATTTGTTCAGTTCAGGCTACAAGTATTCAACCACATCAAAAGGCCTATGTTTGTCTTTATAATTTATTTATGCATAAATAAAGTCCTTTTATGGAAATTTTTCCAGGGCAATTAAGCTTTGTGTGGCATTTAAAAAGAGAAATATTACAATGATATATGATCAAAATCTGCTAGCACAATTACTACATTCACAGATAAGTGTTACTCTACGTGTTATTTCTTTCATGAATCTGAATAAGTGTCTGACATTTGTGCTTCTGATATATGCATCATGATAAATCCTGACAGAGTAAAGCATTGTTTTTATCTCTTGGTTGGAATCTGTAACACCACAGGTTTTCGACTTTTCCTTTTCCGATTCATGGGTCCTGTTATGAGAATTTTAAATTTCGATTTGTTTGCTCTCACGGGAAATAACTGTGAACTGGAAATGGAGAGACAACTGTGACAAAGATATAGACCCAATGGCAATGTACAGAAAAAAGATACTAATATCAGGTGAGAAAAGGGAGGGTTACCAAGACAGAATCACAGAGTAGGAATAACTGTTTAAGCTACTGAGTCCAACTTCCTGCGGAATGCAGGAAAATTGGGAGGCAGCTGACTGCCCTGCCGCTGCCAGGAAAAAGGATCTTCTGTGGTTGTTCCCCAAAAGAAAATTGCTTCCTGGAGTACAGAATAGAAGAGGCAGGTAACTAGAAAGAACATTGAGGCAATAAAAATAGAAAATTAATTTGGGAAAGTTTAATTTGTATTAAACTTTTTAAAAATAATGCTCAGTACAAGATGTGTCCTCATCTTCACTTGTGCAACTCTCTTCTAAACGAAACCGTGACTGTGTTATTGATTCTGAAAACAGAGCCAGATGTAGCCCAAAGCCATGAACATCTTTGCAGTCATCATAAGGCCACACACAATATGAAGCTTTACATTAATCAATATGAGTTTTCTGAGTTGGTTTCATTCTGTTCTCCCTCACTTCAGGAGCCTTGAAAGAAAAGAATCAATGGATGGTAAAGTGTTAATCATGACCTAAGTAAGTAATAAGTGCTGATGCAAATTATGCAGTGAAAGAGAAAAGGACCTCTTATTGCAATTTATGTTGGTAGAAAAGATAATGCAAAGGCATATGTATATGATTACATCTCTGATAAAATTCACATCTTTAAGATAAAGGTAAAGGTTCCCCTTGCATATATGTGCTAGTCATTCCTGATTCTAGGGGGCAGTGCTCATCTCCGTTTCAAAGCTGAAGAGCCAACACTGTCCGAAGACATCTCTGTGGTCATGTGGCAGGCAAGACTAAACGCCAAAGGCGCACAGAATGCTGTTACCTTCCCACCAAAGGTGGCTCCTATTTTTCTACTTGCATTTTTTTACGTCCTTTCGAACTGCTAGGTGGGCAGAAGCTGGGACAAATAACAGGAGCTCACTCCATTATGCAGCACTAGGGATTTGAATTGCCGAAATGCCGACCATTCTGATTGATAAGCTCAGCATCTTAGCCGCTGAATCCATCTTTAAAAAGTATATAATTGAAGAATATAGAAAGTTTATCTAGTGGGTTTTGTAGAAACTGTATAAAAAAGAAAGGCTATCTTAGCCTTTCCTCTTAACTTAATGGACATGTTTGGTTTATTTAAGGATTATTCTGGAAATATGTTTCAATTTGTTCCAGAATTATGTTGTCAGTTGAAGGAAAACAACTGCCTCAGTGAGGCATGTTACTATCAAGTCAGAAGTAGCAATCTAAAAGTAGTAACTAATTTTTTATTATTTAGAAAAATCACAAGGAAACTTGTAAATGTGTTTGCTGCAGGTTCTCATGCTGAAGTTAAAAACATGGTCCAGGAAATAAATCAAACCAACCCCCCCCCCCCAAAAAAGCTCTTCCATATTGTTATAATTAATATTTTTATTTTATTTTAATCTTGCCTTTATTATTTTTATAAATTACTCAAGGTAGTGAATATATCTTCCCTCTTCCTATTTTCCTTACAAGAACTTCTGATTTCTAGCCTGGTATCTTAAGGAATAGACCAACCTGGCTCTCTCATTATAATGACTGGATTTAGCTTTCACAAGGGATGAACAATATTGATGTCCTTATACATTTACTTCTAAGTAATACTGCACTGTTCTCAGTATTAAATTGGATTCATATCTGATAATAAATAGTGAATGTATTGATAGTTTTTGGAGAGCATTTTTCTTTCAGCATCATGCAATATTCTACAATGCACTAACAAAACAGTATCTAGAACCAATAATTCATGTACTTCCCAAAATAGTTATGCAATAAAACTTGGGGCATTTTTGTATTGTAAACTTCATGAATCAGCTTTAATACAGGCTATATTACAGATTTAGCATTGTCTTCCTATTGTCAGTTTTCCATAATGTTATCAAGTAAGATAAAAAAATTGTCCCTATCTATTTATAAGTATCTGGATAGGTATAGGTATAAGCTTCTGGATAGCCACCTCAGGAAAACTCTTTTCAGCTGAAAATTACCTTCATTCTCTCTGACTGGTTTAAGGTGGTAAATCAGGCATTGGAAACAGCTGCATCTTCTCAATTCTCATTCATAAAATTAGTAATAAAAGTAAAGACATGTAAACAGACAAATAGAATAAAAATCTTGCCCTTCTTACATCTTCAATCTTTTAGACGAATCAAATTATTTGAAATAGACCTATTAGATATAGACTTTTAATATTTCTCCTATACTTTAGAAGTAATCAGTTATCCAAGAAGGTTGTAAAATTGGAGACTTTGTTACACAGATGGAGAACATGTTAGAACAGAATAGAATAATAGAGTTGGAAGGGATCTTGTAGGTCATCTAGTTCAAACCCCCACCCAAGCAAGATACCCTACACCATTTCTGACAAATGGTAATCCAGTCTCTTCTTGAGAGCTTCTAGTGCTGAAGCTCCCACAATCTCTGAAGGCACGCTGTTCCCTTCGTTGATTGTTCTGTCAGAAAATTTCTTCTTCTAGGTGGAATTTCTCCTCGATCAGTTTCCATCCATTATTTGTTTTCTGGCCTTCAAGTGCTTTGGAAAATAGGTTGACCCCTCCTCTCTATGGCAGCCCCTCAAATATTGGAACACTGCTATCATATCTCTCCTGGTCTTTCTCTTCACTAGACTAGCCATGCCCAGTTCCTGAAACCATCCTTCATATATTTTAGCCTCCAGTACCCTAATCATTTTTGTTGTTCTTTGCTGCACTATAGTATTTCTAGAGTATCAACATACTTTTATAGTGTGATGACCAAAACTGGATGCAGTATTCTAGATGTGGTTACTAAGGCTTTATAGAGTGGTATTAGTACCTCACATTATCTTGATTGAGTCTCTCTTTTAATGCAATATAGGATTGCATTAGCTTTTTTGGCTGCCGTTGCATACTGTTGGGTTATATTTAATTGGTTGTCCACTAAGACTCCAAGATCCCTCTCACAGTTACTGCTATTAAGCCTGGTTTCTCCCAATCTATATGTGTACTTTTGGTTTTTCTTGTCTAAGTGTAAGACTTTATTTTTCTCTACATTGAATTTTATTTTGTTAGTTTGAGCTCAGTGTTCAAGTCTGTCAAGACCCATCTAACATGTATAGGCTAAGATACACATCTAGTTTTGGAGAAGCATGCTGGGAAAGACATGATAAAAAAATGGATGATGCCAGGAAAATGAGATAGTAGGATTAGGAAGTTATTAAATACAATTAATATGGAGGTTTTTGTGTATATTTAATTGGTTTCCTTTCACATTCAATAATCTGAGTCTGTGGCAACATTTGCAAAAGCTCCAGGGCCCACGTCTTAGCTTTCAAGGGTACATATATAGCCTTGAAGATGTAGAAAATTATAGTAGTTTGATAAAAGTCTAAAAATAATACATTTAAAGATTTTCTAAGAAAGTTTTGATTGGCCTATTAAAACAAACTCAATTGGTTTTACCAAAATTCTAGGTCAGCAAAGCAAGATTAATGAAAAATTATGGAAAAAGTAGGTTTTTGTGGGTGCTAATCTATTTGATATTCATCATGTCTAATTAAACCCCACATCATAATAAAACTTTTCAAAGAAAAAATCCATTTGCAAGATATTTATTTAAACTAGGACAAAGAGGAAAATTATCACAAACAAGGCTGACATCTGCAGTATGTATAAACATTACATTTCTTTTTGTAAATACATGTCTGTTTTTGTATCCAGTACTGCCAGTCTGAGGAAAGATAGATGTTTATATGCATAGTTCTATAAAACTACTATTATGGTAATTGACGGAACAACTTTTCACTTTATTATGGATATCAAGAAAGATGCTTATAAGAAAATAGAACAAGTCTACTGGATATGGAATAAAGGTAAGAAATCATTTGCAGTGCTATATAAGGGAAATATCAGTTTCAGAAATCAAATTCCATGGTTTTATTGAGAAAGCTATCTATAGAAAATAACATGCTATATAACACAATCTTATTGGAGAGACATACTGTATCTTAATATACTGTCTTAATGGAACTTAAGTGAATTGAAACCATCAAAGATACATTTTTGACATAAGCTTTATTTCTACTAGCACACTTGGACAGTAGGCAGTATTGTGAGCTTCAATATCACTTCCCATTAGAAACATGCAAGCTTAAAACCATTAGGAACAAACTTTAATTTCAGGATGCAACAAGTAGTTTTCCTTTAGCTATATCATGTGGTTCATCTATTACATTAAGTCATGATTTCCTTAATCAATGTTTGCTGATTACATCTTCCCTCCACATCATTACTAAAACACACCAAATCATAATATATGAATTATAAAATATAATAACTTATTATGACTAGTACATTAAGAAGCTTCATAGCAGAGATTTACAGAATCATACAACCAATGCTAGGGTGATGTACTACTAATGCAGGCAGGCCTTATATCACTGCAGTGATATAAGTAATGTTGCTGGTTCCAAGTGTGGAAGTTCTTTGAAGCAAGACCAAGTAAACCACATTGGAGTTTAGTAAAATGTACAAGCACAGTTTATAACAAGGGTGCCACGCCCAGTTTAGCAGAGAGGAGGAACGTTGTGATACATCATGTGACGACCCATGACAATGCGAGTTTGACACTCCTGGTTTATAAGCTCCTGACTTATGACTATCAATGTGATTAGTGTCTATGATAATCAAAGAACAGAATTCCTGGATTTTAATGGTAGTTCAAAAGAGATATTTCAGTCAGCAGGTTATCATTTTCAGGGCTGGGAAAAATCTGTGCTACCAAAATTCCAACTTGTGCACATTTATTAAAAGCTTATGACGATTTCCTTTTGTGTGCTCACATTCCATCTGGATGTGTGCTTCTAGGACTCTGCTGTGAAAATAAAATAATGGCCAAAAGATTTTAGCAAGGCCTTTATGTTGTCCTTTACTGTCCTATCCAATGGTGAAGACCAACCCAGTTAATGTGGCAGAGTTTCCAAATACAGCAGGTTCTTTGACCTTCTTACAAAGATTTGTACAGTAATTAAGAATACCAGTAATGTCCATTTAGCTGCACACATTTAACTGGTGGATAGCTGCATAGAGATTCTGGACCTTCTTGTTTACATCTTCCTCAGCTTTTTAAAAATAGGGTTAAGCTGGGATTTGTATCATAACAAATTGTATATTAATGTGATGAGCTAGATCCACGGTGAAGGGCTCCTTGTACCAGCAAAAGGCTTTTAATTTATCACAGTTTTCATTTTGTCTAAACAGCAGTAGGGAATCTTCAATCTCCAATGTTCATCCAAAAAGCTATTCCAAAGTGTCAGAGAGTCTCACAGAGAGTAGAAAACTCCACATTGACAGCATTTCCATTCCCCAGTCCTTCAAAAGCAATTAGAGGTGAACCACAGTTGTCTTCCCTACTGTCAGTCTCACAAAGGAAAAGACAGGGAGCAGAGGAACATGAACCAATTGCTCTAAATCCTGTAGAAATTTCCTTGTCCTCATTCCATATATAAGGAAAACATGCAGCAGTGTGCACCAGCTGCCAAAAATGCCAACACAGTTCTAGGCTACATAAACAGAGGAATAGAATCAAAATCATGTGAAGTGTTAATACCACTTTATAATGCCTTGGTAAGGCCACACTTGGAATACTGCATCCAGATTTGGTCGCCACGATGTAGAAAAGATGTGGAGACTCTAGAAAGAGTGCAGAGAAGAGCAACAAAGATGATTAGGGGATTGGAGGCTAAAACATATGAAGAATGGTTGTAGGAACTGTGTATGTCTAGTTTAATGAAAAGAAGGACTAGGGGAGACATGATAGCAATGTTCCAATATCTCAGGGATCGCCACAAAGAAGAGGGAGTCAAACTATTCTCCAAGGCACCTGAGGGTAGAACAAGAAGCAATGGAAACTAATCAAGGAGAGAAGCAACTTAGAACTGAGAAGAAATTTCCTGACAGTTAGAACAATTAATCAGTGGAACAGCTTGCCTCCAGAAGTTGTGAATGCTCCAACACTGGAGTTTTTAAGAAGATGTTGGATAGCCATTTGTCTGAAACGGTATAGGGTTTCCTGCCTAAGCAGGGGGTTGGACTAGATCCCTTCCAACTCTGCTATGGTATTGTATTATGACACAAAATATTACTCATATGGATAACACACACACACACTTATAAATTTGTTAATTAATATTGTGGGCATATGTCTGCTTATATTTTTTTAATGGAAAGATTGAAGGCCTGACACAACCATTAAGCCACCTTTCCTTTGAAAGTCCTAACAGGATAGCTAAAACCCAAGAACCTGGAAGCAACGTTAGGTAATAGTTTTCGCAAACAGAAAAAATAATTAAAGTCCACTAAGGCAATCAGTAATAAACAAACAAATAAATAAATAAACTTTACTGCCGTTTCAAGTACAGGTAGTCCTTGCTTAATAACCACTTGTCCAGTAGTTATGTTGGCACTGAATAAGTGTGACTTATAATCAGCCCTCAAAGTTCTGGCCATCACAGCTTCCCCATGGTTATATAACCTCACTTTGGGCATTTAATGACCAATAATGCTCACAAGCAGACCAAGCAGGATTTACTTAACAGCAGCTATCAGAACAGTCACATGATTTCCATTTTATGACTGCATTGGTCAGCAACAGAGTTGCCAATCTCAATTTTTGTGATTAAGCAAAGATTACCTATAAATCATAGCAAAACCCAAAATAAACTGTATCACCTTGTGTTTCTCAACCTTGGCCACTTGAGGATGTCTGGACTTCAACTCCCAGAATTCCCCAGCCAGCGAATGCTGTCTGGGGAATTCTGGGAGTTGAAGTCCAGATATCTTCAAGTGACCAAGGTTGAAAAACATTGTCCTATTACATATAGTCCATGTCTGTGATAAGGATCAGAAAAGTCAGAACCAGTGATGAACTTGTGCACTGTCCTTGTGAGGGAAATGGCCAAAGGAGAACATTGCAATGGAAGAGGAAATCAACAAAAATAATTATTTCTTCTTTTTTCTTCTTCTCTGAGAGTATTCTGATTCTAGTGCCAACAGAGAAAAGGTAAAGTTTAATGCTATTTTTTTTACTCACCCATGCCTGGATTTCTACCCCAGGGATGTCAAACTCATAGCCCACAGGCTGAATGTACAAGTTTCCTGTCATAAGGACTATGTTCCTCTTCCTCCCAAGGTGACTTCTGGCCCCAAGGCAAGGTTTACAAGCTTTCCCCCAACTTGAAATCTTAAGCAATCTTTTCTTAATGCCTTTCCATAAGTGTCACGCACCAGAGAAATCAGGAGATCTAGGCAGTTCAAATGAGTATAAAGTTATAATGCAAGCTTAAGTGCTCTACAAGAATCTGAACTGCTAATGGTCCAAGCGAGTTGGCGGTAGATACGAATCACAGGAATTCAAGGTGGGCTGGACATAGGTCTCTTGTGAGCATGAAGGGGATCATGACTGGTGAGTTTGAACTCCTTCCTCGGGCTCCATCCTGTTCACCTCCTGCAGTAAGTTTTATTTACCATTAGCTCCCACTCTAAGAGCACATGTGCATTCTGTGCTTGGCGCACCACTAGAATGGGCCGTCATTGCTTCCTGACTGAAGAAGTGAATAACATAGCCCTCTTTCACACCAAGCCCAATTTCATGTATTGGCTTCAGTAAAGGGAGAAAATGTCCACTCAAATAGCAGATAAAGTGCAGACATATACAGGTGCTTGGGGGGATGGCTTGCAGAGGTACTAAGCGACACACTATAAGAAATAGTGTCTTTAGGAGCAATGCACTTGCAGCACGACTTGTGAAAATGTCAGGAAGGCTTTTCTGGAGAGATGGCAGTAGAGAGGGGGAGGAAAGAAGGTAACAGAGGAGGAGATGGGGAAACAAGAGAACAAATATGCATGTGCATGACTATTTACTAGAAACTGAGGGAGTAATCCATGTCAGTCTGTAATCGAATACCACAAAATAGGTTGAAAACTACTGAGGGATGAGCTGGAGACTTGAACAGGAACACAAATCGGAGGAGGAGACAAGAGCAAGCATTCACAAACTACAAAGCCAGATGCCAAAGTTGCTTCCAGCAATGGAAGACAATCCCTAAACAGTTTAAATTCTCTCTTCTCCTTTGAATCGTCTCCTCACCCAGCATGCACAGCTGAAGCTTTCCCTGCTCAGCAGTTGCCAATAATAAGGCAGAGATCCTGCTTGCCAATTCAGCATCTTGCCACTTGCTTGCGAGGCAATTACTTTGCTGAGGTGCAGGATTGTCAGGTGGAGGGAGGGGGTTGCCCTGCTTCTTGGCACCTGTGTTAGCTAAAGAAGGATCACTGCTAACTGCGGAGAGATCTGAAAAGGGTATCGGTGTTGGATTCAGTGGCTGTTGAATCCCCAAGCACAGCATCCAGTGGGACCTGGTTCTTTGACCTGCATCTTGGAGTCTGGTTCTGAATCCATGACATCTAATGCAAATGCATCCTATTCCCATGTTTTCCAGTTCCAGTTTAAAAGTACCAGTTTCCCACTTAAGCTGTTTTAAGCCCTTCAGCGTGAATGATCTCTGTTGCTTCATTTCGATGTAGTGCCAAGCCAAATCCAATTGACTGTAGTGCCTGGCATACATCTACCCTCCAGCAGCTAGTCACTATGCTGGGCTACCATTTTGTCTTGGGCTAGAAGACTCTTGTGTTCTCTGCTGGTCATCAGCTCCCCACCCCACCCTTTTAAAAAAAATAATCTTACAATTGAGCCAACCTGACGTCTCAAATCAATGTTTCTCAAGCTTGGCAACTCAAAGATGTGTGGACTTCCAGGATTCTCCAGCCAGCCATGGAAAACATTTAGTATATACCTCTAGCACAATGGTTCTCAACCTGTGGGTCGGGACCCTTTTGGGGTTGAACGACCCTTTCACAGGGGTCGCTTAAGACAATCAGAAAACACATATTTTTGAAAAAATACAGAAAACATAAAATAATTTTAAGGTTGGGGGTCACCACAACATGAGGAACTGTATTAAAGGGCCGCTGCATTAGAAAGGTTGAGATCCACTGCTCTAGCAGGAGGTATATACTAAAACCACTTGTATAAATAATGCATAATGAATAGCATTTTTTTGTGTATTATGGCAATGCACAATCTTTTCTTAAATGGTTTTTTTTCCCTTGAAAAACATTGAGCCTGTAAATCAGTGTTTCTCAACCTTGGTGACTTTAAATCTTGTGGACTTCAAATCCCAGAATTCCCCAGCCAGCTGTGCTGGCTGGGGGATTCTGAGAGTTGAAGTCCACAGGATTTAAAGCCTCCAAGGTTGAGAAACACTGCTGTAAACAATCTTGCCAAAGTCTTTTGCAGAATCTTATAGCCTTTGATCCTGTTGACCTTTTTAATATTCCATCTTCAGTTTAATAAATATGGGGAAAACCTTACTAAAACAATCCCATATTTTACAGGGACATATGTCCATTCTTAGTATAGTATTAACAAACTTTCAAAGTAAATTTGCTAGTTCCGATCAAAAACCTATCTAATTTAGCAATGGCCACCAGGAAACTTTTAGAAAAGGAACCTATCCGTAACAGCCCCTCCCTCTGCTTTTGCTTTCCACTAACTGGCTCTGAGAATCACACTTTTTCTGATCATAAAGGTAATATGTAGCTTGATATTTACTAACATTGACAGGAGACATTGTTTTTTTTTAATGCTGTTCAATTTAGGATGCACTGCTATATCTTATTTAGTTATGCTGTACGCAAATCCTTTACTTTCATCACTGTATAATCATTTATTTGTCCTTGAGCTTCCATCATTCAGCTTCTCTAGCAAAACAGCGAAGAGACTTTATGTACTTTAAATACTAATATCCCCACTAATACATAAGCTTTCATGGAAAACACTTCATTATTTTTCAGATGCATGAAATTTAGTCATAAGAAAAGATTACTGTAATTCCACTCATCTTTATTATACCTATTCTAACCAGAAACTTTTTCTCATAGAGAAATTGTGGCAGTCCATTGATATTTTTAGCTTCTGTTTCCATTATGATAGCTAGAATTGCATTAAGGATTCTGAGTGTCATCTGCACCATAGATTTGTACAAAAACATGAAGATAATCATCATTTTTATTCTTATTGTTCTCTGAATTATTTCCATCACGGACTTTGCCTTTTTTATAGCAGCTGCACATTGGGCTGATATTTTCATCAAACTATCTTCCCAAATCCCATGATCCCTTAATTCTTAGTCATTAGCTCTAAATAATTTCATTATGAAATCCTGGAAGTTTTTGTAATTAAAAAAAATACTCCTACCTATGAAAATTATGCATATTGTCAACAGAGGAATTGTATTTTAGTATTCATAACATTCTGTTGAAGAATTCCATAGCATCACAATACTGATATGCAAATAGAATTTACAAAACACACTAATGTCTTCCATGAAACCATTTATTTCACAGACACAGCATAGATTTAGTGTCTCATAAACAGCCCAAACCTCTCTATATCTAAGGGGAATCTTTTAACAGCCAGGCAAGCGGATTAAATTTAGGTCTACAAAATAGTAAGGTACTTAAAGCACAAAATTAATATTTATCCTAATTATTAGTAAATATTTCTATGTTATGCATTACTTGACCTTGAAGCACAATACAGCATGTTCTAAAATAGGTAAGGGCTGTATCCCTCATATATGAGTGATAGCATGGATGTACACAAAAGCGATAACAACAGTTCTTAGACACAACTCCATAATGCTTTACAGTACTCCCTAATCAGTTTTCAGAGTCTGCATATTTCCCTCAATAATCTTAGTCCTCATTTTACTGACCTCAGTAGGATGGAAGACTGAGTCAACCTTGAGCTGGTCAGGATCGAATTCCTGGCTGTGGGGAGATTTACCCTGCAATACTGCATTCTAACCCCTGTGCCACCATGGTTCATGTATAAGATATGCATCATTATAATTTTTATCTTTACCAATGTACTCATAATCAGTTACTTAATTCGTTCATTGAAAACAAGAAGAAGAAGCAAGGGGGGGAAACTGGTCAAGGAGAGAAGCAACTTAGAACTGAGGAGAAATTTCCTGACAGTTAGAACAATTAATCAGTGGAACAGCTTGCCTCCAGAAGTTGTGAATGCCCCAACACTGGAGGTTTTAAAGAAGATGTTGGATAACCATTTGTCTGAAGTGGTTTAGGCTTTCCTGCCTAGGCAGGGGGTTGGACTAGAAGATCTCCAAGGTCCCTTCCAACTCTTATTCTAGTCTATTCTAAAATATTATTTTAAAAATCTTGAAGGATTTTTTAAAAACCCTTCCAACTGTTCCAACTAAAATCTTTCCTTCATTGCCACAAATTGAAAGTAACCATAGTCTCTACATTTATGTATTTCGGTTGTATGGCTTTAACAGGATTAAAAATTGATTGATTTATTACATTTTTGGAAGCTATAGGCTCCCTCACTCAAAAGCAAATATTGTAATGGAGAGAAGAACCACAGCATTTTTCCAGGCTTTTGCTGACTTTTTTTTTACAGATTCTATGTATGGTATAGGCTGACACCACAAACTTCTTAAGTATTATTTTCCAAATGAATTAGCATTGCAACTCCCAGAGGTTTATATAAAAGACCTTAATATTATAAATTCATGTATATTAAAATCCTCCTGTCATTACTTTGTTCTCCTTTCCACCACTATCCCTTAACACACAATATTATGTTCAGCATTCTATGTAACTAAATGATTAAGGCTTTCATATAAGTAAAGAGCCAATGTAGTGTAGCAATGAAGTTACTTGAGTGGCAAAGGGGAGACTCAGTTCCACCAACTCTGCCTTTTGTCTTGAATGATTTTGGGCCTCTCTCTCTCTCAAACTAACCTACCTCACAGGTTTATTGTTGGGAGAAGAAAATTCTATGTATGATGTCTTGAACTCCTGGACAAAGGCAAGTTATTTTTTGTTTTGTTTCATAACCTGGAGTAAATAAATACATAAATCTTAAGGTTAGACTTGCATGACAAGTTTAGACAATTAAATAGCGGTTACATCAAGAATTTTTAACTTGGACACTTGAAAAGCTTTTCGGAAACAGCATAATTGATCTAGGTTTATATTGTGTGTTAGCATGCAATTTCCCACCCAGTGCAATTTCTTAGTAGTGAATAAACTGGTCCCTGAGGGGAGAACCACATGTTCTCTGTTTGCTTGCTATATAATCAGATGAAAATGTACAGAATTGGAAGGATTGTAAATAATTCACAGAGGTGGGCCATTATGCATTTGTTACTTCTCCTTTGCCCGTTGGTTGTCCTCTTTTAGAATGAGGAATAACATCCCAAATTTGACACCCAGACAATTTAACTTCCCAAGACTGCTGTGGTTCATCCTTGTTAGTCTAATCAAGTCACTCTGCTTATTATGGGTTCAGTACTATGGTGGAAAAGGTGGATAGTTGCCGGATAAAGTTAATCCAAACTAGCTATTACACATCTGTTATTTATTAAGCAACTGTTGGTGTTGCCAATGGACATAACCCAAGCAAGATGCTAATTTCCCCGTAGCAGAGTTCAAATTACCAGGCAGAGTAATTGAATCTCCTTCTACCTTTTCTAGAATTATCACTATACCTTTTTACTTGGTGAGGATAAGAACATATAAAGAAAAAGAAATGAAATGTATAATTTGTAAAAAGGGAGGTTTTTTAGATAGTCTACCAAATGATTTCCATTTCTAGCATAATGATTGAATAACACATGGCTCTTTATTGTTTCTATTCGGCTATCGATTCTTGTTGTTGTGTTTTTCTCATCACAGCTTGCCCTTCTAATATAAAAGAGTACCTGTTTTTGGCAGAACAATGATGCATCTGTTTTCGGTACAGCAATTGGACACCCCTGCTATTAAATTAATTTAAATGATCAGCTCCAGCAACAGCTGATTCAATATCTCTTGTTTGGCTCTCACAGTTTTAGTAAAAATAAATGTAAATTAAAGCTGTCTCAGGAATATATTTATGTGAAGTACTAAGATCCAAACTACAGTACTAATCAAGTCTTCAAGTCTTTTCTATCTCATTTGACAATGTCTATGAGATTCAGAACAAAGTAGTTTTTAAAAAAAAAAAAAACTCTGTGTGTCAATGGTAATAAACAGTCCTTCAGTTTTCATTAATGGAAGCTTTTTCTGCTTCCAATATAGCACTGCACGTAAGCAAAACAAAGATATACTTGAAAATACGGTATGTAGGTGTTTTACGTGGGCACAGCTTTGTTGCATGAGCTTAAGCCTTCTTTGCCATTCTGAACCTGAATAGATGTGGCTCATAATACACAGAAACAGAAAGAGAGCAAGGTTTATAGCCCGAAAACATGGTTCAGTTTGATAGCAGCAATTTTCAACACTACTTATGGAACAAATGTTGTAAACAGCATTAAGACTACCTCTAAGCCATTTCAATTAAACATATCAGTATTCTTCATTGGATAACACTTAAGATCCTTATTACCTTAGTTTGCCAACAATTTTCTATACTTTGAGGCTAAAATTAATCATATTAACATCTGCGTTTTTTGCAGAAAGTGTTTTGAAATTCCCGAGAGTGTTGATTTTTTATATACAGTCTATACAAAAATGGGTACCTATTTTATTGTAATACTACAGAACAAATGGATATGCTGTTCATTGCTGGAATATAATTTCACCCAAACAGACTGCAATGCTATTCAGTAAGACCTATTTCTCCACCTTGCATTCATTCTCTTATCCACTGTTAACATTAATCTAAGCTTAGTATTTAGTGCAAACATGATCTAAGATCATGTGGATCTAAGATCAGTCCTGGAGATTTTCGTCTCCTCAATGTCTTCATGTTTTACATTTGATTATGTATACACAGGCACACTCTGAGAAAGGACAAGTATGAACTAAAAATAGTCATTCACTTAATAAGGACTGATTAATCACCTGTAAAATAAGAAATGTGATTAAATTAATAATTAAATTGCTATACAACTTAACCAAACAAGTAAGAAGTAAATAATAGTTCCCCCCTCAACTGCATAACTAATAGATATTCTCACAGGCACCGCTTTCACACATAGAAACTCATATGTGTTCACAGGAGTCACAAAAAAGAAAAAAGAAGGCAGGGAATGGAAAAGTACATTGGATGATGTGAAAGAAGAAAAGGAGGACAAGATTGATGGAGAGGAAGGGAAGGAAGGACAAACTGAACAGGGAGACAAAACAACAGAGAGAAACAAGTCTCTTTTTTTAGACCTTACTGAAATGGTTAACATTGAGCAAAACCCCCCAGCTTGCTTCCAAACTAAGACAAATCTTCAAAGGCATCCATACATTTTCAACAACAGAGACCAGCCATATGCTCACTTGTCCATTTGTTTGTTTTAACAGCTGACTTCTCTTAAGGCCACTCACCCAACCCCAAATTAATTTGAGAGAAAAGAAAACCTGGTATCTGGCAAACATGGTAGTAAAATCTCTGTTTCATATATATTTGTGAACAATGCAATATGTACCAAATACAAAGTTATGACTTCCCATAAGAAAAAAGGGAGACTGGAAAGGGCAATAAAAACACCTAGCTGCATTAACAATCAGGTCATAAACTGCAAAATTTGTGTGGGACTGTGTTTGTGTTTGTGTGTGTGTGCGTGTGTGTGTAAAAATGGTCATTAAAACACATTTAAAAACAAATGAAGGGAAAGTATCAAGGGAAAGTTATTAAGAAAACATTATTATTGCTTACCTTACATGGTAGCTTAATGTTACACCAAAAAATTGTCATTTAAATGGCATATATAGAATATACTCCTTCACCTTTGCATGGAGAAGCCATGGAAATTCTGTTCTTGTCACAAAGGCCCTGATTGATATTTTTTCCAGGTCATTGGATCCTAGGACTTCAAGAGTGACAAAACCTAAGAGATTCAATAGGCCTTACAGTTGCCACTGGACTGTGTCAAAGTAATGGAGGAAAAGCACTTAAACATCAGTATAATTAAGGATGAGCCAAGTCTGTCTCACTTAGGGAACAGGATAAGAGCAATATTATGGGATTGTCTATTGTAATTAGGGGCAAGTGGAGGAAGACTCTCAGTATAAAGACAACATATATTCTCCTGGGAGCCAGCAACTAGAGACTGAACCAATTAACACTGTAGTTAACTGTACCATAATTACACTAAGTTACAGCTCCACTTTGAACAGTAATTTAACAGGGGCAATATTTTCCTATTTCATGATTACCATACAATAGTAATAAACACTCAATTCTAAACACAACCGGTTTTGGGAACACTGAAAATTAAACACAAAGCATTAGAAAAAGGTGCTTTGTGAAGTCTGTTATGAGTAAATCACTGCTCTTTAAAGCTACAAAATAGTTTGCTGCTTGGAAGAGCTGAATGGTTGTTTTGAAGGTTTATTTAGCTGCCTATCTGTGGGCTGCCCCAATGGTTATGACTATGTATGCACATGCCTGTTCAAATTTGTTTTGGAAGCAATCACAAGAAAAATTCAAAAGATGTAGGTGCTTAATGCTTCAAAGAGAGGGCTCTGCACACTAATATAATTTCCAGAGCATTTCTTTCAAAAACTGCACTGTTCTAAGAGGTAGTGATTCATTATGAGAAAATCAGCAACAAATGGAATGTTATTTTGCTGTTCAGGCCTACTAAAAAGAACAGAAGTGAAAGATTTAATCAAGACCTGACAGGAAGCCTTGTTCTTCTCATGTAGTTTTAAAGACCATCATAGACATTAGTGTACATTTAAAGAGAATTAGGGGCTTTTAAATATGTAGGGAGGCTTTGTTCTCCTGATCAGGGAATGGCATGCCATCAAACTTTCAATGCTGGTTTTCACAGCTCTTCTCCCATCAATATTATATTTTTAAGTGTTAGACTATTAACCATTCAGCAATGTACTTTAAAAAGCTGTAGAAAATGAAGATTTACCTGACAACATAAAGAAGCCAGGGAAATGTTTTAAATGTTCTAAATGCATAACCAATGTGCACACACTAGTTTTGATGTGTTTTACATTGAATCAGACTATGTATTCACCAATTTAAGGCTTTTTGACATAGGAAATAGCAGAAAAATGAATAATTAAGGAAGAAAGCTCCACAGGTTCAAGCCTTGCATGCAATTCTCAAATAAGCTGAAAAAGTAAGGAAAAACATATTTGGACTTCTCACTCGGCTGAAAATGAATTAATGGTGCACAGTAATTCAACTGTACTTTGCAATGTCGCTCCATGTCACAAACTAGCATTTCATATTATAAGGCCACATCCTCACCACTGAGATGAGGGTACATAGCCTAAAGGTACAGATAAAACCCCCAAGCCTGAATGAAGTGTCTAAAAGACTTACTGTGGCTACAGAGATCTTCAAACTCTATTAGAATGTAATTTTTAAACATGTTAAAATCCATAAATTCTCTCCATATTTTGATTAGTTATGCATGGCTAATGAAGTCATAATTTATTTGCCTGAAAGAAATTAAAAGCAGAACACTGGCAATTAAGAAAAATCTACATTAAATAGATATTTCATGTAATTCTGAGAGTTTGTCTGCATGGCTGCGACAATAGTACAGAACAAGAGAAAGGGAAGTCTAGGCAAACAACTGTGTACCTTCAGAAAAAGAGTGACAGGAAAGCAATATAGGAGGCAAGAGAAGGAGCAGAGATATAAACTTCAAGATAAATCAAATTATAACTACTTTTCCACTATCCCTGGTTCCAATTATAAACAGAGATTAGGAAAATAGCCAGAACTAAAATATCTTACTACCATAAATAAGCACTGAAATGTTATAGCTGAGAGAACCCAGGAATAAATTGCCTGAGTATCTCTGCTGGGCACCTTTTTCATTCTGTTGTAAACACCACGCTGCAATGTGGGTGCAGTTGCTTTCTGTAGCATGAAACCTGGAGAAGAAAGCTAAGAGAAAAAGCAAAATAGCTCTAAAATCTGTGATCTGCAAAATCTATCATTCCTGTTACAACTGCTATTAGTAAACAGTATATACAATCCCCAAATAAGTAAGATGCAGAAATGTTAATCAGCCAAATCTCAAAAGACCCATGGACATTTTAAAATGTAAACTATGCTAAGATTGTTTGCCTGTAGTAAGCATATCTTAATTAGAGCAATGCATTTCACTTTTCTCGTATGCCAGCATTATGGTGTGAGATGTGCTGGTAGAAATATTACACAGTTCCCTCATTCTCATTGTCTAGATATGCTAAGGACAGATTGATTGCACAGGTCAGAATGAAAGGAAGAGGAAAAAGACTAAAGTGTGGGTCATGGAGAGGGAGGGAGGGGGAATTGGCTTGCAGTGGAATGAAAAGAGTAGTTGGCTCATATCTCAGCGACTCAACTGTGCAGGTGTATGCATGTGAGTGTGTGCCTTTCTCTTTTGTAGTGTGGAAGTGAATTCCCGATTTAGTCTAGAAATTTCCTAAAATGATAATCCCAAACTATTCCACTCAGGAGTGGTATTCACTTACCTTTCCTACTGGTTTGCAAATGTGAGCGTGCACATCCGTGCATGTGCTCAGCCTTAGGCACATGTGCTTTGGCTTTAAAAAGTGCCTAAATGGGATGGCTTAGAGCCGGGGTGGGTGGGCAGGCCCACCCGCGATTTTCACTACCAGTTCTGGCGAACTGGTTCGAACTGGCAGAATACCACCTCTGACTCCGCTGCCTAGGTTTCTTCCACAAAGCCCATGCTTTGGGAATTTGTGATTAACTGGGAAAATGGGATGTGATGAGGGGAAAGAAGAAAAAAAATTAAACTTTACTTTGACGTTACAAGAAATTAAAATAATACTAATGGGAGTTCGGATTGGTTAAATGTGCCACCCTCACCATCAACCAAGAGAAAATAATGAAAACTGAAGGAATCAAAATGCTCTATGAAAATAACATCAAGAGTTTGGATGAAGACAATCACTACAAATACCTGGGCATCTTTCAAGCTGATAACTTCAAGCACACTGAAGTCAAAAAGAAAGCTAGAAGTGAATACATCACGAGAGTGAAGAAGATCTTAATGTCCAAATGCAATGGAAGAAATATCAACGTAATTATCACTTGGACAATTCCATTCATTACACACATAGCTAGAATTGTGTGGACTGGACTCAAACAGAACTAAAAGCCCTCAACAGAAAAAAAAAATATGATAATAAATACCAATAATACTACCACTTAAACTTATATACCAGTTCACAGTGCTTTATAGCCCTCTCTCAACCATTTACAGAGTCAGCATATTGCCCTGAAGAATCTGGGTCTTCATTTTACTGACCTTGGAAAGATGGAAGGCTGAGTCAGCCAGCAGTCAGAAGTAGCCTGTAGTACTGCATTCTAACCACTGCCCCACCACGGCTCTTCATTCCTTCATGCCCTTCACCCACAAAGTGATGTTTATAGACTTTGCTTAGCAAGGAAAATGGGTGGGTGTGGAATGTTGCAAGTATATCAATACTGCAAGTTGAAGAAGAAAAAAGAAGCACCAAAGCTAGCACCCCTTGGAGACTTACTATAAGGAGAGCAACTTGCCCACAAGAAAGACCAAATGAAGACTAAGAAAAGACACAGGGCAAGGCAAAGTATTATAAAAAATAGCAGGCAAAGCAGTTAACAACAAGACCTGGTAATGGCTAAGAGCAGGGTGATTGATGAATGATGAAAGAAACAAAAAATGGGCTTCTTTTTCTGTCTCTTCTAATTTTGCCTTCCTCATACATTAATGACTAAATTATCTTTTCTCTAAGGACAAATGTTTCCACTAATAGTATGCAGATCTTTTGATAAGCATTATTCAGACAATATTACATCCTTGTATTAGTTCAAAAGAAAAAAAATATAAAGTACCACCACATTAATGCAAATGAGATATGACACGTCAACCATGCAAGTTTCTCCTTATCTTCTATTATTTGCAATGAAGAAAATACTCAGAGGGATTATGGCCTTCTGGTGAAGCACAAGCTTTGCACACAATAGGTTTCAAATTTAGTCATTGGGAGATGATGAAGCCTTGGGAAGCCACTGCCAATAATCCTGACCTCTAGAGACCAGTGCTAGATTTTTTAAAATTTTTGTATAAGGAGTTTTAATTGCTCTATTTGCTCATCATTTCTAATGTTAGTCACGTCTAAGTGCTCCTTACTAGCTTTTCAAAAATGATTCCCTGTTCTGCTTATAATGCATGTATAGTTTATAAAAAGCAGAACCAACAGAAGGAGAGTATTTCCTTTTTTATATTTCTGTGATGAGTCAGAACAGTACTGTATTGAAGGTACGCAATCATTCCATGGCTCCAGATGGTCACTGTCTTGAAGAATGAAAAAAAAATATAGACACAACCTTTGGGGATACCAAAAGGAATGATAACAACTGAGAAAATAAGACCTTCTTAAAGAGGAGGAGGAGGAGGAGGAGGAGGAGGAGGAGGAGGAGGAGGAGGAGGAGGAAAAAGAAGAGGAAGAGATAATAATAATAATAATAATAATAATAATAATAATAATCACAAACTGACTACCTACAACGCCATAACTGTGTTGCTAAGATCATTCACTGGAAATTGTGCTGAAAGTTTGGATTTGAGTACAGCAAAAACCACCGGGACCATCAGATTGAGGAGGTTTTAGAGAATGAGAAAGTCAGGATCTTGTGGGACTTCAGAATCCAGACTGACAGGCACTTGGCCTACAACACACCTGACATAACAATAATTGAAAAGAAAAAAGTATGGTTCATTGATATTGCAATACCTGGAGATGCATGAATTGAAGATAAACAGCAAGAAAAAATCATGAAGTACCAAGACTTGCAAATAGAATTTGAGCCACTGTGGAAAAAGAAATCGTGTGTTGTCCCAATTGTAATTGGAGCCCTTGGAGCAATACCTAAAGGGCTACCTCACTATTAGGAAATTTTAAATTTATCAGACTTGAATTCTGATTCTACAAAACACCACCCTACTTGGAACAACTTATATCCTCCGACGTTACCTTAACAGTTCCTAGGTCCTTGGTTAGGACTCAAGTTGTTGAGCTACCAACCAGCCCCAAAGGCTGTGAATCTCACCAAAGATTAACATAATAATAATAATAATAATAATAATAATAATAATAATAATAGTGGATACATGACTTTGAGAAAAGCATTGGCAACAAACAAATGCAAGTATTAGAAATAACAACTGAGATGGTCAAAAATCGAGTAAAAAAGGCAAAGAATTGGACATCACCTGGAAAGGACCAATTACATGGTTTCTGGCTCAAATATCTGACCAGTTTACATGCAATATTGGCCAGGCAACTGAATGAAATTTTACAAAAGGGCCAAATTGATGAATGGTTGACAACTGGAAAAACATACTTGATTCAGAAAGATGCAAGTAAAGGAACAACACCTGAAAACTACAGACCAATAACATGCTTGCCAACAACCTTCAAATTACTCACAGGCATTATTGCAGATAACATGATGGATTATTTGGAAACAAACAACATCTTGCCAGTAGAGCAAAAAGGCAACAAAAGAAGGAGCAGGGGCACAAAAGTTCAGCTTCTAATTGATAAAATGATATTAGAAAATTGTAAGAACAGAAAAACGAACTTGAATATGGTCTGGATTGATTACAAAAAGGCATTTGACTCACTGCCACATAGTTGGATCATAAAATGCTTAGAAACAACTGGCATTAGCAAAAATATTACATCCTTTACTGAAAAGGCGATGAAACAATGGAGAACTGAGTTGGCAGTAGGGAATGAGATCTATGGAATGGTTAATATCAAGCGAGGAATTTTCCAGGGTGATTCACTTTCACCTCTTCTCTTCATCATCGCAATGATCCCACTATCAGTAATCTTAAAAAAAATGAAATTAGGCTACCAAACAGCCAAAGAAGCTGAAAATTTTTTGCATTTACTATATATGGATGATTTGAAACTCTATGGAAAGTCAGAAATAGAAATCCAATCATTGACAAACACAGTCCGAGTATTCAGCACCGATATTTCAATGCAGTTTGGCATGGAAAAATGCGCCACTGTATCCATAAAAGGGGCAAAATCACTGCATGTGAGGGAATTGAAATGCCCAATGGCCAATTAATTAAATGCAAAGAAAATGAAGCCTACAAATACTTAGGCATTCTGCAGTTGGATAACATCAAGCATGGAGAAGTTAAAACTATTGTCAGGGGAGAGTACACTAACAGAGTTAGGAAAATTTTGAAATCTAAATTGAATGGTGGAAATACAGTCAAGGCCATAAATACATGGGCAATACCAGTTATAAGGTACACAGCTGGTATAGTTAACTGGACACAAGCAGATTTGGACATTTTGGACCGAAAAACCAGGAAACTAATGACAATGCACTACAGTTTACATCCACGTGGTGATACTGATAGACTATATCTGCCCCGAAAATCAGGTGGCAGAGGATTATTACAAGTGAAGCAAGCAGTTGAAGAAGAAAAACATGGACTGGCTGATTATTTAAAAGAAAGTCAAGAACATCTATTAATCGAAGTAAAGAACAAAAATCTACTGAAGGCCCAACAGACCAAACAAGAATACAGAAAAGATGTGATAAAATCAAGAATGGAAAGTTGGCAGAACAAAGCACTGCATGGCCAATTTCTGGAAAAAATAAAAGATAAAGTGGACAGTGAACAAACTTGGTTATGGTTAACAACAGGTACATTAAAGAAAAAAACAGAGTCACTAATCCTGGCTGCGCAAGAACAAGCTATCCACACAAATGCCATTAAGGCCAAAATTGAAAAATCCTCTGATGATGCCAAATGCAGACTTTGCAAAGAAGCTGATGAAACTGTTGATCACATACTCAGCTGCTGTAAAAAAATCGCGCAGACTGATTATAAATTGCGGCACAATTCAGTAGCACAAATGATCCATTGGAATTTGTGCAAAAATTATTATATTAAAACAGCAACAAACTGGTGGGAGCATCAGGCTGCAAAAGTCACCGAAAATCAGATGGTCAAGATCTTGTGGGATTTCCGTATACAAACCGACAAAATACTGGCGCATAATACACCAGACATCACACTGGTTGAGAAAAATAAGGTCACAATCATAGACATCGCAATACCAGGTGATAGCAGGGTCGCCGAGAAGGAACATGAAAAAATTGCAAGATACCAGGACTTAAAAATCGAAATTCAACAACTATGGCACAAACCAGCAGTGGTAATTCCAGTGGTAATTGGAACACTGGGTGCTATTCCAAAAGCACTGGAATTACATTTAAAACAGTTAAAAATTGACAAAATCACCATCAGTCAAATGCAAAAAGCTGCACTGCTTGGATCTGCACGCATATTACGAAAATACGTTACAACGTCCTAGGCCCCTGGGTGGGGCCCGACTAGTAACCAATGCCAAATCCGGCGAAACAACTGGCCGCTGTGATACAATTGTATAATAATAATAATAATAATTAGAGCAAAAAGGCAACAAAAGAAGGAGCAGGGGCACAAAAGATCAGCTCCTAATTGATAAAATGATATTAGAAAATTGTAAGAACAGAAAAACGAACTTGAATATGGTCTGGATTGATTACAAAAAGGCATTTGACTCACTGCCACATAGTTGGATCATAAAATGCTTAGAAACAACTGGCATTAGCAAAAATACTACATCCTTTACTGAAAAGGCAATGAAACAATGGAGAACTGAGTTGGCAGTAGGGAATGAGATCTACGGAATGGTTAATATCAAGCGAGGAATTTTCCAGGGTGATTCACTTTCATCTCTTCTCTTCATCATCGCAATGATCCCACTATCAGTAATCTTAAAAAAAATGAAATTAGGCTACCAAACAGCCAAAGAAGCTGAAAATTTTTTGCATTTACTATATATGGATGATTTGAAACTCTATGGAAAGTCAGAAATAGAAATCCAATCATTGACAAACACAGTCCGAGTATTCAGCACCGATATTTCAATGCAGTTTGGCATGGAAAAATGTGCCACTGTATCCATAAAAAGGGGCAAAATCACTGCATGTGAAGGAATTGAAATGCCCAATGGCCAACTAATTAAATGAAATGAAAATGAAGCCTACAAATACTTAGGCATTCTGCAGTTGAATAACATCAAGCATGGAGAAGTAAAAACTATTGTCAGGCGAGAGTACACCAACAGAGTTAGGAAAAAGAACGTTGGTCTTACCTGAACGTCTATTTTCTGATGGGAGGAGGGAATGGTCACACGTGGGTTTTATCACAGCCTGATTGGTCCAAGACTGAGAGGAAATCTATAAATACTGGAGCCACTGTTAGCCCCAGATTCTCGAACACGAACGGTACAACTGAAAAACAAGAAACAACAACACAACAAACCCCGGGAAACACCCCCGGGCCCTCCCCTTGGCCCCAACAGACAAAACTCAGGGCGGGTTGTGACCATTCCCTCCTCCCATCAGAAAATAGACGTTCAGGTAAGACCAACGTCCTTTTTCCAGAGTGGGAGGAGGGAATGGTCACACGTGGGACATACCCAAGCTAAAGTCCCAGGGAGGGAGAACAGAAACTCTAGGGCCCAAGGGGAGCCTCAGCCGCCACACCCTGTAGGACCCTACGACCGAAAGACGCGTCCGCAGACGAGAAAGCATCCAGACGATAAAGCCGGATGAACGAGGTTGGAGTGGCCCAGGTAGCCGCCCGGCAGATGTCTTAAAACGGGGCCCTCATGGCCCACGCCGCCGAGGTCGCCGCGCTCCTGGTAGAGTGCGCCGTGATGCCCCACGGAACCAGCCGCCCTGAGGCCACGTAGGCCTCTGAGATGGCTTGACGCAGCCAACGGCCGATGGTAGCCAAAGACACTCTCGAACCCAGAGCTCCAGGTAGGAAGGAGACGAACAAGGCTTCCGACTTGCGGAAATCCTTGGTCCGCCGGAGGTAGATCCACAGGGCACGGCGGACATCCAGACGATGCCAAAGACGCTCCCTGTCAGTGGACGGACTCGGGCAGAAGTCAGGCAGGACGATCTCCTGAGCCCTGTGAAAGGGGGTATTTACCTTGGGGACGAACGCCGGGTCAAGGCGAAGGACCACTCTGTCCTGGTGAAAATGACAGAGGTCGTCCTTACAAGACAGGGCGCCCAGCTCGGATATACGCCGGGCGGAAGTGATGGCCACCAGGAAGACCACCTTCAGTGATAAGAAGCGCAAGTGCACCGAGCGGAGAGGTTCAAACGGAGCTCCCATTAAGGCCTTGAGGACAAGCGGAAGATCCCATGTGGGGAATCTATGAACAGGGGGAGGCCTGAGATTTGCCGCCCCTTTGAGGAACAGCTTGACCAGGGGAGACTGGGAAAGGGAAGAAGACCCCGCCCCCCCAAGACCGAGGACAGAGCCGCCACTTGGCGTCGCAAGGTGTTTTGCGAGAGCCCGTCCTCCAGGCCCTTCTGAAGGAAATCCAAGACGTTGGGAATGGTGGCTCTGTCGGGAGAGATGCCCCTGGGGGAGCACCAGCAGACGAATGCCGCCCAGGTGGAGTTATAAATGCGGGTCGTCGAGGGACGATGGGCCGCCTCGATGGTGCGAATGACCCCGGAAGACAGATGAGCCCCCCTCAGAAGCCGCCGTTCAAGAGCCAAACGGTTAGCTGGAGCCACTGAGGCTCTGGGTGAATCAGGGCCCCCTGCCGTAAGACCACCTCCCCTTGCGGGATCCTCCACGGGGGAGTCACTGACAGCTGAACCAGGTCCGCGAACCAGGGCCTCCTGGGCCAAAACGGGGCCACCAGAATGACCAAGGCCCCTTCCATCACCACTTTCCTGATGGTCCCTGGGATGAGTGGAATGGGGGGAAAGGCATAGAGAAGGCCCGGGGGCCACCGGCTCCTGACGGCATCCGTGCCCTCCGCCGAGCTGGATTGGAAACGGGTGAAGAAACACGGGAGATGTGTGTTCTCGGGAGACGCAAAGAGGTCCACCTGGGGGGACCCGAACCGACGACAGATCTCCCGGAACAGCGACGGGTGGAGTTGCCACTCGCCATTGTCCAGAGTCACTCGACTGAGCCAGTCCGCCTGGACGTTGGAGAGTCCCGAGATGTGCTCCGCCACCAGAGACTGCAGGTGTTTCTCCGCCCATGACCCCAATCGCAGAGCCTCCAGCCAGAGGGCTCTCGAGTGGGTCCCGCCCTGACGATTGATGTGCGCCTTGGTGGCCACATTGTCTGTCAGGAGGAGAACGTGGCTCCCTTCCACCGAGGAACGAAAGTGACTCAGGGCCAGACGCGCGGCCTTCAGTTCCAGCCAATTGATATTGTGACGGAGGTCCGAGGCCGTCCATCTGCCCTGAGCCATCCGAGAGCCCACCAGGGCCCCCCACCCAAACAGACTCGCGTCTGTGGTGACGGTCACCCTGCTCGGCTCCCAGAACAAACACCCCCGCTGGATGGCCGGGGAAAGCCACCACGCCAGGGATGTACGGACTTCCGCCGAGATGCGGAGAGTCCGAAGGGAATTGCTCATTCGTCCCCTCTGATAGGGGATAAGCTCCCATTGAAGGGGCCAAAGATGGAGCCTGGCCCACGGGACAATCCCTATGCAAGAGACCATTTTGCCCAATAACTGTGACAGAGAGAGGATGGAAATGGAGCTCTTTGAGCGAATGCTCTCCGCCAGCCGACGAAGGCTTACCTGCCTCTCCTGAGACAGACGCACCTCCCCCAACTTGGAATCTATGACTGTCCCCAGATGCAGAATGCGAGTGGAGGGAGTAAGATGGCTCTTCTCGAAGTTTACCGAGAACCCCAGGGCCTGGAGGCTCCGAATGGTAAGCTGAAGATCTGAAACGGCCTGAGACAGGGAGCCCGCCTGAAGCAAGACATCGTCTAAATAACATTGGATGCGGACCGGGACCGATCTCAGATGGGCCGCCAGAGCAGCCAGGACCTTTGTGAAGGTCCGCGGGGCCGAGGCCAGGCCGAAGGGAAGAGCCCTGTACTGGTAATGGTGGGACCCGTGGGAGAACCTCAAGAACCGGCGATGAGCGGGCAGGATGGGAATGTGAAGATAGGCCTCCGTGAGATCCACGGAGGCCAGGAAATTGCCTTTTCTGATACCCTGAAGGATGGACTTGAGCGATGACATTTTGAACCGCCTGTAGACCAGAAACCTGTTCAGGCGCTTGAGGTCTAGAATTGCTCTCCAACCCCCCGTGCTCTTCGGGACCACGAAGAGATTTGAGTAGTGGGCCAGGCCCCGTTCCCCTGCTGGAACCGCCTCCACCGCTTGGATTTCGAGGAGGTGGGCGATCGCCTGACTCATCAGGCGGCGGCGCTCTCGACTCCAGGATGGAGGGAACGACCGAAAGAGATTTGGAGGAGTGGAGAGAAATTCTAACCTGAGCCTGTAACGAACCGTGGCTCGGACCCAGGCGTCCGATGTGACGTTGTCCCACCGGTCCACATAAAGAGCGAGGCGGCCGCCGATGGGATGACTCGGGTTCGAGTCACTTCCCCCTGCGGAAGGGACGGCCGCCTCCCCCGTGAAAGGGCCGCCGAGCCTGGCCCTGGAATCGGCTCCTGTCCTGGAAGGGCTGCCCCAAGAACTGCCTGTCAGAAGAGAAAGAAGAGAAGCGCTGATTATAGCCGAAGCTAGGGGCCCTATACCGTTGCCTACGGAAGGGACGTGACTTGTTCTCGGCCTTCTTAGCCGTGGAGGGGAGGACCTTCTTCTTGTCCTTATCCTCCACTAGGATGCAAGTAAGGGCCTCCCCGAAGAGATCGGGCCCTTTGAAGGGGGCAGACGCCAAATCCCATTTCGCCTTGTTGTCCATTTGCCAATGGCGCAACCACAGGAGCCTACGGAAGGTGACCGAGGTGGCCAGGGTGCTAGAAGCAAACTTGACCGTATCCAAGGTCGCGTCAGCTGAGAACTGACACGCTGCCAGAATCTTGACCAGATCCTGATGGATCCGGTCTTCCTGTATGGGAATGCGTTCCTGCAGCTTCTTGAGCCACATGACCGTGGCACGATTAAAGTATGAAACCGAGGCCGCCGCCTTAATGGCCCACGCTGTGGCGTTGAAGTTCTTCCGCAAAGTAAGCTCTGCGCGCTTATCCTCCGGCTTCAACTTATCTGACGCATTGCCCGACACCACCGGGGAGGAGGACACCAATGCGGCCACAGGGGTGTCAACCGTCAGGAGCTGAATGGCCTGAACAAAGGTTTGCTCCATGTTATAATGCCGACGGTCGGTACTGCCTGGAGAAGAGAAATTGGAAGGTTTAGCCCACTGGTCGGTCAGAACCTCTAGGAACAAGGGAGGGGCAGGGATCTCTTCCTTGTTGGTGGCTGTGGCAGAGAACATGACCATGTCGGGATCCCTTGGGGGGGGGCACAGAAGGATCCCCAGTTCCGACCTTGGTGGTATGCCTCGCCTTATCCAAGAGAACTTTAAACAATGCAGGCATAAATAGGACCTTGGAAGAAGGCTCCTCTGAAACAGTGGTATTCTCATCATCTGAGAATCCCATCTCCTGGGGTAACTCCCCCCCCCAGGAAAGAAGTCTTGCTAATCATGGAAGGGGAGGAAGCCCGAAACTGAGCCCTGTTCAGCCCCCCATGCCTAGAGTAGAGGGAGCCTTTGTCCCGCTGGGCAATGCCCCGAGTGATGGCTGCAGAAATAAGCCTTTTAATCCCTTCAGGGAGATTATCCAGATCCTCCACATCCCCATAAGTAGAAGCAGGGCCCTGAGGGGCCAACCTTTGGGGGGAACAGGGGCCTCTGGACGTGCCCTCCAGAGGATCATCTATGGGGGATGGAGAACGCCCCCTCCTGGAGAAGGCCCGCGACCTACCAGGAGAGCTGCATGAAGAAGCCGGGCTAAAACCCCTAAGGGGTGACCTTTCTAAAATGGGCCTAAGAGGGGACCTGGATCTGTCCCTAGATAAAGGCTTGGAGGACTGGACCTGCCTTTCTGCCCTGGCAAAGGTCCTTTCCAGCGTCCTATGGCACGCTGCCTCATCCCTAGAGACAGAACTGGAGGGGCGCCTTGAAGAAAGGGATCTCTGAGGGGGAGCCCCCCCACCTCCTGATCCAAGGCCTCCTCACTCCCAGTTGGGCCTGCCCCCTGCCCCTGGGGAATCTCCGCTCCCTCGTCCATGCCCAACTCACGTGTCCGAAGAAAGGAGCAGGAAATCGGCCTCCAAAGTCCCACCTGAGACCAGGGCCTGAAGCCTGTGGGGAGACCTAGGCTCAAGGCCTCTCACTAGGCCGCGCTAGGCCCGTCAATAAAGGCAATGCCTCACGCACGTGGCAGCCTCCAAAATTGCCGCCGGAACTCCGTGCGCGGGAGAAAAGCCCTGAAAATAATGCCAGCACCCCAGCCAGGCTTTCCCAGCCGGCGCTGCTTTAAAATGAGCAGGGAGAGCCTCACGGCACACACACATGCTCTCCTCACCCCCGCTCTGTCCCCACGGCAACACAAACAAAGGAGCCTGCAGCGAGGCCCCCTCCGGAGCGATCAGCTGTAAGGCGGACCTCTCGCTCGATCCTCGAGGCTCCGAAGCCGCTTTTATCTTTCCTGCTGCAAAACGGCTGCTTCTAAGCAACTTGAAAGGAGCTCGCACCCCCGCTCACCCGGGGGTAGGGCTGAGGCTCCTGGCCTGCGGGGGGGAGACTAGTGCCCCACTGGGCCCTCCCCCAGCCGCCCGAGGCAGAGATCTGTCCCTTGGGGCCGCAGCAGATCAATTTAGAATTTAAAAGGATTTAAAGTGCCCAATTAGCCAAATAGAAATCAGATTGAATAGAACTCACCCAAAAAGGAGAAAACAAAGTAGAATCCTATCAACTACTCTACAGCTTGGACCAGACTGAGAGAGAATCTGGGGCTCCAGTGGCCAGGCTCCAGTATTTATAGATTTCCTCTCAGTCTTGGACCAATCAGGCTGTGATAAAACCCACGTGTGACCATTCCCTCCTCCCACTCTGGAAAATTTTGAAATCTAAATTGAATGGTGGAAATACAATCAAGGCCATAAATACCTGGGCAATACCAGTTATAAGATACACAGCTGGTATAGTTAACTGGACACAAGCTGATTTGGACATTTTGGACCGAAAAACCAGGAAACTAATGACAATGCACTACAGTTTACATCCACGTGGTGATACAGATAGACTATACCTGCCACGAAAATCAGGTGGCAGAGGATTATTACAAGTGAAGCAAACAGTTGAAGAAGAAAAACATGCACTGGCTGATTATTTAAAAGAAAGTCAAGAACATCTATTAATCGAAGTAAAGAACAAAAATCTACTGAAGGCCCAACAGACGAAACAAGAATACAGAAAAGATGTGATAAAATCAAGAATGGAGAGTTGGCAGAACAAAGCACTGCATGGCCAATTTCTGGAAAAAATAAAAGATAAAGTGGACAGTGAACAAACTTGGTTATGGTTAACAACAGGTACATTAAAGAAAGAAACAGAGTCACTAATCCTGGCTGCCCAAGAACAAGCTATCCGCAGAAATGCCATTAAGGCCAAAATCGAAAAATCATCTGATGATGCCAAATGCAGACTTTGCAAAGAAGCTGATAAAACTGTTGATCACATACTCAGCTGCTGTAAAAAAATCACGCAGTCTGATTATACATTGCAGAACAATTCAGTAGCACAAATGATCCATTGGAATTTGTGCAAAAATTATAATATTAAAACAGCAACAAACTGGTGGGAACATCAGCCTGAAAAAGTCACCGAAAATCAGATGGTCAAGATCTTGTGGGATTTTCGCATACAAACAGACAAAATACTGGCGCATAATACACCAGACATCACACTGGTTGAGAAAAATAAGGTCACAATCATAGACATTGCAATACCAGGTGATAGCAAGGTCGTCGAGAAGGAACATGAAAAAATCGCAAAATATCAGGACTTAAAAATTGAAATTCAACAACTATGGCACAAACCAGCAGTGGTAATTCCAGTGGTAATTGGCACACTGTGTGCTATTCCAAAAGCACTGGAATTACATTTAAAACAGTTAAAAATTGACAAAATCACCATCAGTCAAATGCAAAAAGCCGCACTGCTTGGATCTGCACGCATATTACGAAAATACGTTACAACGTCCAAGGCCCCTGGGTGGGGCCCGACTAGTAACCAATACCAAATCCGGCGAAACAACTGGCCGCTGTGATACAATTGTATAATAATAATAATAATAATAATAATAATAATAATAACAACAACAACAACAACAATAACAACCTCAACAACAATAACAACAACAACAACAACTCTGCCGTTGCCGGTCCCAAGCCCGGATGAGAAAGGAGGCGGGTTGGGGTCATGTTGGCAACCTGGCCCCATAAAAAAAAACCCGCCAACACATACAATATGGTGAAAGAAACGAATAAAAATTTTATACCGCATCGGTCGTCGCACGGGTTAACAAGGGCCGCGGCAGATGTTGGGGTCCCTGGACATCCGTCGACAAGTGGGCTACAAGTGGACCAGCCAACAAAACAACAAAAATATAGTGCAGATGAAAACCGTGCCATAATGGCCTGTTACTACAACTCAGAGCCAGAAAAAAGAGGCTATTTAAAGCGAATGTATGAATTATGGAAACAACAATATCCAGATTCAAATGCTAGTGAACAACGACTAGCAGATCAAAGGCAATTTATTATACAGAATAAAGTGTTTAGTGAAGTTGAACTTCAGGAAATTCAGGCAAATTGCAAAACCAAAAAAACAATATCACAAGCAGAAATAACTGATATTCAAGACACAACTAAAGACATTATAGTAGAACTCCCAGAAAAAGCTCTCGGGGAGGAAATAACACTACCACCACTAGAACCAGTTATCACTGAACCAACTGAGGAACTAACTCAAAAACAAAAAGAATTGAAGGATAAGATCATGGAGCATTTTCTGCTTAATGAGGAAAGGCAATGATTACCATCACTAAAAACTGTGCCTAAAAAATTTTGGCCCCTATCATGAAAATGGTTAAGGTAGTGTTTTCAACAATTGAATCGGGATCCATCTTGGAAACGAACCAGTTAATGTACAGCGCAGCTGTAATAGTCACTAATGAGCTAGGCATTAAAATCAAAGTACCTAGTCACCCAACAGAAAAAGCATCAAAGCCAAAGTGGAAAATCCAATTAGAACAAAAAGTCAAAAAATTAAGGGCAGATGCTAGTAACTTAAAGAACATGCATGAGCAATGGCTTAAAAACAACAAAATCATATATTGGCTAATCAGAAGATATAGATTGGATACAAGAAACATCAATGAAGCTGTAGAGATTGTAAAACAGCAGATAACAGCAACAGCTAGAAAAATTGAAAGATATGAGGCACGAATCATCCAATATAAACAAAATCAGCAATTTCGATCAGACCAACGGCATTTTTATCAAAGTCTTAATGTGAATGGTGACACCAAAAGTGAAAAACCAGAAAAGCAGGCTCCAGTTGAATTCTGGAAAGAATTGTGGGAAAATGCAAAGGACTACAATAAGGAAGCAAAGTGGATACATGACTTTGAGAAAAGCATTGGCAACAAACAAATGCAAGTATTAGAAATAACAACTGAGATGGTCAAAAATCGAGTAAAAAAGGCAAAGAATTGGACATCACCTGGAAAGGACCAATTACATGGTTTCTGGCTCAAATATCTGACCAGTTTACATGCAATATTGGCCAGGCAACTGAATGAAATTTTACAAAAGGGCCAAATTGATGAATGGTTGACAACTGGAAAAACATACTTGATTCAGAAAGATGCAACTAAAGGAACAACACCTGAAAACTACAGACCAATAACATGCTTGCCAACAACCTTCAAATTACTCACAGGCATTATTGTAGATAACATGATGGATTATTTGGAAACAAACAACATCTTGCCAGTAGAGCAAAAAGGCAACAAAAGAAGGAGCAGGGGCACAAAAGATCAGCTCCTAATTGATAAAATGACATTAGAAAATTATAAGAACAGAAAAACGAACTTGAATATGGTCTGGATTGATTACAAAAAGGCATTCGACTCATTGCCACATAGTTGGATCATAAAATGCTTAGAAACAACTGGCATTAGCAAAAATATTACATCCTTTACTGAAAAGGCAATGAAACAGTGGAGAACTGAGTTGGCAGTAGGGAATGAGAACTATGGAATGGTTAATATCAAGCGAGGAATTTTCCAGGGTGATTCATTTTCATGTCTTTTCTTCATCATCGCGATGATCCCACTATCAGTAATCTTAAAAAAAGAAAAGAAATTAGGCTACCAAACAGCCAAAGAAGCTGAAAAAATTTCTCATTTATTATATATGGATGATTTGAAACTCTATGGAAAGTCAGAAACAGAAATCCAATCATTGACAAACACAGTCCGAGTATTCAGCACCGATATTTCAATGCAGTTTGGCATGGATAAATGCGCTACTGTATCCATAAAAAGGGGCAAAATCACTACATGTGAGGGAATTGAAATGCCCAATGGCCAACTAGTTAAATGCAACAAAAATGAAGCCTACAAATATTTAGGGATTCTGCAGTTGGATAACATCAAGCATGGAGAAGTAAAAACTATTGTCAGGGGAGAGTACACTAACAGAGTTAGGAAAATTTTGAAATCTAAATTGAATGGTGGAAATACAATCAAGGCCATAAATACCTGGGCAATACCAGTTATAAGCTACACAGCTGGTATAGGTAACTGGACACAAGCTGATTTGGACATTTTGGACCGAAAAACCAGGAAACTAATGACAATGCACTACAGCTTACATCCAAGTGGTGATACTGATAAACTATACCTACCCCGAAAATCAGGTGGCAGAGGATTATTACAAGTGAAGCAAATAGTTGAAAAAGAAAAACATGCACTAGCTGATTATTTAAAAGAAAGTCAAGAACATCTATTAATCGAAGTAAAGAACAAAAATCTATTGAAGGTCCAGCAGATGAAATAAGAATACAGAAAAGATGTGATAAAATCAAGAATGGAGTGTTGGCAAAGCATTGCATGGCCAATTTCTGGAAAAAATAAAAGATAAAGTAGACAGTGAAAAAACTTGGTTATGGTTAACAGCAGGTACATTAAAGAAAGAAACAGAGTCACTAATCCTGGCTGCCCAAGAACAAGCTATCCGCAGAAATGCCATTAAGGCCAAAATCGAAAAATCCTCCGATGATGCCAAATGCAGACTTTGCAAAGAAGCTGATGAAACTGTTGATCACATACTCAGCTGCTGTAAAACAATCGCGCAGACTGATTATAAATTGCAGCACAATTCAGTAGCACAAATGATCCATTGGAATTTGTGCAAAAATTATAATATTAAAACAGCAACAAACTGGTGGGAACATAAGCCTGAAAAAGTCACTGAAAATCAGATGGTCAAGATCTTGTGGGATTTTCGCATACAAACGGACAAAATACTGGCGCATAATACACCAGACATCACACTGGTTGAGAAAAATAAGGTCACAATCATAGACATCGCAATACCAGGTGATAGCAGGGTCAACGAGAAGGAACATGAAAAAATTGAGAAATACCAGGACTTAAAAATCAAAATTCAACGATTATGGCACAAACCAGAAGTGGTAATTCCAGTGGTAATTGGCACACTGGGTACTATTCCAAAAGCACTGGAATTACATTTAAAACAGTTAAAAATTGACAAAATCACCATCAGTCAAATGCAAAAAGCCGCACTGCTTGGATCTGCACGCATATTACGAAAATACATTACGACGTCCTAGGCCCCTGGGTGGGGCCCGACTAGTAACCAATGCCAAATCCGGCAAAACAACTGGTCTCTGTGATACAATTGTATAATAATAATGATGTAGTCATTATCTACTTAGTAATAGTAATCATTGTCTCTTGGCTAAATCATTACTACGAATAGATTTTACTGGATGCATGTATGACAATGCAAGAAATTTTAGTAGGATAAGAACCAGAGCAATTATTTATCTTGCATTTAGAGAATCTGTAGTATGCTTCATCATCATTATTCCTGCAACAATCTTATTTCACACACACCTATCAAATAATTTTGTTTGGAAAAACATTTCTGATAAAAGCCAAATCCAATATACCTCATTGCAATCACTGGATAATATTTAATGAAGTAAAATACAATATAGCATTCGCAATACATGGATCTATTGGTAGCTATTGATTTACAACCATTTGTTTAATGATCAAAGCTACAATGTCACAAAAAATAGTGACTTACAAAGGGTCCTCGCATGTACAACCTTGCAGCATTCCCACACTCATGTGATCAAAAGTCTAGCACTTGGCAACCAGAATGTATTTATGATCGTTACAGTATCCTTAACAATCATATGATTCACTTAACAACCACAGTGATTTGTTTAATGAATATGACAAAAAGTCATAAAATCAGGCATGAATCCCATAACAACCCCTTGCTGGAAATTCTGGTCACAATTGTGGTTGCAAGTTGAAGACTATTGTATGCAGAAATAGGTAATAGAAAAGCAATGTTCCAATTACATTAGACAGCCTTATCTTATATCCCCTAAGTTCAGTTATATTCTTGTTAATAGTAACAGTCAATAGCTGTTAATAGTTAATAGAATACTTTGACCTGACCGGTAATTGGATGCTAAGTGTGAATTTAGGACGACAAAAAGAACACACATTGCCTCTCTGATTGCTTCCGCTGAGTCGTGCCCAGCCGCCTTGTTCAGGATAACCCGTTCCCTCCTAAACAGGAGGGATACGAGCGATCCTTTGCAAGGCAGAGCTGAGGACTACGTCCAATTCCTCGCGGATAAAGTTGCTCGGCTTCGGACGGACCTGGACTCCAATTGCGCAGAGCCAGCCGAGGCACCAGGGGAGAATCTGGATGGACATCACTGGATTGATTTTCAAGCTGTTACCCCTGAGGACGTGGACAAGGCCATGGGAGCCGTAAGTGCCTCCACATGTGTGCTGGACCCGTGCCCCTCCTGGCTGGTTGCTAACAGCAGGGAGGTGACACAGGGCTGGATCCAGGCGGTTGTTACCGCCTCCCTTTGGGAGGAGTTCTTTCCCCCCGCTTTAAAGGCGGCAGTGGTGAGACCCCTTCTGAAGAAGCCATCTTTGGATCCAGCCGTTTTAAACAACTATCATCCATTCTCCAACCTCCCCTTCGTGGGGAAGGTTGTTGAGAAAGTGGTGGCCTTTCAGCTCCGGCGGTCCTTGGAGGAAACCGATTATCTAGATCCCTTCCAGTTGGGATTTAGGCCTGGCTACAGCACGGAAACCGCTTTGGTCGCGCTGACCGATGATCTCTGGAGAGCCAGGGATGGAGGTTATGCCTCCATCCTAGTGCTCCTTGACCTCTCAGCGGCCTTCGATACCATCGACTATGGTATCCTTCTGTGACGACTGCGGGAGGTGGGGGTGGGAGGCACTGTTCTACGGTGGTTCTCCTCTTACCTCTCGGACAGGTTGCAGTCAGTGTTGATCAGAGAGCAGAGATCGACCCCTAGGCCCCTGAATTATGGGGTGCCGCAGGGTTCGGTCCTGTCCCCCCTCCTGTTTAATATCTACATGAAGCCGCTGGGTGAGATCATTCGACGGCACGGGATAAAATACCATCAGTATGCGGACGATACACAGTTGTATCTGTCCGCCCTGTGCCAACTCAGTGAAGCGGTTGACGTGATGTGCCAGTGCCTCGAGGCTGTTAGGGCCTGGATGGGGGTTAACAAGCTTGTACTCAATCCGGATAAGACCGAGTGGCTGGTGTGTTTCCCTCCTACTAATTGGCCAAGTTTTCCATCTCTCAGGCTGGGGGGTCAAACAGTACGCCCCTCAGACAGGGTTCCCAATTTGGGAGTCCTCCTGGATCCACAGCTGACTTTTGAACACCACTTGTCAGCTGTGACCAGGGGGGCATTTGCCCAGGTTCGCCTGGTGCACCAGTTGTGTCCCTACCTGAACCGGGAGGCCCTCACAACAGTCACTCGTGCCCTTGTGACCTCTAGACTAGACTACTGCAACGTGCTCTATATGGGGCAGCCCTTGAAGAGCATTCGGAGACTTCAGCTTGTCCAGAATGCAGCCGCGCGAGCGATTGTGGGTGCACCTCGGTTCACCCATGTAACACCTATCCTCCGCGAGCTGCACTGGCTGCCTATTGGTCTTCGGATACGCTTCAAGGCGCTAGTCGTCACTTATAAAGCCCTTCATGGTATTGGACCTGGGTACTTGAGAGACCGCCTGCTGCCAATTACCTCCACTAGACCGATTAGATCCCACAGATTAGGCCTCCTCCGAATTCCATCCGCCGGCCAATGCCGACTGGCGACTACCAGGAGGAGAGCCTTCTCTGTGGCTGCTCCGACCCTCTGGAACGATCTCTCCGTGGAGCTTCGTACCCTCACCACCCTCCAGGCCTTCCGCAAAGCCCTTAAAACCTGGCTGTTCCGACAGGCCTGGGGCTAAAGAGCTTTTTCCCCCCTCCTCGAATGGTATGACTGTTGTGTGCTTTTAAATTGTGTATTGTTATGTTCGTCTTTTTTATTCCCTGTCTGTACCCCCTTCCCTGATTTGAATTGTGAGCCGCCCTGAGTCCCCTTCGGGGAAAAGGGCGGCATATAAATGTAATAAATCAAAATCAAATCAATCAAATCAAATTTGTCTACAACGAATATTGTTCCAAAATTCTTGACTGACAGAAGGTGATGCACATAGAATTCATCAGGTTGTCTGAGGAACAATCAGAGAACAAATGATGTGAGAATGTTATTGGAGTTTCTATAGAGGTGGCACTATAACAAAATGTTAACCAATGATCCCTCTAGAACAGGGGTGTCAAACACACGGCCCATGGCCCAAATGCATCACACATTGGCCAAACCTACCTCCAGTTTAGCGATGGGGGAAAGTTGTGATACATCATGTGACATGATATCGTGACTTTGACACCTGTGCTCTAGAACATCTGCTCCACACAGATGTTCCAGAGCACAACCTTCTACAACCAATTCTTTCTGGATCTGAATCTCTCCCTTTACTACAGGTAGTCCTCAACTTACAACCATAAGTGAGCCCAAAATTTCCACTGCTAAGCAAAATAGTTGTTAAGTGAGTTTTGCCCCATTTTATGACCTTTTCTTGCCAAAATCATTAAGTGAATCACTGCTGTTGTTAAGTTAGTAACATGGCTGTTAAGTGAAACTGGCTTCCCCATAAGCTTTGCTTGTCAGAAGCTTGGAAAAAGTTTTCACAGGAGCCACAGCAACTGTCATAAATACAGGCCAGAAGCCAAGAGTCCGAATTTTGGTTACATGACCATGGGGATGCTGCAATGGTGTGTGAGACAGTCATCGGTCATTTTTTTCAGTGCCGTAACTTTGATTGGCCACTAAATAAATGGCTTTAAGTCAGTGGTGGGTTCTGGATTCCGTTCTATCTGGTATGGTTGTAACGGCCCTGGAGTCACCCACATGGATGCGCGCATGCGTTGTAGCATCAAATGACACTTCCGCAAGCCTCCGCGATGCTCCAGCTGCTCAGTGGAGCATCGCGCAGGCACCATATGCACCATGCGCGTGCACGGAAGCACCAAAAGCTTAAAGCACAGGTAAGGAGCATGGGCAGGTGGGTGGGCCCTCCGGAGCACTGTACCAGAACGGTACCCGGTGCTCAGGGCAGGATCCAGTACGCCTGTACCAGGGCGTACCACCTGCAACCCACCACTGGGACTACCTGAAAATTTTAAATCATATTAGTATAAGAGCTCTGCAGGATTTGTGAGCCATAAATCGTTCTGATAAAAACAAATTATGTGACATAAGCAGTAGGCATGTGTATAAATAAAAAATAGTACAACATTATGATACTCTGTTAAGTACACTTTTCTACACGAGAAGAGGTTGCTATGGAACACCAAACGCCATTCTTTCTGATTTTTCCTACTCTAAATTATGCTGAGCCCTTTTTTTATGTACACCCACCTTTGCTTCATTGCTCCAAAATAGTTATACAGCAGTGAACATTAGTAACAAAAACAACATTCTGAAACTGCAAAACAAACTTATATTTTGAGGACAAAGAACTAACTCTCTCTTTTTCTTTCAGAAAACAGATATGATGCTAGAATCCTATAAATGGCAGTAAGCAAGGTATGAGAGATTATTTAATAAAATATCCATGGCAATTAGAAGCATTATAGGTGGTTATACGTATATGACTCTATGCATAAACGATTGGCCTCATATAGATGGCTAAACTCTCCATCTACTCTTTCTTCTGATTTTCCTCTTTTAACATGTTGTTTTACCTGCTCCTGCTCCCTGATATTAAATTATCTTTAAACGGCAGAGTTCTTGCTTACATGAAAGCTAATGCATGCACAAGCATACAGGTGAAACTCGAAAAATTAGAATATCGTGCAAAAGTTCATTTATTTCAGTAATGCAATTTAAAAGATGAAACTAATATATGAGATAGACTCATTACATGCAAAGCAAGAGAGTTCAATTATGATTTGTCATAATTGTGATGATTAGGGCTTACAGCTCATGAAAACCCAAAATCCACAATCTCAGAAAATTAGAATATTGTGAAAAGGTGCATCAAGAGCCACCGCACTCAGACGGATCCTGGACATGGGCTTCAAATGTCGTATTCCTCTTGTCAAGCCACCCCTGAACAACAAACAACATCAGAAGCGTCTTACCTGGGCTAAAGAAAAACAGACCTGGTCTGTTGTTCAGTGGTCCAAAGTCCTCTTTTCTGATGAGAGCAACTTTTGCATCTCATTTGGAAACCAAGGACCCAGAGTATGGAGGAAGACTGGAGAGGCACACACTGCAAGATGCTTGAAGTCCAGTGTGAAGTTTCCACAGTCTGTGTTGATTTGGGGAGCTTCATTAAGTCCAGGGTCAATGCAGCCGTCTACCAGGAGATTTTGGAGCACTTCATGCTTCCTTCTGCAGACAAGATTTATGGGGATGCTGATATCATTTTCCAGCAGGACTTGGCACCTGCCCACACTGCCAATACCTGGTTCAATGACCGTGGGATTACTGTGCTTGATTGGCCAGTGAACTCGCCTGACCTGAACCCCATAGAGAATCTATGGGCCATTGCCAAGAGAAAGATGAGAGACATGAGACCGAACAATGCATAAGAGCTGAAGGCCATTATTGAAACACCTCAGCAGTGCCACAGGCTGATAGCTTCCATGCCACGCTGCATTGAGGCAGTAATTGCTGCAAAAGGGGCCCAAACCAAGTACTGAGTACATATGCATGCTTATACTTTTCAGGGGTCCAATATTGTTCTATGTACAATCCTTGTTTTATTGATTGCATGTAATATTCTAATTTTTTGAGATTGTGGATTTGGAGTTTTATGAGCTGTAAGCCATTATGACAAATCATGGCTTGAACTATCTTGCTTTGCATGTAATGAGTCTATCTCATATATTAGTTTCACCTTTATGTTGCATTACTGAAATAAATGAACTTTTGCATGATATTCTAATTTTTCAAGTTTCACCTGTACATGTGAAGACTTTATAAGCTGAACAGATAAACAACTTTAGGAAGTTGATGTCATTGGAATAATGTCAGTGGGTGAAGGGCTTACTGGAATCCTTACATGTGATCACTCCCAATTTTTGCAGTGCTTGAGTCAACCTTTTTCTCAGATTAATTTCTATGACTAGCTTTTGTGAAGATAAACTGAATGTAGGGATAAAAACCTGTGTGCCATCTTTTTCTTCATAGAGAAGGAATGAGACATATAATTAAAAGCAGTTGTGGTGGAAAGCAGATAAAAGCAGTCTCCATGGATGCAAGCTGTTATTTTATGATGCCATCAAAGCTCTTCTATTTACTTAACAAAAATGTCCCTAACCAGTCCTAAATGTTTCCCTCTTTTCCTTTATTCCCATACCCTTGTTTTTTGACTGTTAAATTTCATATTATTTTAAGGAGAAATCCCAAGCACTAAGAAGTCTATCCTTAAAACACAATAATGTGCTGCACACATTAGCTTGTTTGTATTAAATCTGGGTCTCTCCTCAGTGTTGTTTTAAAATATGCTTCTGTAAGTCATAGAAAAACAGCATTACATTTGCTATTCTCGTTGCCAATCTCTATCCTGCCCCTAAAGCACCTGTTCTGGATTGCCAACTGATGATGTGGAGGTATAAAGTCTGCAGGGTTAAATATAACTAAACCATTGGTTAAATCTGCCCATCCCTTTTCTCCACATTGAAACCCTCCTCCTAACAAAACACTGGATGGTTTGGATTGATGGCTGCATTCACAAGTTTACTCTTCCATCAAAACCTGGTCCAGAAATCACTTTCTGTACTTCCTGGTGGAAGCTACCTGTTAAAATAGCAAAGGGTGGTGAAAATTGCCTTACTTGTCTTGACATTCTCTTGAACCTAGCAGTTTATTTCCAGGTTAGTAGGGAGAAGCAATGAGCTTATCTTTATCTCTCAGCAATTTTGCCAGCAAGTTCAGAAAATAGCTAACAGTGCTGGAGGATGCACAATGAAAGAATGGCTGAGACTTTCTGCTTTTCTAAACGGTAGCCCCAGCACCATTAAACTGCTTTTCAGGCTAGTTTTAAAAGGCAAATTTACTGTAACCCCTTTCTGAAAAAGGACTAAGCTAATTGCTCAACTGCTTTTGAATACTGATATGCTCCTTTTCCAGAAGAGGAGTGAATTTGGTATTTAATCTGTATGTAGCATTTAAATAAGTAGGAGGGACTGTTTTTGTTGCAACAAAAGAACTCCCTTTCATTTCAGTTTGCCATTAGTCCCAGTCAGACTACCAGTCAGATGTTAGGTCCAGCTATGACATTTTTAAGATCAAGGCCAGCCCCCTTTCAAAAGAGTGGTAATACTCTATTCAAAAGGAGCTTAGACTATAGCTGACAGTGACTGGGAGTGACTGATGGCAAAGAATCCTTTTTTCTAGGTCATCTCATAGCCCAACTGCCTTTGGTTAGTTGCTATTTGGGCTGATTCCAGGTCTCCCAGCTAGGAATTGGGTCATAGACCCAGTGTGAGAAAGTCAGGCTGTTCTACTGCCCTTGAAAGGAACAGACTTTTGAAACCTTTCCCAGCCATGCCCACACTTACTGGAAGTGTCAAGTAAGATATCAAGCTAATATAAGTCGCTTGACTACTAAACTAATTGAATAACTGGTAAAGCATACCATGTTGCACCTCCAGAAAAACTGCTGTAGCTTGTCTCCTATTTAAGAGGGGAAAAACATTACTTTAACTCCAGCAATTACAAACAACTTTGAGCTACCACAGGGATGAAATGACAAAAGTATCGTGAGAACATGGCAGAAAAGAAGAGTTTGCTGGATGGTGTTTTTGCCGACGAAAGCTGCAAAACCAAATGCCCATGAGATCAATTGACACAGTAATATTTGAGGGTCACCGTGGCGTAATGGTTGAGGTAACAGGATTGAAACCCTGAATTAGAACGTGAGTTCTAATTCTGATTAAGATTAGCCATCTGGGTAACCTTGGGACAGTCATGCTGCTTCTGCCCTAGGAAGAAGACAAGGGCAAACCACTTCTGAAACCCTCGCTAAGAAAACTGCAGGGTCTAATCCAGGCTGTTGCCAGGAGGCAATGCTGGGAGTCAAGGCACAGTCCTCACCCCATACACAAAAAGCAGGTGATATTCTTAAGACAATATTTAATCTAGCTTGTCCTCTATAATTATCTGGGCAGAATTAATTGAAAGTTTGTGCTCACTTCCTTACTTCAACTAACAGCAAAAATAACATGTTGCAGTAATGCTCACTTAACTGAATATTATTCTTCCTATTTTCAGGTTTCCTCTTTACATTTCCCCCCTCTTTTTTAACCATTTTAATCTTTTTTTCTCTGATTTTTTTTATAAATATACAATACATGAAGTCAATAATTGGCTTAACTTTCCTAGTGAAAGAGGGAGAAACTGCTTAAGCCATAAATGTTGTTTGCAATGCGCTGCAATCTGCATATTTTGAACGATAGCATATTTATGCCCTTCAAAACAACTGCAAAATAAAAGTGAAAATATACTGTTTTATGATGTAGAAATAATTGAATGCATCAAACCAAAGCAACTGTTCCAACTTGTATTGTCCCAAATCAAGCAAGCATATACACACAAAACCAGAATGAAACATACCTTCTTAAGGAACAATATTTGAAGTTTCCAATAAGGCCTCTTTATCATTTTTATGCCACACTTAAAAAGATGTCCATGGGCAAGATTTTGAAACCAATCAAACCATCATGCCAGAAACAGCTACCTTTCATTTTTCCTGGTTTTCTTTCTGTGGCTGCTAAACCTTATTCAACATAGCAGACAGCAGACCTCTGAACAGCTGTGGAATTGGAAGCAAATGGTTAGGCTGAAGGTAATCCTGGATTCAGTTAAACTGCTGGAGGGGGGTATAGAGTGCTCCACTCCTCTGCTTTGGGTAATAGTCCTGTTTGTCAGAGAAAAGGGAAGGTGGTAACCAAGAAGCCTCTTAGCCCCATCTGCATCAAGAGAAACTGCAAAATTATAAAAGGAATCCTATGAAAAGGAAACATGAAGGCGGGAGAGAAGAGGTGAGCTGGATGATGCTAAAAAAGCCCATAGAATCTATTTCAGTACACAAAGCTGTAAAATATAACAAGCTACGCTATTGCACAGCACACCTGTTAGTGGCGAAGGTTCTAATGAGTCAGCCAAGCACAGTCCAAAATGCTTTTTTTCCAACGTGTCCTTTGAATGAATGTGTAAGAGTTAAGCAAAAACCACAAATGCAACAAAATGTGGGACTAACATGAGAAGTGTACAAATGCAAGAAATCTTGAGAAATCTATCACAGAAAAGCTGTAATGGTAGAACAAACAAACTGGGTCACAAAACCAATGACTGAAACTATATTTTCTTTCATTATTTACAGTGGTCTGTATTTCATTGCAAGTGTCCTGCAAAAAGCATTAGGGTAAAATAAGAGAAAACCTAGTGTGGTATCAAACAACATTTTTGAGTGATGAAATACTGAGTAGACGTAATTTCACTGTGAAGGGATTCTTTTTGACTTGCTTGTAGCACTGTCAGCATGTCATCACAATAACCCATTCCGTTTATTAGTAATATTTTACATGTGAAGAATGTAAGGCACTGTCATGCTTAATAAAAGACGTGTCTCCTTGAGAAGAAATTTACCACTGGGGATATATCAGGAAATATATTTAAACCCATGTTTTGGGTTCCCTGGGTGATTCGAAGAAATCCTTGAGTTTTATCTCAAATGCTGATGCCAGTGGAAGTAGGTACAGTGTCAGAATAGGCAGTCCTTGACTTAGGACCATTTAACAATTGTTTGAGTTTACAATGATGCTGTAAAAAAAGTGATTTATGACCAGTCCTCACTCTTAAGACTGTTGCAATATTACCAGGGTCTTGTGGCTCTTGGCATCAGAATGTATTTATGATAGTTACAACCTATACAATTTCTATTTATGTTCTGATCCCAAAGGAATTCTGACAAGCAAAATCAATTGGGGGGGGGGGGAGAGTGCCATAATCACCTAATAATTGCAGCAATGCACTTAACAACCACAGCAAAAAGGTCACACAATCAGATATGACTCACTTAATGATACCACATCGCTCAGCACCAAACATTCTGGTTCCAATTGTGGTTATAATTTGAGGGTTACCTTTAGAAGCAACAGACTAAAGGTTTAAAATAGACTACTTTATGAGTAAAGGAAAGCTCTCCTCCTGGATAGGAATTGGTCTATAAAAACTTATCTGGCAGTTTCCTGTAACTATCCTTGAGCAGATTCTCAGAATTTAGGTTTAAAAATATAGCTGTAGGTGGCTGTTCTTTGTACCAGTTTTCCTGCCTATTGTGGATTCTTACTCATGAACTTTCTTTTCTTAATTTTTTATTGTTGTTTTTTAAATAACAAAAAAAGAAGTGAACATAAAAAGAAAGAAACAAAACACCTAGTTTTATTGCAAATACATAAAAACCAATATAAAAATGCTTAAAATGAAAAAAATACAACAAAAAAAGAAAAGGAATAAAGTATAATATATCATTTTAGCAACTAACATTGGCAATTATATATCCATGTTTTCCCAAAAATAATACCTGGTCTTAATTTTCTTTTGGGCCCCGAAATAAGCACTCAGGATTATTCTAGGGGACGTCTTCTTTTTTTTTTTGACATGTAGGAAGTGGCAAGCACCAGGGCCAAAAGGAATGGGAGCGCTGGTACCACCACCCCTACCCTGCCTCATCGTCTATTTGCCAACCCCACACCCCAGCTTGATTTTTACAACTATGCCTCGCTCCACCTCATACAACCAGATGGTGGGCGGGCCTTAACTAGGGCTTATTTTCAGAGTAGGGTTTATATTAGGTGCAGGCATGAAAATCAGGCTATGGCTTGATACTAGATAGTTAAAGAGAATTATTATCCTCTGAAAATGTTTCCCTTTTGTCACACAATCATGTTTATATAGTCAACTACTTCCTCCCAAATCCTGTGAAGTATAGGACATTGTAAAAATATGTGTTTTAAGAAAATTTTATCCATATTAAATCTCCAGCAAACTGCTGTCTTAGCCAATTCTTTTTCTATAAACATAATGGAGTCCAATAAATTATAAAAATATTTTTGTTGTATAAGCTGTAATTTGAAATCCATTCACATTCTTGCTGTAGAAGTTAAGAGACTTTCCCATTGTATAGGCAATAAAAGAACATCCAATTATTCATTCCATTCATTTCTTAGCATCTGCATATCAAATTGATTTATTGACAACAAATATCTACAAAAATATATAGGTCATTATTTTTAGTTTGAAATAATTTAAACAATTGTTCTAGTATCTTAGGTGTATCACTAAAATGGTAAAATAATGCTTATTTTATAATAAATTATAAATAAAGTAAGCATGGTATTTTTATGACTTTCTAACTGATGTAATTGTTGCCAGAGATACAATTTAGACTTTAATACTGGCCAGTGGAACCAAAATATATGTATATTTCAAAGCTTCCTAAACTGAAAAATAAACACTGATTGTTGGCTTCTATCATATAATTCTTGACAATAGGTAAGCATGATGTTATTCAGTACTATAGTCAGATTCCAAAAACTCCAAATTTTCATTAATTACATTTCTTGCAAACATATTCTTAGAATCAAATCCAAGAATCTCAATCTTCCAAATTCTATCTCTAGTTACTATGTAAGAGATGCTTGGGATATTCCAATATATGGTAATGTTTAACTTTGTGGTTATTAGGATATGCCGCTTTGTGTAAGTTATTCTACTTGATTTGTTTAACATTCATGATCTTTCCATTATTTTTATCAGTGGAAAGAGTCAGAGGAATGAAGTCAGTCACATCTAGGGTATTCTCGCAAATTTATTTCATTGTTGGAAATCAAGATTACAAAGCTAAACTGATGAAAGACTTTTCTAGGACAAAATATCTCTTTTGCATAATAAGGGAGACATCTACTGTCAGTTACAAGACACTGCAAAATTGTTCCCTGTTATTTGAATAATTTAGGTAGCTCCTGAGCTCCTAATACTTAACTAATTCCTCATGATTTGCATGAGTAATTAATCATTTAATTATTAAATTGATATGTATGGCTACCCATAGCTGAAATATGATTCTAGGTGGCTAATAACACATTAAACACAATATAGAAAAAAGAATATCAGCGAAAACATAAAAACCAACAATGTCCATTGAGAACTAACATACATAGCAGCAACAGTAACATCTCATAGGCCATGTAGCCTCCATTCATTAGGCCCTGGAACACATCCACATACTCAGAATTTTGCAAAAGCCTGGCAGGGTTGGAGCCATTGTAATCTGAGATGATATGGTATTTCAGAGGACAGATGCTGTGGTAGAATAGGCCTGCTTCCTAGATACTGTTAGAGGGCATTCTTTCATTGAGGAGACTAGTTGTAGTTGTAGTTGAGTTTATTTATAGGCCGCCCTTTTCCCTGAGGGGACTCAGGGCAGCTAACAACTTGTATGGGAGGGGGAAACATACAATAACATATAAACACAATGTATAATTAAAATTGAGCAACATTCATTCAACATTCGGGTGGGGGAGGATTAACTCTTTACCCCCAGGCCTGACGGGATAGCCAGATCTTAAGGGCTGTGCGGAAGGTCTGAAGGGTGGTGAGGGTACGAATCTTCACGGGGAGATCGTTCCAGAGGGTCGGAGCTGCTACTGAAAAGGCTCTCCTCCGCGTAGTTGCCAGCCGGCACTGGCTGGCAGATGGCACTCGGAGGAGGCCTAATCTGTGCGATCTTATGGGTCGAGAGGAGGTGATTGGCAGGAGGCGGTCTCTCAAGTATGCAGATCCACTACCATGAAGGGCTTTATAGGTAGTAAGAAGCACCTTGAAGCGCACCCGGAGATCAACAGGTAGCCAGTGCAGCTCGCGGAGGATAGGTGTTATGTGGGCGAACCAAGGTGCACCCACAATCACTCGCGCGGCCGCATTCTGGACTAGCTGAAGCCGCCGGATGCTCTTCAAGGGCAGCCCCATGTAGAGCACATTGCAGTATTCCAGCCTAGAGGTCACGAGGGTGCGAGTGACTGTTGTGAGAGCCTCCCGATTCAGGTAGGGTCGCAACTGGCGCACCAGGCGAACCTGGGCAAATGCCCCCCTGGTCACAGCCGACAGGTGGTAATCAAAGGTCAGCTGTGGGTCCAGGAGGACTCCCAAGTTGCGAACCCTGTCTGAGGGGTGTAAAATTTGACCCCCCAGCCTGAGCGATGGAACACTAACCAAATTATTGGGAGGGAAACACAACAGCCACTTGGTCTTTTCTGGGTTGAGTACAAGCTTGTTAGCCCTCATCCAGTCCCTGACGGCCTCAAGACCCTGGTTCATCACGTCCACCGCTTCATTGAGTTGGCACGGGGCGGACAGATACAGCTGCGTATTGTCCGCATATTGATGGTATCTTATCCCGTGCCTCCGAATGATCTCGCCCAGCGGTTTCATGTAGATGTTAAATAGTACGGGGGACAGGACCAAACCCTGCGGCACCCCATATGTTAGGGGCCTCATGGTCGATCTCTGTCCCCCAACCAACACTGACTGCGACCTGTCCGAGAGGTAGGAGGAGAACCACTGCAAAACAGTGCCTCCCACCCCCACTTCCCGCAGTCGTCGCAGAAGGATACCATGGTCGATGGTATCGAAAGCCGCCGAGAGGTCAAGGAGAACCAAGATGGAGGCGTGGCCTCCATCCCTGGCTCTCCAGAGATCATCGGTCAATGCGACCAAAGCGGTTTCTGTGCTGTAACCAGGTCTGAAGCCGGACTGGAAGGGGTCCAGGTAATCGGCTTCCTCCAAGGACCGCTGGAGCTGGTAGGCCACCACCTTCTCAACAACCTTCCCAATAAAGGGGAGGTTGGAGACTGAACGGTAATTATTAAGTACGGCTGGATCCAAAGATGGTTTCTTCAGGAGGGGTCTCACCACCGCCGTTTTAAGTGCGGCGGGGAAGTGCCCCTCCCGAAGCGAGGCGGTAATAACCGCTTGGATCCAGCCCCGTGTCACCTCCCTGCTGTTAGCAACCAGCCAGAAGGGACACGGGTCCAGTACACAGGTGGAGGCACTCACAGCCCTCATGGCCTTGTCCACGTCCCCGGGGGTAACATCCTGAAACTCAACCCAGCGATGGTCTACCAAATCGTCCACTCGTGCCTCGGCTGGATCTGCAAAGGTGGAGTCCAAATCCGACCGAAACCGAGCAACTTTGTGCGCCAAGAACTGGGCATAGTCTTCAGCCCTACCCTGCAAGGGGTCTCCCGTATCCCTCTTATTTAAGAGGGAACGGGTTATCCTAAACAGGGCGGCTGGACGGGACTCGGCGGACGCAACCAAGGTGGCAATATAAGATCTTTTTGCCGTACTAATTGCCCTGATGTAATCCTTGGTGCACGATGTTAAAAGTGCTCGGCTTGATTCGAATTTGTTGGATCTCCACAAGTGCTCTAGGCGTCTCCTCCGGCGCTTCCTCTCCCGGAGCTCCTTGGTGAACCAAGGAGGCCTCCGGGATCCGCCGCCTCGGAGGGGCCGTAGTGGCGCAATCCGGTCAAGGGTCTCCGATGCTGCCGAGTGCCAGGCAGCAACCAGAGTCTCTACCGGACTGTGGGCGAGAGTATCAGGAATAACCCCAAGCTCCGTCTGGAACCTCAAAGGGTCCATAAGTCGCCTGGGGCGGAACCACTTGGTCGGTTCCTCCTCCCTACAGTGGGGGTTTGGCCTTCGGAAGTCAAGCCTCAATAGGCAGTGGTCTGACCACGACAGGGGTATGATCTCATTACCCCTCAGACCAAGATCACAAGTAGCATAGCTCTCCTATTGGACATAATGGTATGAGGTTCTGCTTCGGGCATTCCAACCAAAGATGGTAAAACATTGAATCTGGTGGACCCAAAAATTAAGAGCCAGAGTTGAACTAAAGCCTTTTCTTCTCTATCCAAATCGCCTCAATCTCCAACTACTAAGACAAAACCTCCACAGCATTGCTTAGTCAGCCCTGGGTGGAAATATAGAGCTGGATATCATCAGCGTACTGATAATTTCTCACTTTCTGCTATTAGATGTCCTCAGTGAAAGGCTTCAGGTAAGTGTTTACAGTAGGGAGACTATCAAGCTTCAAAATCTCATTGAAAAATGGCTATGGCCTAGGTCTCTTTCCCCCATTGACTGGAGTCAGCTTCAGAAGAATTATATATAGAATTGTGCCTCCTACTCCTAGCCTCCAGAACTGTCCAGAATGTCTGAAGTGATGACATTAAAAGTCATCAAGAGCTTGAGAAGAGCAAGGACAGAACATATCATCCCCACCTGTTTCTTGTCACAAGTACAATAAATGACATTTTGGTCCTGTACCAGGTTATCTGTTTTCTCCAGGATTGTCTAAATCAACAAATGCACTGCCTTCTCAAAACTTTCCCTAAACAGAGAAGATGGGAAATGGGACAAAAATTATCCGAAATGACTGGATTCAGAAGTGGCTTCTTGAGGAGGGGGCAGAGATGGTACTTTACTGGTTCAGACCGGTTCGCCTGAACCAGTAGCGGAAAATGTGGGTGGTCCCACCCACTTGTCCCAGCTGTACGGCATCCTATTTAGGCCCTTTTTTTCCCTACAGCACATGCACAGAAGTTGCACACGCTCACACTGGCGAACCAGTAGGGAAGGTAAGTCAATACCACCTCGGGGAAGAGATAAACCACCACCTCTTGAACCAGCCATAGAACAACTCCCTCTCTCATGAATGAATTCACTACCTTCAGGATCCAACCACACTTCTTTGTTAACTTTGCTAGCCTGAAGAAACATAAATAAAACATAAAAGTGACCGAGCTAACACTTCCAAGAACCCTGCCCACTTCACCAGGATCAACAGAATCAAACACATCCTAAATAATCAGGCTGAGTCTCAATTATCTCTTTGAGATCAGAGTCCAGCTTGGACTAAATCCAAACAACTTTATCTGACAAATGCCTCACATATTCCACATAATAGCCTTGTAAGAAATGTCTGGTTCAACTCTCCCCAGGAGCAGAATCGGAGCTGCTGGGCAGTTATCTGCAGATGCAATAAGAATGGAGAAATATTCATGTTTCACTACCCTTACGGTAATGGTATGTGGAAAGGACATTGGGAGACAGGGGGAAAAACCACAGTGAGGGAATGATTGGACAAGAGGCAGCTAGCCCACGAAAGAACGTGGTCATATCAAATGTCTCAGAATGGACCCTTCCATTGGGCTATAAAGGTACCAGGGGAGAAATGTACTTTCGGACTTGCAAGGCTGATGTCAGCCTTGCAAGAAAGTCCAGAAAGGAAGCATGGCCAGATAGACTTATTCTACTTTATTGCAATGTTACAACAACAGAATTTTGCAAGTCTGAAATATTAACCTGAACCAATTATTCAGATCAAATCTTTAAAGGTATTAAATTGAATCAGGTGCTATTAAATTTCAAGATTTAAGAGCACCTGATTTGAAGATGATTTGGAGCGAACTTTCTGACTTCACAATGTCTCAAATGGGGCTACTACTATATAGACAAAGTTGAATCAAGTGGTATTAAGAGGCATAAATTATTATTTCATACTGACACTGATATTAATAATGGATGGATGTGAGTTTTATGCCCAAATCCTACTCATTAAGTTATTCATAGAGGGCTACTGTGCTAGTTTCATTGTTCAGTTAGAAAATTTGTTTGGGAAGATTCATCTTGAGAGGGAAACATAGTTTTATTCTGTTGCTTTTAAAAATTGTTTCCTGCATCACAATATTGTATTTTCTCTCAACTCCATACACATAGTCTTCAAGTTACAATTTTAATGGAGTCTGCCTATTACAGCTGTAACGGTTATAAAATGGGTTGATCACATGACTGACCTGATTTTATAACTTTTTTCTGGCGATCACTGAGTAAATGCTGCAGTAATTAAGTGAACTAATGAGTCACTGTGGTCACGATTTTGCCACCCAAAAAATTGCTAGTTTGAGGCAAAATTGTCGTAAAATGAGTACACATGACTGCAAATGGCCATAACAGTCACAATGTTATTGAGCACCCAAAGTGTGGTAACTCTCAGAACTTTGGATCCAGGTTGCAAGTCTCCTTTTATATTGACTCTGAATCTTGAATCTTACATTCAAGTTCAATATTGCAATCTTTGAACGTCAAATCTTAATCAGCTCATGGCTGATTCACACATTCCTTGTGCATACATTCCACTTCCCCTGATTTTGTAGAGTGCTGATTCCTGGCCATCAGTTTCTTTCCTTTCTTCTTCATTTATATCCCACTCTTTTCTGTAAGGAACCCAAGATAGTATAGGTGGCATCACCTCTTATTTTCTCTTCATAATATCCCTTTGAGGTTGGGTGATCCGCTAGAAAGCAGCTGTCCAAAAATTCCCAAAGAGATCCGCGATCAAATGGAGACCTGAACCTAAAACTAATGAGTGCCTTCCCAATACACTAACCACTATATCACAATAGTGATATAGATTATATATAAAATGTCTGTCTGTGTGTGTGTGTGTGTGTGTGTGTGTGTGTGTGTTGTATTTGTACTGATAAATAAATAAAGGGAGACTAGTATAGATCTATTTGAAGCTATTTAGCTCTCATCAGCTAGCCATACCCTTACTGGGATTAGAACCTGTGCTGTATTGCATCTTAGGCAGATGTGTTAACCATTAAGTCACAAGGTTCTTCTCCTTATCAGGAGTATATATATTATAAATATATATGATATATATATATTTGAAATAGATCTATACTAGTCTCCCTTTATTTATTTATCAGCACAAATGCAACACAAATGTAACAAAAAGGCAACAGTAAAAATAATGGCTTTCTGTCTGGATGGTCTCTTGGGATGAGCCAATAGACAGAGAAAGGAAGCAGTATGCTTCCTCCCATATTTGGGCATACCAGGGGTTGTGACACAAAATACATACATACATACATACATACGTACATACATGGTGGGTGGGGTTTGTTTGTTGACTAGGGCTGGTTTCCAGATGTCTGGTAGGCGGGAGGTATCATCACGTTTATTCATGTTGTGGGAGTGTTTCTCTATTTCGATGGCTTCCATAATTATTCTCTTGTTGAAGTGTTCAGTTTTGGAGATTAATACAAGATCAGCATACCTACACCCGTGAAAATCTATGAAAACATATATATATATGTGTGTGTGTGTGTGTGTGTGTGTGTGTGTGTGTGTGTGCCCATGCGTACATACATACATATATACATACATATGTATAAAATGTTTGGTGAGGCCCCACTTGCCATCTTCAGGCTGGTGTTTTCGGCTTCGTGCTTGTGCGAGTAAGGTGTGGTCGGAGTTGTCGTCTTTCTATAAATCTTGGTGGGTGGGTGTGGAGTGCTGCCTTTGTTGCTGTAAGTGGGTTGATTGGCTGTGTAGTTGCATCTTGATTGGTAGATGGAATTGATGTTTGTAGATTGGTCAGCTGTTTTGTATCATTCTATGTGGCTGAGGTGCTGGCTGTGTGTCCGTTATTCTTTTGTGTTGAAATGACCTGAGTGGTAGGTGGGGCTCATTTGTTTACCAGGGCTGGTTTCCAGATGTCTGGTAGACAGGAGGTATCATCACGTTTATTCATGTTGTGAGGGTGTTTGATGGCTTCCATAATTATTCTCTTGTTGAAGCATTCTGTTTTGGAGATTGATTTGGTTCCTTCAAAACAAAACAGTACCTGATGCAACTCCATCTACCAATCAGGATGCAACTACACAGCCAATCAACCCACTTACAGCAACAAAGCCAGCACTCCACCACCCCCATGTATGTGTGTGTGTGTGTGTGTGTGTGTGTGTGTGTGTGTATGTATATATATATATATATATGTATGTATGTGTATATATATATATATATATATATATATATATATATATATATATATAATCTATATCTACACACACACACACACACACACACACACACATATATATATATATATGTTGCATTTGTGCTGATAAATAAATAAAGGTAGACTGGTATAGATCTATTTCAAGCCATACCCTTACTGGGATTTGAACCTGTGCTGTATACATATTAGGCAGTTGTGTTAGCCACTAAGCAGTATGCTTCCTCCCATATTTGGGCATACTAGGGGTTGTGACACACAATATAGACTTTACAAGAATTTGAAATATATAACACTACCCTAAAACATATACCACATATATACCACAAAAACATATTTATATTATCACCAATTTATTTATCAAAGTTGTAAATTGTATAACTTATAAAGACACTGAAAGCAACCTATGCTTTTTATGACCCTATGAATAATCTTGTGAGAAGACTCACTATTCCAATACCTGTGGTCTTTTTCTAGAAAAGTTCATTTCTAACTGAATTCCACTTGATGGCAGTGTTCTTCACTCCATAAGTAAAATGAGTCAAGAATTAACTGAAAAACTGGCTTACTTTTGGAACAACAGTAAATATCCAAATATCAGAGGGATTTTTTTTTTACCCAAGAGCAAAAAACTAAGCAAGTCACAGCTTTAAATTAACATCAATCCTTGTAATTAGTCTGTGTTATTTGATTTTTGTTTTGTTTTAAATATATATTTATGATAATATGTTTGCAACAGAATTACATAATCATGAAATGGTGGCAGGTATAGTCCAACTACAATAGCATAGAACTCTGTCCTTCCTCCATGTATCTTTTGGCTGGTCTAAGGAATAGAGAAAAATGGACTAGATTAATCATCAAAGGTATCACAAAAGTGCCCATACCATTAGATGAAGTGAGTCATATATATTGGATCTTGCATCCAACCTCCTCTTTTTTTTGCTCATAGCTGATTAGACTGATCAGCTGGATAGCAGAGAACACACAGGATTATTAATAGGAGACCAATGACCATCAGAGTCACAAGATACTACTTGGAGACTCAGCATTCCCTTTCAAGGACCCTCCGGACCAGTGGATTCGACAGATCCCTTGAGTCAGAAATTTTCTTCTTTGTTATTTCATGCATTATGGGAGAAAAAGGCTGTGGACCTGATCAGCAGCCGTACACTATACAGCCATAGATATCAGGGGGAACCTAAGATACCACCAAACTTTCAGAAGTCCTCTGTATTCTACTAAAACCATAATACTAAAAGGACGTTGGTCTTACCTGAACGTCTATTTTCTGATGGGAGGAGGGAATGGTCACACGTGGGTTTTATCACAGCCTGATTGGTCCAAGGCTGAGAGGAAATCTATAAATACCGGTGCCTGTCCATTGCTAGCCCAGATTCTCGAACATGAACGGTACAACTGAAAAACAAGAAACAACACAACAAACCCCGGGAAACACCCCCCGGGCCCTCCCCTTGGCCCCAACAGACAGAACTCAGGGCGGGTTGTGACCATTCCCTCCTCCCATCAGAAAATAGACGTTCAGGTAAGACCAACGTCCTTTTTCCAGAATGGGAGGAGGGAATGGTCACATGTGGGACATACCCAAGCTAAAGTCCCAGGGAGGGAGAACAGGAACTCTAGGAACCAAGGGGAGCCTCAGCTGCCACCCCCTGTAGGACCCTACGACCGAAAGACGCGTCCGCTGACGCGAAAGCATCCAGACGATAATGCCGGATGAACGAGGTTGGAGAGGCCCAGGTAGCCGCCCGGCAGATGTCTTCAAACGGGGCCCTCGTGGCCCACGCTGCCGAGGTTGCCGCGCTCCTTGTAGAGTGCGCCGTGACGCCTGACGGAACCGGCCGCCCTGAGGCCACGTAGGCCTCCGAGATGGCCTGACGCAGCCAACGGCCGATGGTAGCCGAGGACACCCTCGAACCCAGAGCTCCAGGTAGGAAGGAGACAAACAAGGCCTCCGACTTGCGGAAATCCTTGGTCCGCCGGAGGTAGATCCGCAAGGCACGGCGGACATCCAGACGATGCCAAAGACGCTCCCTGTCAGTGGACGGACTCGGGCAGAAGTCAGGCAGGACGATCTCCTGAGCCCTGTGAAAGGGGGTATTTACCTTGGGGACGAACGCCGGGTCAAGGCGAAGGACCACTCTGTCCTGGTGAAAATGACAGAGGTCGTCCTTACAAGACAGGGCGCCCAGCTCGGATATACGCCGGGCGGAAGTGATGGCCACCAGGAAGACCACCTTCAGTGATAAGAAGCGCAAGTGCACCGAGCGGAGAGGTTCAAACGGGGCTCCTGTTAATGCCTTGAGGACAAGCGGAAGATCCCACGTGGGGAATCTATGAACGGGGGGAGGCCTGAGATTTGCCGCCCCCTTGAGGAACAGCTTGACCAGAGGAGACTGGGAAAGAGAAGAAGATCCCGCCCCCCCCAAGACCGAGGACAGAGCCGCCACTTGGCGACGCAAGGTGTTTTGCGAGAGCCCGTCCTCCAGGCCCTTCTGAAGGAAATCCAAGACGTTGGGGATGGTGGCTCTGACGGGAGAGATGCCCTTGGGGGAGCACCAGCGGACGAACGCTGCCCAGGTGGAGTTATAAATGCGGGTCGTTGAGGGACGACGGGCCGCCTCGATGGTGCGAATGACCCCGGAAGACAGATGAGCCCCCCTTAGAAGCCGCCGTTCAAGAGCCAAACGGTCAGCTGAAGCCACTGAGGCTCTGGGTGAATCAGGGCCCCCTGCCGTAAGACCACCTCCCCCTGCGGAATCCTCCACGGGGAAGTCACTGACAGCTGAACCAGGTCCGCAAACCAGGGTCTCCTGGGCCAAAACGGGGCCACCAGAATGACCAGGGCCCTTTCCGTCACCACCTTCCTGACGGTCCCCGGGATGAGTGGAATGGGGGGAAAGGCATAGAGGAGGCCCGGGGGCCACCGGCTCCTGAGGGCATCCGTGCCCTCTGCCGAGCTGGATTGGAAACGGGTGAAGAACGCGGGAGTTGTGTGTTCTCGGGAGACGCAAACAGGTCCACCCAGGGGGACCCGAACCGACAACAGATCTCCCGGAACAGCGACGGGTGGAGTTGCCACTCGCCGTTGTCCAGAGTTGCTCGACTGAGCCAGTCCGCCTGGACGTTGGAGAGTCCAGAGATGTGCTCCGCCACCAGGGACTGTAAGTGTTTCTCCGCCCACGACCCCAATCGCAGAGCCTCCAGCCAGAGGGCTCTCGAGTGGGTCCCGCCCTGACGATTGATGTGCGCCTTGGTGGCCACATTGTCCGTCAGGAGGAGAACGTGGCTCCCTTCCACCGAGGAGCGAAAGTGACTCAGAGCCAGACGCGCGGCCTTCAGTTCCAGCCAATTGATGTTGTGACGGAGGTCCGAGGCCGTCCATCTGCCCTGAGCCAACCGAGAGCCCACCAGGGCCCCCCACCCGAACAGACTCGCGTCCGTGGTGACGGTCACCCTGTTCGGCTCCCAGAACAGACACCCCCGCTGGATGGCCGGGGAGAGCCACCACACCAGGGATGCACGGACTCCCGTCGAGATGCGGAGAGTCCGAAGGGAATTGCTCATTCGTCCCCTCTGATAGGGGATAAGCTCCCATTGAAGGGGCCGAAGATGGAGTCTGGCCCACGGGACAATCCCTATGCAAGAGACCATCTTGCCCAATAACTGCGACAGAGAGAGGATGGAAACGGAGCGCTTTGTGCGAACGCTCTCTGCCAGCCGACGAAGGCTGACCTGCCTCTCCTGAGACAGACGCACCTCCCCCAACTTGGAATCTATGACTGTCCCCAGATGCAGAATGCGAGTGGAGGGAGTGAGATGGCTCTTTTCGAAGTTTACCGAGAACCCCAGGGCCTGGAGGCTTCGAATGGTAATCTGAAGATCTGAAACGGCCTGAGACAGGGAGCCCGCCTGAAGCAAGACATCGTCTAAATAACATTGGAGGCGGACCGGGACCGATCTCAGATGGGCCGCCAGAGCCGCCAGGACCTTTGTGAAGGTCCTCGGGGCCGAGGCCAGGCCGAAGGGAAGAGCCCTGTACTGGTAATGGTGGGGCCCGTGGGAGAACCTCAAGAACCAGCGATGAGCGGGCAGGATGGGGATATGAAGATAGGCCTCCGTGAGATCCACGGAGGCCAGGAAATCGCCTTTCCTGATGCCCTGAAGGATGGACTTGAGCGATGACATTTTGAACCGCCTGTAGACCAGAAACCTGTTCAGGCGCTTGAGGTCTAGAATTGCTTTCCAACCCCCCGTGCTCTTCGGGACCACGAAGAGATTTGAGTAATGGCCCCGGCCCCGTTCCCCTGCGGGAACCGCCTCCACCGCATGGATTTCGAGGAGGTGGGCGATCGCCTGACTCATCAGGCGGCGGCGCTCTCGACTCCGGGATGGAGGGAACGACCGAAAGAGATTTGGAGGAGTGGAGAGAAATTCTAACCTGAGCCCGTAACGAACCGTGGCTCGAACCCAGGCGTCCGACGTGATGTCGTCCCACCGGTCCGCATAAAGAGCGAGGCGGCCGCCGATGGGATGACTCGGGTTCGAGTCACTTCCCCCTGCGGAAGGGACGGCCGCCTCCCCCCCGAAAGGGCCGCCGAGCCTGGCCCTGGAAACGGCTCCTGTCCTGGAAGGGCTGCCCCAAGAAATGCCTGTCAGAAGAGAAAGAAGAGAAGCGCTGGTTATAGCCGAAGTTAGGGGCCCTATACCGTTGCCTACGGAAGGGACGTGACTTGTTCTCGGCCTTCTTAGCCGTGGAGGGGAGGACCTTCTTCTTGTCCTTATCCTCCACGAGGATGCGAGTAAGAGCCTCCCCGAAGAGATCGGGCCCCTTGAAGGGGGCAGCCGCCAAATCCCATTTCGCTTTGTTGTCCATTTGCCAATGGCGCAACCACAGGAGCCTACGGGAGGTGACCGAGGTGGCCAGGGCGCTAGAAGCAAACCTGACCGTGTCCAAGGTCGCGTCAGCTGAAAACTGACACGCCGCCAGAATCTTGACCAGATCCTGATGGATCCGGTCCTCCTGTATGGGAATGCGTGCCTGCAGCTTCTTGAGCCACATGACCGTGGCACGATTAAAGTAGGAAGCCGAGGCCGCCGCCTTAATGGCCCACGCTGTGGCGTTGAAGTTCTTCCGCAACGTAAGCTCTGCACGCTTATCCTCCGGCTTCATCTTATCTGCCGCATCGCCCGACACCACCGGGGAGGAGGACACCAATGCGGCCACAGGGGTGTCAACCGTCGGGAGCTGAATGGCCTGAGCAAAGGTTTGCTCCATGTTATAATGCCGACGGTCGGTACTACCTGGAGAAGAGAAAGTGGAAGGTTTAGCCCACTGGTCGGTCAGAACCTCTAGGAACAAGGGAGGGGCAGGGATCTCTTCCTTGTTGGTGGCCGTGGCAGAGAACATGACCATGTCGGGATCCCTTGGGGGGGGCACAGAGGGATCCCCAGTTCCGACCTTGGTGGTGTGCCTCGCCTTATCCAAGAGAACTTTAAACAAGGCGGGCATAAATAGGACCTTAGAAGAAGGCTCCTCCGAAACAGTGGTATTCTCATCATCTGAGAATCCCATCTCCTGGGGTAACTCCCCCACACCCAGGAAGGAAGCCTCACTGATCATGGAAGGGGAGGAAGCCTGAAACTGAGCCCTGTTCAGCCCCCCATGCCTAGAGTAAAGGGAGCCTTTGTCCCGCTGGGCAATGCCCCGAGTGATGGCTGCCGAAATAAGCCTCTTAATCCCTTCAGGGAGATTATCCAGATCCTCCACATCCCCATAAGTAGAAGCAGGGCCCTGAGGAGCCAACCTTTGGGGGGAACAGGGGCCTCTGGACGTGCCCTCCAGAGGATCATCTATGGGGGATGGAGAACGCCCCCTCCTGGAGAAGGCCTGCGACCTACCAGGGGAACTGCATGAAGAAGCCGGGCTAAAACCTCTAAGTAGAGACCTTTCTGAAATGGGCCTAACAGGGGACCTGGATCTGTCCCTAGATAAAGGCTTGGAGGACTGGGCCTGCCTTTCTGCCCTGGCAAAGGTCCTTTCCAGCGCCCTATGGCGAGCTGCCTCATCCCTAGAGACAGAACTGGAGGGGCGCCTTGAAGAAAGGGATCTCTGAGGGGGAGCCCCCCTCCCCACCTCCCGATCCAAGGCCTCCTCACTCCCAGTAGGGCCTGCCCCTTGCCCCTGGGGAATCTCCGCTCCCTCGTCCATGCCCCACTCACGTGTCTGACGAAAGGAGCAGGAATCGGCCTCCAAAGTCCCACCTGAGACCAGGGCCTGAAGCCTGTGGGGAGACCTAGGCTCAAGGCCTCTCACTAGGCCGCACTAGGCCCGTCAATAAGGCAAGGCCTCACGCACGTGGCAGCCTCCAAAATGGCCACTGGAACTCCGTGCGCGGGAGAAAAGGGCTGGAAATAATCACCAGCAGCCCAGCCAGGCTTCTAGCCGGCTTCACTTTAAATTGAGCAGGGAGAGCCGCTCTCCCCCCCTGCTCTGTCTCCCCGGCAACACAAACAAAGGAAGCCTGCAGCGAGGGGCCCCCTCCGGAGCGATCTGCACGCTGGAGCCTCGAGGCTTAAAGTTTCACTTTCACTTTCCTGCTGCAAAAACACAGCCTCTTCAAGTAGTTTGAACGAAGCAGTTTGAATGCTGCAAAAAAACAGCCCCTTCAAGTAGTTTGAACGAAGCAGTTTGAATGGAACCGCACCCCCGCACCCGGGGACGGGCAAAGGTTCCTGGCCTGCGGAGGGGAGACTAGTGCCCCACTGGGCTCTCCCCCAGCCGCCCGAGGCAGAGATCTGTCCCTTGGGGCCGCAGCAGATCAATTTAGAATTTGAATTTAAAGTGCCCAATTAGCCAAATAGGAATCAGATTGAATAGAACTCACCCAAAAGGAGAAAACAAACAGAACCTATCCAACTACTCTACAGCTTGGACCAGGCTGAGAGAGAATCTGGGCTAGCAATGGACAGGCACCGGTATTTATAGATTTCCTCTCAGCCTTGGACCAATCAGGCTGTGATAAAACCCACGTGTGACCATTCCCTCCTCCCATTCTGGAAAACAGTACAATCACCTTTGAAATGTTGACAATGGATGATAATAAAGGGGAAGGGACAAAAATTATAAGGAAATAGTGTACAATATGTTATTATGGTCATTTGGTGTCATTGTATCAATTCCAAAGAGAAAAAGTTAACTGCATATCCACTGATATTCAGTTTAATAAAAAAATTGTATGGAATACAGCATGGAATTCATGAAAGACATGGAATACAGCATGATTTTAATGATAATTGCACACAGTTGTACAAAATGAATATTGAGTCAATCATGCCAACAGTATAATTTTTCAATTTCTGCAAGTTGTAGGGCAATATGTTGATGATCATAAATTATTCCAACTGACTCAAGATCCTGTTCTTTCTATTTCTTCCATGATTATTATAACCAAACATTTTAATTCTATAGAACCTTTATAATTTTTTATGACTGCAAGATAAATAGCTCCCTGTTGAAGATGTAGCTTGCTTTAATGGGTTGCTACTTGGCAATGGATTTAAAATGCCAGGAAATTTTGTTATCATAATATTACTTTACCAACTGTTAGCTTACGAAAAACATATGTGATGCTTAAAAGGAGAAAAAGTGGAATCAGCTAACATTTCTATGTAGGCTAAGAATACTTCTGTTTATAATAAATCAGATCCCAAACATTTATAGACCAATATTTACATAAATTACATTACAACTCTACACCTGGCATATTTATTTTCCTTCTTGTTTATTAAAGAGTTTAATTGCTTCCCACAGAAAGTTCCTAAAACTTACAGTATGAAGCGTTCTTATGCAAGATACCAGGCCACCCTTTAAATAACAGGATATTGAGGATAGATCCAAGCCACACACTTCTTGTGTGTGACGAAATAATGAAAGTACAATTTCCAAGATGAATACTGCTGGGATATTTCTAAAAGGAGAAAAGGTTTGTTTTAAAGTAACAAGTTTGTTTCATATATTAAATCTGTGAAATGTAAGTAATAACTTCTGTAGATGTCAACCAAGAAACAAGTTCCATTTAGGCTTTCATAGGTAGGAATGTAAAACATGTAAAATATGGCTTTAGAGTTCTTTAAATGGTTGACTGTCTTATTTCATATGCATTTTAAAGAGTTCAATGATTGTAGGACATCTGTATTGGAAGCATTTGTATATAGCATGAAATCACGACTGCTTTCAATATTTGAATCTAAGCCTGAATCTAAGCAACTGAAGTTAATGAACATCACCACTTTATTTATTCATGGCTGCAGGATCAGAGCAGGAATGAAGGGAGGGAGCAGATCAGAAAGTCAGGATGGTGATGACAACCAGGCAACTGATACCATCTCTTTTTAGATGCAGTGTGATGCAGAAAGATGAGGACAGGGCACCAATTGCATGGTTTGGCAACCATCTTGACATTTTTAACCTCCATCCTGCACTCACTCCTGCTATGCAGATCCTTCTCCTATGAAGGGATAAGGTGGCAATATTCATCAGTCTCTTTTTTTAAAATGCAATCCTCCTTTCCTCTTATCAAACAATTCCAAAGATTCTCCATCCTTTCTGTGAGAAAAAGGGAAACTAAACAACCATCATCACCACCCCAAATCATCTCTTCCTTTCCTTCTCCTGCAAGCATCCATTCCATCAAAGTATTTGTTGTTAATAGAGGGGGTACAATGAATGTTGAATTTGAAACACCTGTGACATTGGCATGGCATTGGCATCTAATATTGTTTCAATGTGTCTTATATGCATACATGCAACATTGCTAAACACAAAAAGCATAATTGTCAGAATATTCATGAACTGGAATAGGACACAGCAACAGGTCAGCCATTGGGACTGGCTGGAATAGAACGTGGTAATAAAGGTCAGCCAATGTGTAGGCATAACAACTAAATCAGCCAATGAGAGCTGTTTGAGAGCTGAGACAGCAAGGAGGCTGGGTGTGGCTTAGGCTTAGCTTAACTGTCCTGTATAGAGGAGGTTCTCTTTGTCTGTATTAAGCTCTGAACTCTGAACTGAAACCAATCACTCCTCTGCCTGTAACTACTACCATGTTGGAGAATCCATTATTGGTATTGTACATTTACTCATGTGTTATTATGTATATGAAGAATTAATGAATCCTGTTGAATCAGTTATCTGTGTGTGCTTTCTGGATGTGATTTCTGCAACAAACTCTAACAATAATATATTGAAAAAAACCACAGGAAGGGAAAGAAAATCAATATTCATAAAAGCAGGAGCTCCTGATATAAATATTTTATATCATTAGACATACAGTATCTCTTCTATGGTCTCACAGTGTGGTTTTGTTGAAGTATCAGTTAACAGCTTAAAGTCCTATTAACCTCCCCCATCTCCCAACCTAAAGCTATAATAGGAAATTCAAAACATAGGTGGGTTTGCACTATACTCTAAACAAGACTGAGCCGAGGTGGCGCAGTGGTTAGGGTGCAGTACTGCAGGCCACTTTAGCTGACTATGATCTGCAGTTCAGCGGTTCAAATCTCACCGGCTCAAGGTCGACTCAGCCTTCCATCCTTCCGAGGTGGGTGAAATGAGGACCTGGATTGTTGTTGGGGGCAAGTTGCTGACTCAATTTGCTAAAAAAAATTGTAAACCACTTAGAGAGGGCTGAAAGCCCTATGAAGCAGTATAGAAGTCTAATAAATAAATAAATAAATAAGACTAAAGTGGGGTTAGGTAGTTTTGGTACCCAGCTGTTATCTTTGTGTAACACATGAACCAAACCCCCATGCTAGGCCATTACAGGGTTTATTTGTTTAGATTAGCTTTTTTTTTTTTTTAGAACTCAGACATTTTGGTGTTTTCCATAGTGCATCATTGTGCTGAGTGTACATTTTATGCTGTTGTTCAACTTTCGCTTACTGCATATATCATTTCCCAACCTTGAACTGTGCTGGAATTCCATCCATACTCTGTGTGTATGTCCTCTTTATCTCGTCCTCTGTGTACATGCATTATCCATCAGGAAGTTTCAAATGAACAACATACTGGTTGCCATAATCATAAATATAATAATTATTTTTGTTGAAAAAGGTTTATAAATTTCAGGTTCAGTCCAATAGCTATAGAATCAAGTCAGGAACGACAAGAGAGAAAAATAAACCATGATCGTGACTGTCAACATACTATACTGATATGAATGCTGTTTAAACAAACAAACAAAAAATATTTCTCTAGTCCTGGATCGTTGTTAGGCTCCAGTCTCACAACTAGGAATTCTATCCTAATACTCCAAACCACATACACTGTCAGCAAGCAGTTCAATAAATTCACTTTCACATATAGTTAATTGGAATAATTCTCTGCAAGGGGCTGCACAGAAATACTTCATCAAAGGTTGCACAGCATAAAATCAACTGAAATTTTAATGGGAAATCAGCATCTTGATAACAACCTGACCTACTTTCGCTGTTCGTACTGAGCTGGGCGAAGGTAAGTAAAGAGAATGGATATAAACAATCAAACGTTGTCATGTATAATTCTTAAATCAATTTAAAAACAATATATTGGGTTAGGGTTAATAAGTAGACATGGAAATTCCCTTAGGCTTATAAATAAAAACTGTCTAAATATTTTATACTGATCTCTCTATTGTTGCTGAGTTTAATATTATGCAAATACAGAATATTTGGAATAGATTATTGTTGGCATGACAACAGAAATGAGAACTATAGGCCTTTGTTCATGAAGGATTGACATGTTGTATTATATAACTGGATAACTTTTTGTCTTCGGGTAGTCCTCGACTTACAACCACAATTGAACCCAACATTAAGTGAGACATTTGTTAAGTGAATTTTGCCCTATTTTACAACCTTTCTTGCCACATTTTTTAAGTGAATCATTATAGTTGTTAAGTTATCAACACAGTTGTTAAGTGAATCTGGCTTCCCCATTGACTTTGCTTATCAGGTCACAAAAGGTGATGAGATGACCTGGGATGCTGCAACCATCATAAATATGAGTCAGTTGTCAAGCGTCTGAATTTTGATCACATGGCCATGGGGATGCCACAATGGTTGTAAGCAGGGATGGACTTCTAAAATTTAAGCAATGGGTTATCTGCCCAGTTGTTGGGTAGTCATGGCCATGGTGTGCGTGGCCTAGTCGGCCTCCTGCACCAGTGGGGGAGGGGGCATTTTTGCCTTCCCCAGTCTCCAGAGGCTTTCCTTGAGCCTCTGGGAGAGCGAAAACTGCTTCCCCCAAGTTCTGGAGACCTTCCAGAGGCTAGAAATGGGCCTGTTTCCAGCCTTCTGGGAGGCCCGTCCTCCATGAGCCTCCGTGTGGGCCCTGCACTTACCTCAAATCCAAAATGAGCCGTGTAGAGACTCCTGGGAGAGGCGGGGTGGGGTGGGCAGAGTCAGCCAGGTTTGGTATTTGGAGGTTCTCTGAACGAGCCATAACATTAGATATGGGTTCTCGTGAACCCGGGCGAACCCCATAGCAGCCCACCTCTGGTTGTCAGAATGAAAAATGGTCACAAGTCACTTTTTTCAGTGCTGTTGAACAGTCACTAAATGAACTGTTGTAAGTCGAGGACTACCTGTATTCATTTTATCTATGCATACATATACTGTGTATGCATATATACTGTTTACATGGATGGATCTTTGTAGTTTTCAGGGCAACATTTACAGAAGTGATTTGCTTATGCCTTCTTCCTAAGGCTGAGAGGGAATGGTGATCCCAAGATGACTTCCTGCCTAAGGTGGGACTAGAACTCTCAATTTAAATAGACTGATTTTAACCAATATACCAAATTCTAGACTGATCTTAACCAATATACCAAAGTGGTATATATGTATTATGTGTATACACATACATCCATACATAGATAGCCCTCAACTTACAACCACAATTGAGCCCAACATTTCTGTTAAGTGTAATAGTTGTTAAATGATTTTGCCCCGACTTGTTTTGCTACAGTCATTAAGTGAAACAGTGAAATAGTTAAGTAACATGGTTGTTAAGTGAATCTGACTTCTCCATTGACTTTGATTGTCAGAAAGTCATAGAAGGTGATCATGCAACGCCAGGACATTGCAACTGTCATAAATATGAGTCAGTTTCCAAGCATCCTAATTTTGATCACATGACAACAGGGATGCTACAAAGTCATATGTCACTTTTTCAATCCTCTTGTAACTTCAAATGGTCACTAAATGAACTGTAGTAAGTTGAGGACTTACCTGTACATGCTGTTGGTTAGAGAAACTCTCAATATGAATGGTGACCCTGTGAGTTGAATACCTGTTGCTGGCAAATGTAAATCCATCATGGATATAGTTTGACATTGTTGTGAATGTACTGTAGTCTACATGGCAGACTGCAGTCTAAAACATATAGTGCATATCATTTTGAGTGGGAATTGGTTGTTGATCATATAAGAATTGTGGTGGTGCAGTGTTTAGAATGCAGTATTGTAGGCTAATTCAGCTCATTGCCAGGAGTTCGATCCTCACCAGCTCAAGGTTGACTCAGTTTTCCATCCTTCCGAGGTCGATAAAATAAGGAGCCAGATTGTTGAGACAATATGCTGACTCTGTAAACCGCTTAGAGAAGGTTGTAAAGCACTATGAAGTGGTATATAGGTCTAAGTGCTACTGCTATATATAGAGTCAAATTACTTCAACATCCCCTTTTACAGTATTGGAAATAGAAACAGTATTGATAGCCACATACATTTTTTAATAGCAATTTCCAAATCCTCCTTATTGCATTCCTTTAAATCTAAACCCAGTCCCATGTCTTTAATGTAGGTTAAATGAAATAAATACTTCTACATCCTACATAAGCATAGATCACTGGTAGTGTGCAAAAGATGGAAACGTAAGGTTTGAAAAACTAAGATTTGTCAGGCACAAAAGGCTAGGTCCATATGTGAAGTTCCAATTAAACTGAGTTATTGCTTAAGCCTACGCACAGAAATCTTTTCAACTAACAATCCACATCTGTTTAGTTAGATAAGGGTCACACTCAAGGGGGGTGGGACTTAGTTATCTTGTGGCTATATAGGGATTCTAGGCTGATCTCTCTTTACACCAGTGGTAGTCAACCTGGTCCCTACCGCCCACTAGTGGGCATTCCAGCTTTCATGGTGGGCGGTAGGGGTTTGCTATAACTCTGCTTTATAAATTTTATAAAGTAAAGTTACTTCCCTACTTTATAAATCACCATTACTGTGGAACCGGTGGGCGGTTAGAAAATTTTACTACTAACAGAGATACAAAAGAGGGCGGTAGGTATAAAAAGGTATAATTACATTATATTAATGACCAGTTGGAAGTGGAGGCAGGATATAATTCAGAAAGGAAGGAGCATTTGCTCTATATTTTGAAACTTGATTTCTAGAAGCCGGAAGAATTTTGACTCTGGAAATTATCTCAGCAAAGTTATGTGTCCTCTTTGATAAGAATGCAGTATTGATTTGCTCCATTATATTCTGTTTGATTTATAACACACACAAGGACACCATGTCCTGAAATTCTCTTCTGAAGAAAATTGAAACTGAACCCTGGAATTATTTATAACTTACAGGTGAGGAGTGCATAATAACAGCAATGTTTGAAGGAAAAACTGTGTCTTATTCACAAGATCTGAATTGTGGGATATTCTCTTTGAAATGACTGGACCAATCCTAAAACTACTTATTTTAATTAATTAATTAAGAAAAATTGTATGGCTGCCATTCCCTCTCAGTGATTCTGAACAGCTCACAAAAATACATAATACATAAATGATAAAAAAAAACCAATAACTCCCCCCTCCCTGGAACAACAATCAATCAAACAACCCCAGGCCCATCAGCAAAACCATGTCTTTAGGACCTTGGAAAGAGTGTCAAAATGTGGGCCATGACAGAGAAGGCCCTACTTCTGGGTCCTGCCAGATGTACCTCTTTATGATGTAGTAAGGCACTGATTGTTTCAGGAGGCTTTCAGACAGTAATACTCAACTTGGCTGATCTCAAGAAAACAAAATAAGACCAGAATCTGATTAATATTAGGGTGCAGACCAGGGGTGAAATCCAGCAGGTTCTGACAGGTTCTGGAGAACCGGTAGTGGAAATTTTGAGTAGTTTGGAGAACCAGCAAATGCTACCTCTGGCTGGCCCCAGAGTGGGGTGGGAATGGAGATTTTTCAGTATTATTCCCCTTGGAATGGGGTGGGAATGGAGATTTTGCAGTATCCTTCCCCTGCCATGCCCACCAAGCCACGCCCACAGAACCGGTAGTAAAAAAATTGAATTTCACCACTGGTGCACACTTTCAGAAAAAGCAAGGCTATGGATTAAAGTGGGAAATTACAACTTTTAATTTAAACTTTCAAAGAAAACCTTCCTGGAAGAAGATAATGGAAAAACACTTCTATATTGCAGTCAAGAAAATAACACAGAAATGTGCAATAGGTAGTGAACTCAAGTTCTTCTCAAGAGAGAATGTATCTTGTCCACCTCCATTTAATCTAACAGTATCTCAACAAAATTGTTTTTACAAATGAAGATGTCCCAAACATCAAAAACAGTATGACTAATAGAAATACCTCATTTGTAGACTCTTCCAAATCATCATCCATCTTGGTATCATCTGCTGTTGACTAGTAATTAAAAAGAAAAAAAGAAATATTTTTATGATCTTATGTAAGTCATGTATCATATTTTTCAGAGTACAAGACGCACCTTTCCCCCCCCAAAAAAAGAGGGTGAAAATTTGGGTGCACCTTATACACTGAAGACAGCATTTTTGGCCTCCTGAAACCCCACCCCCTTTGCAAAAATGGACCTGCATAGACATTTGGAGGTCTGCAAAGTGCTCCTGGGGGCTGGGGATGGCAGAAATGAGGGGGAAATGGGCCATTTTTGCCTGGTTTTGGCCCCTCAGCTCCCAAGAGCACTCTACAAGCCTCCCAAAGCCTATGCATACCCTGTTTTTTTGCAAAAAAAGGAGTCTACTTTTGCGAAAAATGGGCTGTTTTTTGCTCGTTTTTACCTCCCCCAGGAGCACTTGGCAGGCCTCTCAAACTCTTTGCATACCCTGCTTTTCACAAAAAATGGGGCCTGCAGAGTGCAAAAACTTTTTAAAAAAATTTACCTCTTCAAAATCTTGGTGCATCTTATACTCCAGTGTGTCTTACAATCCAAAAAATACGGTAATTCCTTAAATGGCAACGCATATGTAGTTTTTTTTTAAATCAAGTACTGTTACACAATTATGTAAAAATAATTAATTTTATTTCATTCAGAACAAGTGGGTGATTACAATACTAATATTCTGTTTGTCATGGTAGTTTCCTTTTCTGCAGCAAGATTAGAGCAGCTTATACGTATATGTGACTATTCTATTCTATTTTCATAATAATCTTGTTAAAAAATTCATAAACTGTATTTCATCATTGTCGATTTTGTGGCAGTGCTGGCTGACTTACAAATTCAAATCCAAGCCTACCAGCATCACAGTCAACATTTTATAACCTGTATCATCAGATTGTGAGAAATAATTTGCACCTGGAGTATCAGATTGCTATTCCTGAAAATATTAGCCAAAGCTAAGTATTGTAAATCCCTTGATTTTACAGGAATAATATTGCCAACCAAATCAAGTCAAGTGTACTGTATTTTTCACAGTATGCTTCAGAGTATAAGACCCACATTAGTTTGGGGGAGGAAAATAAGAAAAAAAAATTCTGGAATACTCCCAATCAGTTGTTCCCAAAAGTGAATGTTAACAACAGGTTCATTGGTTGTGAGCGCATGTGCCTCTTTGGGGCTGAAATGCAGCTTCAAACATGCAGCTGATCAACTCAAGCAGCTCTGGTGAGTACAGCAGGTATGACGCGGAACCGGTCCGAGCGGGAGCAGCTGTTCCAGGCTGGCTTTTGGGCTTCTGCGCATAACATTTTTGGGCAGTTCCAGGCAGCTGGGATCAGTGGTAGTGGCCAAAAACGGAGCGTGCGGAGGACAAAAATGCACAGAGGATGAAAGTGTGATGTGCGGAGGTGGCAATTGGTGGTGATGTGCTCTGGCGATCCCCGCAGCCTTGAATGGGTTTGAAACGGAGCATTCGGAGGCTGAAAATAAGAGGCGCAGAGGCTACAAACGTGATGCACGAAAGCAGCAATAGTCTGTGGCAATCCCTGCAGCCTGGAACAGTTCTAAAACACGATGTGCGGAGGCTGAAAATGGGCAAAGACTGGGAACCAGCAGGTGGGCAGGACTACATTCGGTGTATAAGACACACCCAAATTTTCACCCTCTTTTAGGAGGGAAAAAGTGTGTCTTATGCTCCAAAAAACTGGATAATTAACTGGAAGTTGTTCACTCCTCTGCTGTC